>NW_028185816.1:0-30193 GCF_003343005.1 Rhea americana | reverse complement strand
GGCCCTGTGGTGCGCCGCGGCGGCGGGCGGCGGGGGCCGGCGGCGGGCGGCCAGCCTGGGCGAGATGCTGCGGGAGGTGGAGGCGCTCATGGAGGACACGCAGCACAAGCTGCGCAACGCGGTGCAGGAGGTGAGGGGGCGCCGGGCGGCCGCGGGCTGGGGCTCCCCCGCCCCCGCACCTGCGGGCGGGCAGCGCCGCGCTAACGGTTGCCGCGCGGCCGTTAAACCGCCGCGTTCTGTCAGCGCCGCAGCGCGCGGCCTCGGCGGCGGCTCTCGCCTCACAAGCGCGGCGGCAAGCGGCCGCGGAGACCCGGCCACCGGTGCGGGGAGGCGGGCGTGGGTGCCGGGCAGCGAGCCCCACACGGAGCCGGCACCGCCTCTGCCGCGCTCCTCTCTGTGTCTGGCACGGTTTTTTTGCACTTCAGGCTTTTTATTTTATTTATTTATTTATTTACCCTCCTTCGCAGATCTTCCAAGCAGACTCTGCTCATTTCTGGTGTTGTGCTGCTACTGGCTCTTGCACAAACCTCTGCGTTTGCGGTGCATGTGTTGTGGCGCTGGAGGGTGCTTAGCAGCAGACCTGCCTGTGCCGGCAAATAGCGAGGGGTTTGAACTAAGGAAAAAAACACATGGCAGGGGGAGGACTGGATAGTTACTTTAGTATCACTGTACAGATAGGGACTAAGACACAGGAGATTATCCCAAAAAAGGATTTAGAGAGGTAAGGCTGTCCTGAAAATACAGGTAGGGAAGCAGCTTACTCTTGATATCATTGTCTCAAATTACATGCCTAAAATCTCACAGGACCTGTTTCAAAACCAGGAGGATTAAATCTAGATCCTGAACCATTGCCTTATATCTCAGTCAAAAGATTCCTCTTATTTATGGTCTTTTTTTCTTTTGTGTTAAAGATCTTTCTTTTAATTCTGTCTGTCTTGAGGGGAAAAAAAATCATTTTACTGACAATCTACTGGGGAAACAAAGCTTTGTCTATTTTAATCAGATTGTTTCTGATTTTTTTTGTCATCTAGACAATTACTCTGTTCTACCTCTTTGCTCCATTGTATTTAGACTGTAAACACATTGAGACAAACCATTTATTTAAGTATGCTTTACAATGCCAAAAATATGCTCAGTCATAAATAAGGTTGTAGTTAAAATTTCTGCTGATTTTACTGTTCTTATAGACAATGTTTATTCTGGATTGAGGACTGATCTGTATGCAGCACAAAATGGGGAATGTCTGAGCCACATGATAGCAATTAATGCTTTATACTTAAAAGGGTTTGCAGCTGTCATTTAAAACAAGCAGACACACCAAAAGGAAGAGGTTTTGTCCTGGAAAAAATTCTGTTGTTCAGCCTGACTGAACTTGTGGCCTCATAACTCTGTTACAGAGATTGCAAAATAACAAAAGTGACAAAATTTACTCAGAGTTTGTATTGTTTACAGGACTCATACCCTTTTGTTGTGCTTACTCTGTTTTCCAATTCAGAGAGCACTCTCATGACCTTCTTTTCTGCGTTTAAGTCTTTATCTGGCATGCGGAGACAATGGGAAACGAAACAGGGAATCCAGCAGTCTGGATGTGTGTGCCCTGATCTAACAGGACCCCTTCTGTTAACTTTAAGGGGCTTTGGCTATGGCTCTTTGTCCTTCCAGAATATTTTCTCCCCATTGTTGGATGGGAAAGCCTGTCCTAAGTGTTTAGTGTTTTTCCGGGAAAGAGAGAGAGCTGGACTCCTGACTGATGCAGATGCCTGTGTAGATACAAATAGTCACTAATCTCAGCATATTTTTTCCTTGTTACCTGCATAGTCCAGAGCTCAAGGGTTTAGCTTTTCAGCATTTCTCTAGTCCATTAAAAGCTGCCATAGTCACTCTCTGAAAACAGCTGAGTGAGTGCTTCCATACAGTGGGGATCTTTACTAATAACATCATGTAATTAAACAGAGTATTACTAAGGGCAGGACGAGAAGTGTTACTTGTTCTGTTTTATCTAATCATTGCTAATTTTCAGTTCATTTATTTAAATTTGCCAGATGGAAGCTGAAGAGGAAGGGGCAAAAAAACTGTCAGAAGTAAACTTTGAAAACTTACCTCCCACCTACCACAATGAGTCCAACACAGAAACCAGAATTGGTAATACGACTGTTCAGACTCACCAAGAAATTGATAAGGTATGAGAAAACACAGACAGAAAGCTGCTGGGTCTTACATAACCTCTTCTCCAAAAGTAAAAACGGTTCTGCATGCTTTGGGGAAGAGTACTGTTAACTTCCTTTGATGCTGATTACTCTGGGGTTTGGTTGTGTCCAATTTGCTTGCCTGATCACTGTGGGGGCATATGTGGTTAGAGGTTAATGTGAAATAATTTATTTTGTTAATAATTTTATTTTGTTTATTTTGTTAACTGCTGCCAATAATGTGGGCTTTGAAGAGAAATGCCTACTAAAAATGGAGCATGGGTATGGCAATTATACAAAGCATAAAAGAATGATCATCTGCTCATTTAGCTTCATTACAGTGACATATTAAATAGATGAGGAGGTAGCCTTGTCAGTCCTCCTTCCTCCTCCCCCATGGTTTTATCCAACGCCAAGAAAATGGGGTGGGGTGGTGGGGGAAAGTTACTTTTGAAGAACATCAGACTGAGAGTAAGAAGAGGCTAATACAGCATCACAGTTTGATTTATTGTTCCTCTTTTGCCACATCAGGTTACAGATAACAAAACTGGATCAACAATTTATTCTGAGACAGTTATTACATCTATAAAAGATGGAGAAAACAAAAGAAATCATGTAAGTGAACACACATTTCCTTTTGAAAATTAAACAAATACTTAGCATTTATCATTCAGAAGAAAGTGGTATAATTAATAGATTGGGCTAGCCAGATTTCTGAGTATTTTAAAATAAACAAAACCATTAGGTGCAAGCAGTCAGATTTTTTTCTTGGTAATATTATATTACAAATTGGAAGGAGAGTTTCAATGTGGTGGTTTGTCAGGGTGCTTTTTCTGATTATTGAACTTTTCTGTCAAATGTAAATATTGCACTCAAGTGGCAAAGGTAGTTATACAGCTCTTTCCAGTAAGTCTTAATAAGCCGTTCATATAACAATGCATTCTAGATGTTCTGTCTGTGCTTTTGAGTTTTATAAAAAAAATGCTTTACAGAATTTTAACACTGGAAAATAAATCCCAAACTGTCTATGATGGGTAGGCAGTTGAACAATATATGGCCCTATTTGCTTTTCGGCCTAGCCTAGTGGTGGAGAATTGTTTGTGAAATGTCATTTGGGGAGGGGAAGAAGGGAGCAAAATAAATTCCTGTCACCTCTAGAAACAGTTGTTTGGACATTTTAAAGAATTAAGAATATTATTTGCCTAAGTTTTGCAAAGACAGATGCATTTACTACACTTGTTTGTCAATAGTCTCATTAGAAATTCCCATCTTAAATGCAGGTTTTAGGGCCCTTGTCTGCAAGACAAGAGATGATGAGTTGGATATATCAAATAGTTCCACATTTTTGTATCAGAGTAATATCCTTATCCACAGGACTCATGAGAAAATGAATCTACATGAAAAGAAAATTCTATATTTTTGATGATAGAGTTGTTTTGCTACATAAGGAACCACAGTGAAAGGCAGAGGCAGTGAGAACTATTACTACAGGAAATAGTAAAATCACATGCATATTCTTCTGATCTTACGAGCATTCAAATGAGCACTTAAACTTATACATTTTGTCTCAAGTTTTTAACTGGCACGTGTTGGTAGTAACTAGAAAATCAGCTTCTGTCGGCTGGCTTTTTAATATTTCATCTAGCACTAGACCTCCCTGCAAATTAATAATAAAACATTGCACCTTTGAAATTGGTAACAGTTAGTAAGTATTTCATTTTCCTTTCACTCCAAAGTCCAAATGCTGATTAGATTAAGAAACCAAACTATCCAGTGATTCTAGCAGTTGTCAGATATACAGCTGCAGCAACAACCAGGTGTTAAGTCTTGCAAAATTTCTGCCAGTGAAGACAATGGCATGTACCTTGTCATATTCTACTTAAAACAGCTATTAGATTTTCGTCAGTTCTGGTCACCTCAATGGACTTCCTTCATGCTCTTACTAGGACAGGGCTTCTTGTTTACAGAATCACACAATCACAGAATGGTTGAGGTTGGAAGGGACCTCTGGAGATCATCTAGTTTAACCCCTCTGCTCAGGCAGGATCACCTAGAACATGTTAGACAGGATCGCATCCAGACAGATTTTGAATATCTCCAGAGAAGACTCTGCAACCTCTCCAGGCAACCTGGTCCAGGGCTCCGTCACTCTCACAGTGAAGAAATTCCCCCTCACATTCAGGCAGAACTTCCTGTGCTTCAATTTCTGCCCACTGCCTCTTGTCGTGTCGCATGAAACAACTGGAAAGAGTTTGTCCCCGTCCCCTTGACACCCTCCCTTCAGGTACTTACACACATTGATAAGATCCCCCCTCCGTCTTCTCTTTCCAAGGCTAAACAGGCCCAGCTCTTGCAGCCGTTTCTCATAGGGCAGGTGCTCCAGCCCTCTGATCGTCTTTGTAGCCCTACGCTGGACTCTCTGCAGTAGCTCCATCTCTCTCTCGTGCTGGGGAGTCCAGAACTGGACACAGGATTCTAGATGAGGCCTCCACAGGGCTGAGTAGAGGGGCAGGATCACCTCCCTCGACCTGCTGGCAGCACTGTTCCCAATGCACCCCAGGATACCATTGGCCCTCTTGGCCACAAGGGCACATTGCTGCCTCATGGTCAGTTTGTCATCCACCAGCACTCCCAGGTCCTTCTCTGCAGAGCTGTTTTCCAGCAGGTCAGCCCCCAGCTTGGACTGGTGCCTAGGGTTATTTCTCCCTAGGTGCAGGACCCTGCACTTGCCAATGTTGACATTCATGAGGGTCTTCTCTGCCCAGCTTGTCTAGATCTCTCTGAATGGCAGCACAGCCCTCAGGTGTATCAGCCACTGCTCCCAGTTTGGTGTCGTCAGCAAACTTGCTGAGGAGGCACTCTGTCCCCTCCTCCAGGTCATTGATGAATAAATTGAACAAGACTGGAGCCAGTACTGACCCCTGGGGGACACCACTACCTACAGACCTCCTTTTTCTTCTACTCTCCATGATCTTTCAAAGATGATGGAGAGCAGCCTAACAATAACATCCACCAGCTCCCTTGGCACATCATGGGTGCACCCAAGGCCTATGGATCTGTGGGTGTAAGGTTTGCCTAAATGATCTCTAAGCCAATCCTCCTCGACCAAGGGAAAGTCTTCCCTCCTCCAGACTTTCTCTCTTGTCTGCAGGTTCTGGAGTTCCTAAAGGCTGACCTTAGTAGTAAAGACTGAAGCAAAGGAGGCATTCAGTAACTCTGCCTTCTCTGTGTGTTCATCACCAGGGCACCCACCCCATTCAGCAGTGGGCCCATATTCTCCCTAGTCTTCCTTTTGCTACTGATGTATTTGAGGAAGCCCTTCTTGTTGTCCTTGATATCTCTTGCTAGATTTAATTCCAAATGGGCCTTTGCCTTCCTCATTGCATTCCTGATCCTCTCACAGTGTTCCTGTATTCCTCCCAGGTGGTCTGTTCCCTTTTCCACATTCTGTGTTGTTTTTTTCTTCTGTTTGAGTTTTGCCAGGAGCATCTTCCTCATCCGTGTAGGTCTCCTACACCTTTTACTTGACTTCTTACGCATAGGAATGCACCAATCTTGAGCTTGGATGAAATGATCTTTGAATATTAACCAGCTCTCTTGGGCCCCCTTTCCCTCTAGGGTCCTAACCCATGGGATTCCTCCAAGTAAGTCCCTGAAGAGGCCAAAATTTGCTCTCTTGAGATATTTGTGATCCTACTTATTGTCTTGCTTCCTCCATGCAGGATCCTGAACTCCACCACCTCGTGGTTACTCTATCCAAGCCTGTCCCCAGCCTTCACATCTTCAACCAGTTCTTCTTTGTTGGTTAGTACAAGGTCCAGCAGCACACCTCTCCTTGTTGGCTGCTTCCCTACCTGTGTCAAAAAGTTATCATTTATGCTCTGCAGAAACCTACTGGACTGTTTGTGCCTAGCGGTATTGTCTTTCCAGCAGATATCAGGGTGGTTGAAGTCCCTCAAATTAGTTTACTCTGACAGGTGGCTTTGTATGACTATCCTCTGACTAAATTTTCCTTCTTCCAGTTCCTATTTTAATAAATACTGTTATGAAAGTTGAAAATGACAAGTAGCAACAATAAAGTTGCTTGTGTATCCTGTACTTGGATTTTCTTGTATTTGGCAAAGCTAATAATGAGATGATGTGTTAAGTCAAGGTACAAAATAAATTTTAACAATTCTAAGCTACATTTTGGTTTTATATACAAACTGGTATATTTAACATATTCTAAGATGCTTTTTAATAATGAAATGTATTTAATGAAGGAAATTCAAGTGGGTTTTTGTTTTTGTTTTTCTTTTTTAAGCAAATATGGTCATCTTCAAAAATGGTGTATAAAGAAAAGCAAACTTTTCAATATTCTTTAGCAATGGATACAACACTCTGGTGTTGTTTCACAATGTATTTTGTTTGCTTGTCATAGGCATCTATCCACTCATCACAGCTGTAAAAATCTACATTTTCCTTTTGGGAAAGTTGCCTCACTTACCGAACCAGTGCTGCATCCAGATCCAACATCATGATTAGTCTTCCAGCAAAAGAATTTGAGGGCTGAATACAAACATTTGTCAAATTTCATGATAGCAGTCCTTATTCCATTATGAAGTAAGTGTAAGCAGAACTAACAATCAAGTTAACTCCAAATCATTTAAACACTGGGGAGCTTTCTTCATCAACATCCTTACTGCAGCTTCTGATGAAAATTCCATTCCCCTCTCCCACTTATTTTGAACTTTGAACATGTCAAGGGTACAGACACCTTATTTAGAGGTTGCCAAGTTAGACGAAAAAGGTAAATGCAAAAAACAACCAACAGGCATGCTTGGTTGTTATTTAAGGAAAGAGGGCAAACATGCATATATTAGTTTGGCTGAGAGATGCCTAGCAGAAGGAAGTCTAAAAATACTTGAAAATTGTAAACGTTAAGGAGGAATATGAATTACTTAGGGTACTACAAGGGCAAAGAACTATTCTAGGAGTAATGGCATGAGACTGAGAACTGGAAAATAGGATTAGAGCAGGAAAAACATGCTGCCAAGGAGAGATCTGTCATGTGGAAGAAAGATTTTGTCCAAGGCCCTATTGCTTAGATCTATAAATTTAAGATAAAAATACTGGGAAAATGAGTTGCAGAAAAATTTGCAGTGGCTCCTTAGGTCATTTTTAGATACTTAATTTTCATATCTAAAGTGTTGTGACATTGTGGAATGTTGCAGTTGCTCTCCAGACAGCAGGTTTCCCCTGCATGTTCGATGCTGGAAGAGTTGTTCTGCTTTTTTGCTGCTTATTTTACATGGTAGCGACAAAGCAATGAGTGTTTAGCTCTTGTATTCTCCAGGCAGCTGCAAATGGAAACCTTTTGAAATCTGTTTGGAGATTACCTCTGTGGACTTCTGTATACAACTGGTATATGCTGTTCTGTAAAATACATTCTTAGTATTTATCAGTGATTTATCCCGCTGCTTGGTGTTGTAGTTTATAATTATATCTGTAAGTATTGACAGTCATTTGAAAAGGGCAGATACTGACATTTTCTAATAAAGCTCTTTGATGGAAAAGTTGGTAGCAGAGGCTGTAGGGGGCCAGCTGACTGGAACAGGACCTGCATTTTGATGCTACTCAGGTAGCCTTCGGGTTGGTGCTCTCTTTAGAACAGCACTTCAGTTTATGTTTTCACTCTGAAAAATAGAGGAAATAGGCATGTGGTACCACATAAACTCTAGTTTTATGCTTGCTGGGAACTTTGACTGCTGAAAGCCAAACCTGTTTCATAGGTTCAGTTTGTAGGTTCAATTTATAGGTGTGGTTTAGAAAAGTTAAAGATTCTCACAGCTCCTGTTCTTTAGGTACTGTGACTACAATTAAGTGGTAAATGTGAGAATTCATTGAACAGCTTAGCAAACCACCTATTCTGAAACATGATCTCTGTATAATTGATTACAGCAGTAATTAATGATAACTGCAACTCCACAACAAATATATGTATATACAGCGCACACACTCATGTACACACACACATACACACACACACACTGCATATACGCTGTTATAGAAATATTAGGGATAATCTTCGCCCCATACTTTTCTCTCTCAGACAGTGTTTCTTTTTGGCTTTGCATCACACAAGCATTCACTTTAGACAGTCCTTGTTGTTAGTAAATGATTCGGTTGATTGTATTGTGCTGGTCAGAAGACTATCAGTGTTCTAAGTCTCCAGAAGAGGAACTGGGCTGCTTGCCATTTCTGGCACTGAAATTCAGCTCTTGAGAGGTGCTGCATTATTTGGAGGTGCCATTTACATTCCCAGACTAACTTTCCCTTTCTCGGATGTCAGTGAGGATTGACAGTCACCAACGTAGTTGACAGGCTTGGATCCAAAAGTCCTGCATCACTAAAGAGGTCAAATACAGGCTGGTCATGCAGATTTTTGTATCCATAAAGGGTTTTACCCCTACTTGTAGCTGGGCTTAGAGCCCAAATGTTCTGTAATTTACTTCTCTTGGGAACATTTGGTTAGCATGCAAGTTAAAAGAATTATTACAGTAGCAAACTCAAGTGTAGAACCTAATTAAAATAGCACCATTCTTTAGTAACATTCAAAGATCAAAATATTGCCCTTTTTTGGCTAGTCATGTTTCAATTGTGATACGTTAGCCTAACTAGTGAAAAGCAAGCATGAAAAATAAAATGAAAAAGAAAAGGTACAGTTAAGATTCGCTACATAAAGCTGAATTTAGCTGAATTTATCACTTTCATTCAGAATAATATTTTAGATAAACTACCTGTTTAACTCAAGGCTAGTGTATCTAAGGATTTTTTTTCTGTGTTCATTTGCTTAAAAAAAAAAAGCAATGAGTGTTTTTTATCAAGTATATATTTTTTGTAAATCAAACTTTCTATGAAAGTTTGTATGTAGTAGTATGTATGTGTACATAGAAAGTATGTATACATAGAAGTATACCTGATTGCTCTCAATTCACTTTCTTAAAACAGATTTTTAAAGATGCTGATTCTAAGGATGATGTACTAGTGAGCTGGAAGAGTATCATGCATTATTCATTTGGCTTTAGCACAGTTACTGTAAAAAATACACCTTTCTTCTGCCTGTCTTCATTTGTAGAGTTTTTTTTTTTTTTTTTTTTTTTTTTTTTTTTTTTTTTTTTNTTTTTCTTTCCCAAGCACAACTGTGTCTTGTCAATGTTTAAAAAGTAAGGTCAGTGTTTTTTGTGGGAGAGTTAGGAGAGTTCCATCTGCTGCAATTCTGTGCAAGGTGCTTACTCTTTCTCTGCACGGGGTGTGGTGTCTGTATGCATACATATTTTTGGTATCTGCCTTCTGCAGATACAGCAACTAGCTAGTAAGTATTTTTGAACAGTCTCAGGTCCTTAGGAAATAAGCCCATGAAAGCAGGGCATTATTTCTGAAGCTAGAGGGTGCTGGCTGGATCCCTGCAGCTCTGTTCAGGAAAGACTCCCTTACCATTGTGAAATCTCTTTTATGCAGAGCAAGCTGACTTGACAGGTTCTGGAGGTGACTGTCTGGTGGTTGTTTCTTAAGTAATTATGGGCTTGACCTTAATGTTTATTTAAGAAAGTTGCCTGGAGAATAGAAACTTCAATAATTTTAAAGATTTATCTGTATAGATAAAATAGAATCCTCATACTGATGGCCCATTTAAAGCCTCTTCCAGCCTGTAAGTAGAAAGATTTATCTTTACTTCAATAACAAAACACTAAACAGAAATAGGTAATAGTAAATATTACTCTCTTGGTACCTATCTCCCCCAAAAGCTTGCAAGGCAAAATTTTCTAGAGAAAAATCTCTTTTAAATATCTAAGCTGTAGCAATTCATAACCAAACATCCAGTTCTCTGGGGAGATCCAGAACTGATAAAATAATTGCTGGAATCCCTTTTGAGCAACTTCTATATGATTTCCCTAAATGTGTTCACAGCCACATACTGGAGTTGCAATATCAGAGATTCATGCTGCTCCAAGGAGAGGGTTCCTACCAATACTGAAGAGAAAAGAAACTTTGAAAATTGAGAAGCAAGCATTAGTGGAAGGGAAATTGCAATTTGTCCATTAGCAGCACTGTAGGGAAGTAGTTAATAGAAGTTAGAACATGCAACGTCTTGGTGTTGCCTTCTGCTTCCTGTTAATATCTCAGGACAGACACTTGTTTAGGTCATTCCAGTCCAACATTTTAGTTCAATCTTTTTGTTTCATTTTTCAAATAATTTCTAGACCCTTGTGACTTGTAGTCAAAAACCTTAAACTATCAGTAGAGATATTAAGTGCATTCTTGGCTTGAAATCCTGGTCCCTTGCTAGCCAAATATCCTGGAATAGCTAAATCTGGTAGTTTTTCTATGCTTAGGCATTTAATTAATTTGCACTTTTAGGTTCCTTTTGGTTAACTGTCTGATCTGCACTGTTGACATCACTTGTTACATGCATCATCTCTTGTCTAGTACATTCCTCCCTTTAGGTCATTTTTAATGTAGGGGTAGAGAAAAGTACACAATTTATTGTACTTCTTAAGTAATGATTTGAGAGAGAATTAACAGATCTGAATCAATTGTCACTCTTTTCATATTCACATACTAAACACAGTAGCTTGAATAGATTATTACAATCATAGTGTAGACTAAAGTTTTCTGCAAAATGCATGAATAGCTTACAGCAGCACTTATTTTAAAAGGTGTAACCTAGTTCCACCACTTCTTTGTAAGCAGAATATCTACATGCTATTGCACTGTCTTCCTTCACATTCTATTGTTATGTTTTAAGTAGTTCTTCTCAAGTGCTTGCAAATCATAACTTTAAATTTTAAAACAAAAAGCCTCTTGTAGGCTAGATTCCCTTCTAGTCCCAATCTGCCTGAATTCCTGCAGCAAGACTACTATGTCTTTTCTTATCTTACCCTACACAAAAAACTATCGCTTTTCACTAGCAGATCTACCCTCTATTTCTTTCAGTCTCTTTTATAGCCTCTCCAAAGCATTGTGATGTGCATTTTACCGTTCTAGTGTGTAACTTTGTTAACCTGTCGAAYCCTAGCAATCTACTTAGAATCCACAGTTACTTCACTGGAAAAGATATCTAGTAGTCATGCAAAGTGAAGCTAGGAGTTGGGGATTTTGAGCCCATTTAATGAAACAGCATTCTGATAATGATCCTGAGAGGCTTGGATAGTGATACCAGTATCCTGTTTTGAAATGAGCAAATGCATCCCCTGGCTTGTGTTGGAGAGCCAAGACTCTTCAGTCAAGCAGGGTTCAGACATTCTGAACATTTTTATGAAGATGTTTGTTTTCATTTCTTTTTTTCAGTGCCAATCTTGGCAATATAGAGTGTGAAGCTTAGGGGAATGTAGAAAAGAAGACAAGTAGCTTGTGCTTGTTGCAGTAGAAACACGATTGAAAATGATAGAGAGAAGGTCAAAAAGGGAGAGAGGAAGTAGCAGAGATGAGAAAAATTGTGCCAATGGTCTATTGTCTCTGCTTTTGGAATACTCTTAGGGTATGCATCTTGTTTGTAGAGAAAGATATACACCCTTCCTGAACAGAAGGTATGATGGAGTGTACATGTACCTCAAGTGTTCATATCTAACTCCACAGGTATGAAGTGCTTCTTAGTGATGCAGAAGCTATTAAGAGATTTAATTTAGCTCACTGATGATAAGATGGTTAGTACAAGTAACAGTGTATCTCTAAGATCAAAATTTTATTGGTCATCTGATGTTCACTGGACTGCAGCCAGAAAAACCTGAATGTTAGCCTCAGTGAATGGAAAGACCTGTCAGCAGGGGTTTGCAAAACATGAGTGTTGCTACTGATCCTGCAGGAAGAAATGTCTCCAGAGAAGAATGATGGGAAAGCTATGTAATCACCAGCAGAAATGTGAATCATAGGGCTCTGACTACACCTTTATTTTCTGACCTTAGTGCATTCTGTGTTAGCTTGTCTCCTTAAAGAGAACACTGCCTAGAAAGCTGTGGATCCACATGAAGAATCAGGAACAAGTGTGTACAAATATATGAATATATGATGCTTTTGTAATACTGTAGAGCTGCAATAGCCATGATGTGGAGAAAAGTGAGACCACAGTTTCTATGGACTCAGATATCATGCTTGGTGATCCTGAACAAGCAAGCAGGTGTAAACAGCTGCAAGACCTTATCAGAGTGAAGAGAAGCAAGGTGCCATTTGCTGAGAGATGGGGCAGACCAGGCAGGTGTTTTGGCTGAAAATACAGCAACCAAAGGTCAGAAAAYGCAGCTCATTATCACATATTTCTTACCTTAAATAGTGTTTTTTAAATTTACAGGAAAAGAACTGATACAAAAGAAACTGGGATACTCTTAATTAAAGGTATCCTGCTCTCATTTATATCTGCAAGAGTCTGAAGTAATTCAGATAACTTTAGTGAATTAACTTTACTAGTAAAGAAAAAACCTAAAAAAGAATGACTAGGATTTCCTGTATATTTTTCTATTGTTCTGGTTCAGTGCAAGTTTCCCCTGTCAAGTAAGGCAAACAAAACTCTTTAGTACTAATTAATATTCTGAAAGCAATGATCCTTATTAGTAATTCAGGTCTATGCCTGTGTTTACAGTTGTTTTAAAATTTGCCAGACCCTCATATGCTGTAATAAGGTGTATATCTATTCCAGTTAAACTCTGAACAAAAAGAGTATTTTAATGCAAAAACATACTAGCTGAAGAACTGCCTCTCCATTTCTATCTGCCATTTGAGTGGCTAAATATTAAAGGGAGAAAAATTTTCTTGGAATAAATATATCCTCACCAAAAATAAGCTATTACTGTAACACAGTCACAGTACCTAGAATTAATTCTGTTCTCAGGGTGATTGTGTTAGTACAAACAGAACAAGAAATCAGGTTTATCCCTAAAAGACTACAAGACAGACTTTCTCTTGAAGGGAGTAAGCGTGCATCCATTGCTTCTTTAGTGTCCAGCTGAGAGCCTAAAATATCAAAATCTTCCAGTGATAGAAATGATGTATTCTAATGCTTTTCTACCTTCACTAGAAAGGCTCTATTGCAGCAATTTAAACCCATTCTTGTCCCATTTACATCTAGGAAAATAAAATAGTCCCTTTTGTCTATGGTAACAGCAGTCTCCCACATAGTCATCTCTGCTTTAGGCATAGTCTGTTGTGGGTGAATTCTTACCCATATTTAGTATTTCTGTTCTTATTATTATAGTATAATTATCTTCGGCTGACACCTTAAATAGTACTCTATTCCACAGTAAGGCTGTGGAAACCGTGAGCTCTCAAAAATGTGAATCACGTAAGAACAAAACACATAAGATTTGAAAGAAATTCTGAATAAATTCTGAACTGGGGGCAGATTGGCATCTTACTGTCTGTGCTACTCTTAATTTAGTGATTAAGATTAGCAGGGAGCTAATAAATATAGAAATCCTGTTTTTCCTTTCTCATAGGTATTTCACATCATTGCTTTGTAGGGCTACTCTAGATTGTTTTGGTTTTAAAAAATTTCAGAATTTACATAGTTTGGCAGTGAATCATGGAAACCTCGTAGCAACTTCCAGTTGTAGAGAGGAGACGCCTGCATTAAAGTTCAGCCTCTGGGCACATCGTTTTTTGAGAGCTGTATCTTTATATGATTACTGACTACTTGGAAATAATGGCCCTTTAGAGCTCAGTAGCACAAGTTTACAGTGTTTCCATAACTGTTACTGTTTTTCAAGTTACTTGGAATAAAAACTGAAGTCTTCTAGACCACAAGGTTTTAGACACATTTCTGGATATTAAATGTCAAAGAATTTCTGTTGTCCAATTAATACCTCCATAGGAAGGATACACTTTTATATTTGGACAATTTATTGCAAAATACTTAGGGAAATTTTCTTCATAAACATGAATCATATTTTATCCTCATTTGATAATCATATACCATRTGAAAGAAGTTCTCTTAACATGGACATTAGATGTAAACGGCTATTGCTCTTGGGTTTCAAATACTCTGATTTCAGAACCTTCTTTTCTCTATGTTATTACAAATATACAAGATCTTGAAGTTTTTGTGAAATAAAAAAGGAACTGAGTCCACAGCATGGCATCAAGTTTCAGGAAGGCTTAAGGGAAGATTTTCTTTCCTGAATTGCTACCATCCTGCTTTGCCTATCGTAGATATTGGCTTGACAAACAGAAGGAAAAAAACAGAATTTTTCATGCTAAAACTTGTCATTGCTACTCAAGGGCAAATGCATGGGAAGAAGAGACTGCTGCTATTGAATGCAGCTACTGCAATGTATAGCCATATATGTATGTGTCTCTCTCTATATATGTGTATATCCTATGGTCCACTGCACATTAGGTAGGATTTTGTTCCCTTTACTTACACACGAAAAGCTGTTCCAGACTTCACTCCTTTCTTAGTTGGATACCTTTTAGTTTGCAGACTAAGTTAATTCACTGCCAGGTTATGATTTACATATATATATTTTGTCTGCCAAAACTGAACAGTTCTCCTAGTGTGCTTCCTCTGATACCATTGCAAAATAGACTGAAATAAGTATTTTGCACTGTGTTCCTGATGGTGCATCTCTACCAATGTACTGCTCAGAAGCATTCACTGAGACTGTAGTCTTGCTAGGGTCAGATTATTGCAGCACTTACTGAGTAAAAGAGGGGGGATGGGAAAAAAAATCAAGTGAATGCTTTTGCAGAAGGTCCTGCTCTGTAATTGTAACAGGACATACAAAGTTTTGGAGGACAGATGAACAGAATGTGATCTGATGGAGCATCCAGTCATTATTGTCCTTAGTATCCCAACTGAGACATTTGTGAGGGATCTTATATTATTTGATTTTGATTGTGTGTCCTCTTTTTCCCATGAAATCTCAGTTCCTTGAAGCTGCAGATAATGTGAGATTTTATTTATTTTTTAACCAGAAACACTAACTGCCTGGGAGCCTGGTCAGTGATAGGATCACTGTGTTTGTGGTGAGAATAAGCAGATGATAGAGAAGGGGGTGAACTTCTTACACTAGCTTTTGTGGCAAAGCTGGTTTATCAGGTGACTACACGCTGCTCAATTAATTCCCTGAGCATTTCTACAGCATATTAGGGCTCATGTAACTATGCTGCTTTTGGTACCTAAAGCCAAGTTCAAATAGCACTGGATGTGACCAGCACCCCATAGTTTTCAACTCACATGACCAATCTTTTCAGTGTCCTTTTTTTAACGGTAGTCCTTATTTTTATGAGTGATATTTACTTGGCAGGACAGGAGTCCTTTGCTTTGCTGAAAAGGATTACAGAGCTTTTAAGCTATTTCAAGGCAAATTAATTCATATCTCGTTAAAGATGAATGCATTATGATGTGCCCTGCCCAGACAATTAAGAGGTTAGGAACCAGAACACTATTGCAATTCAAACTATAAAGCAGTATTCCTGTCTATGTAATTCTGTCATTTTTCTAATACATGTAGTATATAAAGCAGTTTTTATGCTTTTTCCTTTAGTACTCAGTAGCTTTTAACCATCTGCAACAGTAACAGAGAAGTTTTTAAGACCAGTCCTGTGTGATGTGTCTTGTAGCAATTAAAAACTGGAAAAGGACATGTAAACCAAGAAGTAAACATTAACCCTTAGAAGTGCTAATTGCTGAGAAATTTCAATTTTAGTGTGAACAAGTGATTTTACAAGAGCAATTCAACTATGGCTGAAATTATCAATTTCTCACAGCTATGCTCTGGTAAGCCCTGGGAAGGATGCATAGCTACCATTTATGGAGGTTCACATTTGAGTTTTACTTGGTTCACAAGTCTTGGAAGAGGAAATTTCTTCCTCTTGGAAGAGGAGTTTTTAAGAAATATGTGAAGAAGCTTTTTGTTTAGAAAAGCTTTTGAAGCACAGTTGTCCCAGCAGACTGCAAGAGGTTTCCCCAGATTGTTATTAAAAATAATTTTCTGATTATTGCACCAGCTGCTTCTTTTAGCATAGCTTCATGTGTGTATCTCCTGGCAAGATTTCTGAACATGTCTGAATTCAGTGCACTTTGCCTCTATATTTTACAGCTTGTGAACGTGAAATCCATAGAGGGTTAGAAATGAACACTTCAGAATGGCCATCACTTTGACGCAATGCGTTATTTTGGCTTACAGGCATTGCCAAAACAAAAAATGTGCCTGCCTCTCCTGGGTTGTTAGATGGTTTCAAAAGGCTTGTAGTCACAAACTGCAATAGGATCAGAATAAGCAAGGAAATGAAGCCACTTAGTTTCCATAGGGAAGGAAAAAATGGTTCTACTGTTTGAATGCCACTTACTTTTCTCATGGATTCAGTGTCAGAGCAGTCAGTGATCTTGGCAGACAGCTGTAGCGAAGAATTTCTTCACTACAGCTACACCTTATGCACAGGAGTGTTTGCTGTTCCATTCACTTCCTCCTTTCTTTTTCAGGCTTGATAAATGTGTTAATTACCACTGAAAAAAATGTATATGAAGTCACCAGCAGCCCTTTCCTCTCTGCTTTCTTGGATTCTAAGTTAAAGCCTGAAGAGCCAAGAAGGCAAGGGAAATTTGTTCCAGACAGACATTTGTCTGTCCCAGACAAATATTTGCTGAAGATATGAGTAGTGAAGAGAGAGTTTTGTTTAAAATTATCTTTGAAGAAAGAGTTTTTGAAGATGTGGTAACTATAACTATATGAACACTATAACTATATGAACATTGCAAATGAAAGTGGGTTTCTGAAGGCAAGTAGATTAACTCTGGCCTTGTAGTTCTGCTTTTTAAACTTACGGTGTTATATGGGTAGAGGATAACACAGTCCACATTGCAGTTGGCTGTCCTCCACCATTCAAGTACGATCTGCCAAAATAGCCCAAAGTGCTTTCAAGGTCAAAGGCATGTCACTAGGTGAAGTGTAAAGACTGTCCTATTACACTGAAAAAAAACTGTTGTATTTGTATGCTTTTCCACATAATGTAAACATTCAACTAGAAGGAATGTGCTCTTGTCAAAACCTGTTACACCAGTTCTGACTTGTTCACTCCCATGCCATTGCACACCTGGGCATCTATTTCATTTTTCTGGTGGTTGTGTTAGTGCCATACTTCACTATCACCATAGTCCTTAACTTTTCAAAATCCCAAATGTAGAAGCTAACCATTTCTTAAGAAAGCAAATGATATGTTGGCATAATATGCCAAAGACAAGAAAATCTAAGTTTCTTTCAGCCACAGTTCAGTTTTAAAAGCCTTACTCAAAGCAAAGGGAACCTTTTCCACAAATTTCAATTGTCTTTTGTTTTGTTTTCTTTTGTTTTTTTCCTGTGGGCTTTGGAACAGATCCCAGCCTCCAAATTGCTTTCAGGTGTTACAGGATATTAACTGTAGGGTACAATATTATAATTAAGAGTCCAAAGGATGCTAAGTTTATACTTACAGCTCCTTCCTGACTTCTGCTGTTTACAGGTCATGCCATACTAATAGGCATGGCATTCTTCTTTAGCAGCTCTCAATAAGCGTATTTCCTTGCTGCTACATTAGATTCACTGGTGTAACTTCATAATGCATTTCAGAGAGATGTACAGCACTGGAAGTGTAGCTAATTCTCTGTTGCATGTCAGAAGCTAGTGCTTTCTCTCTGCAGTGTACGCACACTGCTGCCTCTACAAAGACAAAAAATAAGTTAGCTTGCAGAATTCTAGAAAGGATTTTTTTTTTTTTTTTTGTATTCCATTGCAGTTAATGAAGATGCTTAGTTTTGCTACTTGTTTGACAGTTGTTCTTTCTCAAGTTTTTTGTGAAGCTATAGTGTGATTAAGGGAAAAAAAAAGCTACACATATTCATGTGTAAGTGTTGCTGGGTTCTGCACTGACATTTGGATTATAATAAATACTTGAGTGAAGGAGGCTGGTTTGGAGGGTGGCACCAGATTTCACAGATTTAAGAGAGTATATGAAAATAGTCTTTGCCTTGCCTGGAAAGAAAACTGTGAAGGAATTTTTTTCCCCAACTGAAAAAAACTCATAAAATTGGGATTCTGAACTGCTGAGACATAATTCAGTAAAAGGATAAAAAGAGGGATTTGGCAGGGGAATCATGAGTGCAAGAAAAAGCGTTGACTGGAGAACTGCAACTTTGATGTTAGGTGGTTTCAGAGCTAGAGAGAGTTATTCCATGAGCTTAAAAACGATTATGGCAAGATTCCTCCTCTAGAGAGTAACAATTGGAAAAACTGACTAAATGAAGCCTGGCTGCTTGCCTGAAAGCATATGGAATAGGAATAAAATAGTATAGTTTATTTTGAATATAGCTTGGCGCAGATAGAGGGATTCATGAAAGAAGCTGACAGAGCTAGCTGCTAACTGGGAACCACAAAACCTCAAACATACTACATAACATTTCGATTTCTACCCAGCTGATTATGTAGCAACTCAAACTTAAAAGTAAACAAGCAAAGCACACATTATTACTGTGCTAGAAAAATGAAGCTGCAAATGCATTATGGTAGTTTATAGAAGCCTGGATTCAGTGATACTGAGTTCTTAAAATAATAGCTGAAATAACTGCTTCTTAATTATAAACACGTAACTGACTTAAAAAGGAACGAGGATGCAGATTGTGCTTGCCTTCTGTTCTACGCACTGCGTAATCAAAGTGTTTGAAAAAAACATCTCTAATGGCTAGAATGGGTAACCCAAACTCTGCTTTTCATGCAGAGCAGCCTTGTTTCATAAAGTGCAAGTAGCTTTTATAAACTTGAATATGAAGAAGATGTGAAGACAGTACAGCCCTTTCAGAATGTAGTCATTTCCTTTTTCAAATGATTATGGGTGAGCTTCACTTAAATTTCTTACTGAGCTGCCTGCATTATTTATTCACAATTTACATTTCAGCCCAGCTGATCACATACAAACAAAACCCAATTAAAGTGGGGCTGAGGAAGTCAGTGAGTTTGGGGGAAAATGACCTAAGGAAGTAGAAATACAAAATTAAAAGTTGAATAGAAACTTTAAATAAAGGATGCACAGCTAAGAGTTGATCTGCTCCAGAAAATTAGATTAATATCTACAAAGGAGTTGTCAAGTAGTTTCTTCAGAGGCTTCTGGAATTTTTGTATAACTCCTTTATTTTGATACTGGCAAGTAACAAAAATTTAACATCAACCTTATGATGACAAAAACCAAAATGCAGTACAAGTGACTCATGCAGGAGCTGTGCTGTAATTTTTTCTTCTATTGGCTAGATTGTTTCTAGCCTGGAGAAAACACATTTCAGAGAACAGGGCTAATCACAGTTTTGAAGAAGTAACCATTAAATGGGAACAAAAGGCAGATTCCCTGTGAACCAGATATTCCAGGGATACACAGGCATACATACGTACTCTCCATATTAGACTCTTCCTCACTGGTGTACCTAAAGAGCCTGCAAAGCTGTTTTGTTCTTTAATTATGTATTAAAAAAAAAAGGAGGGGGAAGAATTGGACCAGTTTGTACTTTCACCCTATGCAGCACAGATGGAAAGTGAGCCTTCTCCATCACAGCACTTGTGGGATTTCTGGGTGGAGCAACTTCAGTTGGAGTCCGTGGTTCAGATAGGAACTTGGACATCCCTCTCAGCTCAAGCACATGAACACTTTTGTTAAGGCCATGAAATACTTCCAGGCTTGAAAAAGCTAAACATGTTGCCTAAGCACCTTGCAAGCTTGAGGCCTACTCTGGTTGTGTAGCTAGAAGCAAAGGTTGATATAGCGTGCATTAGGGAACTGAGTTTTTTTTATTATTATTTATTTATCCTCCCTTTGATGTATATGGCTCTTAAATACATGCCAATCCTAGATTAGTATTCAAATCTATCTACTAAATAATCATGTGCAGTAAGTAATCTCTGGGGGGGGAACACTGAGTTTGTAATATGCATTTTGAAAGCATGTGAAATACAAATTACATTCTTGGCCTGGCTAAAACTTAGCAAAGGTGAGCTTGCTCCATTGACAGCAGGGAACTAGCAGAGGAATGACATCAGCTGAGAATCTATTCCTGCATATTTTGCAATATTGAGATGAAATTGAAAGGAGGATTAGAAATTTGTGAGTGTAGGTATTTAGATATTTGCAGCTGTGAGCTTGCAGGTGATGAGCCATAGCAATAGTTACATCACAGGCATGCTAATAACCAAGAAAAGGAAATTAAGAGGTGTAATGACATATATTGCCTTCCAAAAGTACAGGCTGTAACATAGTGCTGGTGTTACCATAATGTTTCAGAAATGCTTAATTTTCCAGTCCCGTGGAGAGCACTACAGTTTGAGCATAGAAGCTGTTGCTGACAGAAGTGCAGAGATTCTTAAGTTTATCTTAGAAGAATTTGTCTGCCTCTTACAAAGGAGGCCAGAGGAGTTAGCAGGAAACAGATTTCTCCCTTCAGCTTGTTCTTACTTGCTTACGGAGGCTAGCTGTGCTGCTGTGTTTCTGAAGTTAGCACTGGTGTTGCTGGGTAAGAGGAGGGACACAAGTATAAAGCTACCTGGCCTGGAATCAAGCAAGCTGTCGGAGATATCTCCCACAGAGCATGAAGATACTCCTCCTGGCTGCTGCAGTGTAGCCTCTTCCCTTCAGTCTTGCCTGCCTTCTAGAAAACAGCCTGTGGTAATGAATCACAGCTAAACACCGATGGAAGAGACTTAATGCAAATTTCTTGTTTCCTTTGCTCAAAAGAGCACAGCAAGGAGTGAATTAATTTTCTTAAATTTGCTTCTATTAATATTTCTACAAGAAGCTAAGCCACCTAACGCTTTGAGGGCAACAACTAAGTGTGCCAGGAGAACAATTATTTTACTATAGAGCTGTTGTCATATGGAAAGACCCAAGGAAAGCTTTTTTTCTGAGTTTCCAAATAAGAAATATAATCAATTTCCTTTCTTAAGAACTTCTGGCATTTCAAGGAGAGATATGGATTTCTGTCACATCGTGGCAAATCACACTTTTATCCTTTTCTTTAGGAGTGTATCATTGACGAAGACTGTGAAACAGGGAAATATTGCCAATTCTCCAGCTTAGAGTACAAGTGTCAGCTCTGTAAAACCCAGCATACAGTAAGTCCTGAATGATATGTGATGTTATGTGGTCTTTAGAAACTCACTACGTATATTATTGTTGCTGATGTCAGCAAACCAAACTGTTACATAAAGATGTAGTTTTCCCTGTGAAGCTGAAAAATAGATGAGTGGTTCCCCCCCCCCATATTAACACTACTAAGTTACAAAGTTTCTGTTCTTGCACGCTTAAAAACCTGCCCCTGCTCCACCTGACTCCTGCTTGACTTCAGTTAGGTGGAGTAAGGACAGCATAAACTAAGGCACTATTCCCATAGTGATGGGAAAAGAGCGAGTATCATCCTAATTCTTCAGGCTCAGTTGAGAGTTGGCCATTTCCAGGTATTGACTCCCAGAGAGGAGAATTGCAGCACGCTAATGTCTTCCCTGCGTTGACCACTTGTACAATGCTGTAGCTCAGTTCTTACTGTAGGGATCTTATAGGAATCATTTACATTATTTGAATCCATGAACCTCAGGAAGCAATCTGTCTTTTGAGTTAAAAGACAGATATTGTTGGTAGTAGCTATAGCTAGATTATTTACAGGAGGTGACAGCTGTGTGAGAAGTTCAGGCTTTTTTTTATAAGGAGAATAAGCTTTAAATTCAGTCTTCTAAAAGAAAGCCTTTTATCTAAACATCCCTTTCAATTTATCACAGTGATGGGCTATGGTGAAGCAAATTCATTTCTCCAAGCATTTGCAGACTATTAAGTCCAGAAGCAAACCAGCATTGCTGTAAAGTCAGATAATCAATAGAATTATTATAATCTAAAAGCAACAGGCTGCTCCTGCAATGATTTTAAAACTAAATTTGGTAACTTCAGGGAGCTTTAATGACTTTGCTGGATTGAATGCTTGCTTAAACACAATACCTACAGAATTTCAGCTCAAGCATCATTAAGAAAGCTTATTCTTTGTGCTTTACAAGCTGTTAAATTGATCATTTTTCAAATTAACACAGAATAATTAAAAAACAAGATTAGGATGTTGCTGAAACCTAAACCCTCCCCCAACCCTACTTTTCTATGCAGTTCTCAGTAGAACATTAGTAGTATAAGTAAGGTAAAAATTGTGTCCTAGCTCCACTCCTGTTGCAAAGTGAGCTGAGACTGAAGGTGGCTAATAAGTTCTCTTAGAACCTCCACAATAGCACAAACAAATAAAAAAAAACTCTTTATAATTAACAGGTCCTAACAGTGCTAGTGTAGTACTACTTCTAGCCACATGCGAGCACATCCCATGTGTTACACTGGAAAAGAAATACTTCTGATTTTGTATGGCTGCCCAGACAGGGCTTTATGCAGACTAAAAACAAAACAAACAACAACCTCTTAAAGTGCTGATCTTCTAGGAATCTTTGAGATATTCAAACTACTTAAAAACAAAACCTCCACCCAGAATGACACACTGATTTCATCGAGTTGATTCATTAGGTTTGTGCAGTTGAAACATTGGTACAACTGTCATCAAGGCTATCTAGAGATTTGCAGTTCTCCTTTTCAAAGACACTTGGTTACAACTAAGGCACAGTTCATATTACAAGTAAAAACAGGATTTTGCTAAGATTGAGTTTTGCTCCTTGAAAGCAAATCTTCTGAACAAACTATAAATTAGTGTGTTTAACAGTGGAAGAAGCAATATTTTTGTACTTTTTTTTTTTGTTTCCCTTGAATGCAAAAGTCTGTCCTGAAATGCACGTTATACTTCAGGATGTCTGGCTTTGGACAGTTATCATGTAAATGCTAAAAAAAAAAAAGTTCAGTCAGAGCTTGCAAGACTGAAAGTATACTATATGTTAAGTGGTGCCATAACTCTGTCCTTGAGGCCTTGTCTATCAAACAGTTCTAGGTGTGCTTAAGTTGAGAACATATGCACGTAATATTCCTGCTGTTTAAACAGACTTGCTTATGTCCAAAACACTCGCAGTTGTCTTCAGGACCAGGGTCTAAATCTGTGCTTAGCTGCCTGTTGATACATATAATTAGTGTTAGAGTGACAATTTTGTCTTGTACTTTTCCATTTATAAGCATTGCTCACGGGATGTTGAATGCTGTGGAGACCAGCTTTGCGTTTGGGGTGAGTGCAGGAAAGCTGTTTCAAAGGGAGAGAATGGCACCATTTGTGAGAACCAACATGACTGCAACCCTGGAACATGCTGTGCTTTTCAGAAAGGTATAGAGGTTTTGATTTTTTAGTGTATTTGTCTTACAATATAGGAGTGTTCATATTTAGCTCTTTTGCCCAAGTGAAGTGGTTAAATCTGTGTGGTATCACTGGGTTGGTCATTCTCCCTTGTCGTGTGGAATACACTATGCTAGCTTCATTATAAAAGCTTTAATAGCATTAGGAGTAGGAAGTAGTGTGACAGGAGCATACAATGGTGAAAGAAAAGCCTACTACACATAAATAGTGAGAACAGTGTAAGAAATATAAAAATTTAATGTTTATAAAGCATCTGAGTCATTTAAAAGCTGCAGATCTGTCAAACTTTCACTCAACATAGCAAAAATAAAGACATGAAAAATGGCTGACAAATTGATATGAGCTTATTAAAAGTGGCTTTACCCTTACGTCAGCAGTTCGACCATCAGAATCAAATTGCAGATACATTTTGTACTCTGAGTTTTATACAAACTGTCTACGGCACCTCAATATGCAATACTCACTGGATAGACAGGACACACAGGAATGATATTTGAGATTAGGTTGCCAGTTCCACACAGGAATGTAAAACTTTATTTAAAAAAAAAAAAAAGGAGAAGAGGAGGAGGAGAAGATAAAGAGGCCTGGAACTAGTCCTAAATCCTACCTGGTCAACCCTCTCTCCTCCCAGCTTCTTTGCTGTTTTCCACCTACCAGTTTCTCACTGCTTCTGTCATAGCTCTTCTAATTTTTATACTGAGAAGACACAGTTCTAATTATCTTTCTATCCAGGGAGACATTTTGCTGTATTGCTCTCTCCTGTTTCTTTTTAGTGAGCAAGGGGTTACTTTTTACCTTCACTGACAAACGGTTGGGCTGCCTCTCCTGCCTTATCTCACTGGTGGATCAGGCTACTAGGGCATTTCAGGAGAATGAAGCTCATTTTAAGCATCATCTAAATGCAAGTCAGCCTGTTTTTTTTTTTTTTCCCTTGTTGACTTGGAATACTACACGGTAGACTTGCCATGTTAAGAAAACTTGGTTTCAGTAAGATTTGGTTAGATCATTTTTGGTTTATTTTCCCTTCATCAGCATTCCCTCCTAAAGCAATTACAGGTTTTGCTGAGCTCTATCAGAGATTTGTTTGTAATCTCTAACCGTGAAAGAACAGTTTTCATAAGTGCACATGCTGCCACATCAGTAAGGTGTGGCAACTGGTGAGAGTAGTGTTAGGCAAGGGAATACTGCTTCTATAGCTCTGACTTCCATGGGATTTGAACAAGCAGCATCTTAATGCTGATTATTTCCACTGCATAAAACCTTCACACTAGTTTGAATACAAGATAGAGCTTGGCCTGAAAACAAACAAATTTAGAATAAACTTTTAACTGAGGAGGGAAAAATAGATAAAAATATTGACTAAAATTGGTGGAACACTCATTAAAACTTAACAGAGCTCCTCATTAAAGGCGATGGATTTCATTCTCTACGGTTGTCTGCTTGACCAGTGCTTTATGGTCTTCTGGTTAGGTGCAAGTGCAATTTAGGCTTAACCTTAAGGCCTTTTTCCATGACTGGAGCATTGCAAAAGATTGCACTAATATACAGTAAGACTGCATTTTTAATGGATATTTTGTATATTAAAAAAACAGAGTATCCACTACCAGTCTGTTTTGGAATTAGAAATTGATGATATATAAACATATGTATTTTTAAACAAGCCTGTTGCATACAACTTTGATTGTGAACTCTTCAGGTCTTGTCTTCTGTCATAACACAAAAAGTGAGGTGAGTGGACTAGAGAAGGAAGAGAATTTTAATAGGGACATCTGGAAAAGTTGGATTCAAGATAAAACTCAAAACACTGCACCTTACTAGCACCAGGAAACCCAAACTACGTAGCCTAAATAATTCCTTAGGCAGGTTGAAATTCACCTCTGTGCAGAAACAGGGTGTCAAGCCCCCTATTGCTGTCAGTTTTGCTTATTGTAGAATCATCTATGTAACAAACTGAATGGCTGGGTAGCAATTATAACAACCTCGTTATTTAGTCTTTTGAACAGTTGTTCTGTACTTGCAATCTCTGTACTTGTATGTAAAGATGTAACAAAACAGGCTAATTAACACAGATACTTTTATAACAGAAATATTTCTACATGCAGGTTTTAAACCATTAAAACTGTGTTGCAAAGAATTCAATGGTAGTTTTATCCTCTTTAGAATAATCTTTAAAATCCCCAAGTGATGGAGTTGCACATTATATTGACAGTAGTTTTTATGGTAAGTGGGAGTGGATCTTGCTCATTAAGCATAAATTTAAGTCTTAATAGCCTTCAGTTGTCTTACTCCTACCTAGTGGAAAGAGGGTTAAGCAATGTGTAAGTAGACTTAAAAAGAAGTTAAGTAATTCTGTCTTTGCCTGTCTTGTATATAGAACTGAAGTTTTGAATTAGATCAGCTCGGTTTAACACTCAGTTAATGAGTTCTCTTGAACTTAACTTGCTTTGTCATGCAGAACTACTGTTTCCTGTATGCAGTCCATTACCTGAAGAAGGTGAACCCTGCCATGATCCTTCCAACAGACTTCTCAACCTGATCACCTGGGAATTGGAACCCGATGGAGTACTTGAGCGATGCCCATGTGCAAGTGGCTTGATCTGCCAACCTCAGAGGTAAAAGATCCTCACTTTAAAGCGTTTTGACTTACCGTGGCGTCACTGATGAGAAAAGATCTCAGACTTACAGTGTTGTCCTAAACAGATGCGCCTGAGTTTGGCAACAGCTTATTCCTGGTGTAAATGTAATCTGTGTGTCAGTTTGGTACTGCTTTTTTAATCAAATGAGTAATAGCAGCTGTTTAGAAATGACATTTTGATTTCATTCTTCGCACATAGCCCTTGTCCAGCATTTTTCTCTGTTACATCAGGTTTTGCTTGATAACTGTTGCTTTCACACTTACAGATCAAAAATATTTTAGTACATGAGATAGGTATGAACATGCTTGCTCTTGTACTGATGATTTACAGAAGGTAATTTCTATTACATGGAAAAAGGCAAATGTCTCTGCTTGCTTTTCTCATCATTTTCGAAATGATCCAAAAAAACATTTTCCGACAGCTGTCTTAAGATCTGCTGTCCAGATTTGAAACACTTCATACTGTGCAGACTTCTTCAGTATCATTATGACTTTCACAGAGAGTGAAGTAGACTGACTCCATATTTTCTGCTGGAGACTAGACCTTTAACCATATCATACCTTTCCCGCCATTCTTTAAAAGCACAGTTGTTTGCATTATCAGCATCTTTGGAAGAAAGCAGGATCGTTTCAATAAGCTTTCTTCAAGTTTCTTGCTACCTTACAACTTTCATTCTAATGGCTTTTAACAAAACAGCATAGCTACGTTTCTTACACATGGCGATAGAAATGTAGATTAATTTCTTGTCTTACCTGCCCAACATTATTTCTACATTTTTTTAAACACATGAAAAGCTATGAAATAACATTTCGTCTCATAAATTTGATCTAAGGAAGCAAGCAAAACTGACCCTATCCTTTTAGCACTGGAATTTCAATTAATGAGCAAGTACTGTCAGCTTCAGACAAGATATGTCAGCAGTACATCATTATGTAGTGAGAAGGAAAACATTTCAGATGAGAATATGGAAAAACAGAAATATATTAGGATGAAAATATAACTGAGCCGCCCAGCTATAGCCACCAGAATTATTCACCTGTCTAGGTAAATACTACAAGTGCAGTAATACTGTGCATACTGCCCTGCTAAGCACTCACATGGACAACAGGCTAAAGCTAGTTTTGTGAAATTACATGGTGATTTTGAACCTTTGCTATTAAAAGAAACAAATCCTCCCATCTCTGCTTGATGTGACCCTTGGCTGAATGTGTGCCTAGTCCATCCTAGTGCCTGATAAGCACAGTGAAAACTATCGTTTATCACTTCAGTTAGTTGAGGAGAGCCTGGCTGGCCCAAGCAGTAGTCAGCTTGTATACCGTAACAGGGACCTGTAGTCCTGTACTGCCCCTTGCAGTGCTGAGGAACATCAGATGCACAACCTGACTAATCAAGTCCAAATCCCCTGTCTTCAGTCAACAGATATAAATTATTATTGTTCCATTATAAAGTTTCTATATTGAACGTGGGATGTTTGTCTGCACGTAACTGGACTCACTTTTCAAAGCAGTAAGAACTGCAGCAAATATAGCTATTGGGCTGTCCTATTTAGGAGCAAATCTATAGTGTTCACAGTTTGCCAGATTTAAGTTTGATGACAAACATCATGGACATCTTTTCTGCATTCCTTTGAAACTAAAGCATTTTGTTTCTTAACTAGGTACTACGCCATTAACAGAAAGGAGCAGTCACCACGACTGCTTGTGCTGCAGCCCACTGCCATCTTGTGTCCCAGTACTGAATGTGTTTTGCTGTTAGGTTCTAGATATCTTGGTTCTAGCTCTGGGTGTGGAAATCTCATGTCAAGCATATAAGAGTCAGATGACTGTCAAGTCAGCTATGTAGCTCTGACAGTTTTGCGTGTGTAACGTGTTTTCATGTGGGGAGGGCATCAAATTTTTATTAAGGAACAGGCAAAAGATGCACTGTATGACTATGTCTTTCTTTTCCCAACAGCCATAGCACTATGTCTGTGTGTGAACTGTCCTCCAGTGAAAGCAGAAATAATGAAAAAGAAAATCCCTTAATCATGGATGAGATGCCGTTTCTCAGTTTGATACCCAGAGATATTCTTTCCGATTATGAAGAAAGCAGTGTCATTCAGGAAGTACGTAAAGAATTAGAAAGTCTGGAGGACCAAACAGGTTTGAAAGAGCCTGACTCAGCTCACGACCTGTTTTTGGGAGATGAAATTTAATGTCCAAATATAAGACAATTTAGTTATCCATAGTTATTCCTAGGAATTTTTGTCTAGTGTCTTGCTTATACAAACCATAAACACATACTGCTGGATAGAAGTGCAATAAAAGAGGTTTTCAAAGAGCATCCTTTCCTGTGCACCAAAGCTGCATGTTCCAACTATTGTTGATTTTGTTCTTTCAATCCTTCAACCAAACCTCTGATTAAAGGCAAACGAGAAATATTAGTGTTTCCTTTGGATTGGTACTTCCCCCTTTTACGTTAGAACTAAAATTATCAGTGCTTGTACTCATTAAATATATTAACTTATTAGAGACCCTAGAAGTTTTAAGTATTTCCTGTACATATTTTTAGAATGGTTTATTTTTCTAGAGTAAGAAATATCTAATTACTTTGGACTGTTTTTGGCCATTGATCTTAAGCTATGTATTTTTCTTTTCTTTCAAAAATATAATCAGTGAAGCTGCAATATATAGATACTGATTTTTTTTTCCGACATTGTGGGAGGATGAAAAGGATACCTACCCTTTTATTCAAATATACCCAAAGCTCTTTCTCAGCTGTGTAGAAGGGAGGTCATTTGTCTTACAGTAAACTTCAATCTAACTTAAGTGCTTGTGTTCCACAGCTATAAAGTTTTCTGCTTTCATAAAGAATGTTCCCTAACCCCTGTCCTCCCTCGCAAGGGTGTATGGAGCACATTACCAGGAAAACAAAAGAAACAACTATCACCACAACAAAGCTCACCAAAACTCAAACCCCACACCCTAGCCCTCCCATTTTTGCATATGGAAAACAAGTAATGTGTGCACTTATACACACTCATACACATTAGATTTGGTTGTATATAGGAACTTTCATGCTGGCTGTTCAGGGCTGTTTATCTCCCAAAGGCAAAAAATCTACTATTTGAAAATGCAAAAATATAAATGGACTGAATACCAAGAATACAGATTCTCTGTTTTACACTGAAATATATCTATCTATACATATATCTCTATTGAGAAGGAGAATAGTGCAGCTGCATTTGGAAGGCTACAGCCTTCCTAGAGTAAATTACAGCACCACAGAGAGGGCAGCATTTTGCACTGTATGAACATACCTTCTTGGGTAATGTCGATTCAGGGATCTGTGGACTATGCTCCACCGTCACCTAGCATTCTTGGCAGAGAAACGGGTAGCAAACACAAATCTATTAGTTCAAATCAGCAGTAAGACAGCCGAAATGGCTTCTTGCTCGTATCTAGGGACTTCACACCTCTCCCACTTGACTCCGTCTACATCCAGAAGAAATTCTTCAAGAAATGGTTTGTGCTTTTAATACACTTCATAGGTATAAATCTCTGTTACAAAGCGTGAATATTATCAACCATTTTAACAGGTCATTGATTTAGGAAATCAATTGCAAGCTAAGAATAAAGTCTGCTCCATCGAACTCCCAGGTTCCCAGCTGTCTCACAAAAGTTTGCTACAATTAATGTCTCTTCCACTACTAATGATTTTGGGGGGTACAGATTCCACCATCTGCTACTGGTTATGTTACCAGATATTATGAGGCGCCAGCCAAGTAACTTTTCACAGAGCTGCTTCCCAAATATCAGTCCCCACTATCTATGTCAAATCGGTGCACCAAGCACCAATAACTAAGCAAGAACAGTTAGACTGTGGTATTAGCCTGCAAGTCTCCCACCAGTTCTGCTCTATGAAAGCCTTTGAACAAATTGCTTGGGTGCCAAAATTCGGGTGAATAATGATGATCACTATACTACATACAGGAGGGATTAGAACAGCCTGGCCTTTAACTTAAGGATTCATTTCTACCACCAATTCTCACATCAACACATGCACGCGCGCGCACACACACACACACACAC
>NW_028185815.1:0-1389 GCF_003343005.1 Rhea americana | reverse complement strand
GTCGTGGGAATAAGTTGCAGGGGCAACATCACCTCTATGGGTACAAACCCCAGGGACATGTCATCATGGGTACCAGCACCCAGTTGGGTACCATCTCTACAGACATCACTTCCATGGACACGGGGCCATCAGGCTCAGTGCGAGTGGCGCTATGGGTACCAGCTCCACCAACATCATCTCTGGGGACACCAGCACCATGGGTACCACCTCCAGGGYTGTCCTCACCGTGGATGCCATCTCCAGAGGCATCAGCACTGTGAGAGCCCCATCTCCACTGGGTCCTATCACCAAGGCTGCATGCTTTGCTCTCGCACAGAAAGGGACTTGCCTCCCCCACGCACCCACCCAGCCCCCCTCAGCCTTTTGGAGTCCCAATGCATTTGCCACAATTTTGGGGTGCAGCATGGCTGGGGGAGCCCTTCCTGGGCTGAGTCATGCCAAGCTCCCCARGAACCCCATGCCAGCTGCCCACTGGCCCCCCTCAGTCTCCTTCTCACCACCTAGCTGCATTCCCCCACCCCACCTAGGCCCACAYCCAGGCATCTCTGGGCCCACCACCTCCTTGCTGCTCACCTTGGGGTGGTTTAGGGCACAGCCTACTTGCTCCAGCATGGATGAGTCCAACTAGCAGCCCCCACATCCCAGGCAAGGGAGAACCTGGGGCCCCCTAAACTCCCCCCAACAGCAGCATAAGCTGCCTCAGTTTACCCCRTGCAGGACAGAACAAGCTGAAGGAAAGGGGGGAAGGGAAGGAAGGTAGAGTTTGGGAGGGGAAGGGGCAGTTTTTCTTTTTCAGTGTTTATTAAAAACAAAAACAGGAAAAAAAGGGTTCTGTTTTGTGTCTGTTTTACCTCTTTTTTTTTTTCTTTTTTTTCTTAAAAAGACCATGGTGGCCGGGCAGTACTGGCAAGGGGCCCACGGGGGAATCCTTACCTGCCTCGGGGCGGGGGGGGGACTGAGCTCCCACCGTGCAGCCATGACCATGCTCCGCTGTGCCCCCAAAACAGGGGGGATGGCATAGAGAGGAGGGGAAGCGTACCCCAGCTTTGCGGCAACCTCTTCTCCACCAGGCACCCCAAAAAGGGGGCTATTTCCTCCCCAGGGCAGGTAGCCGAGCCTGCAGCAGCGGGGGCCGGGAGCCGCCAGCATGACCACGCACCCAACTTTTAAGGCAACCATCCTGTTTCACCCTGCTGGGTGGGGTAAGGCCTGGGGGGGGCCGGCTGGCCACTGCCCCCCACCCCAGGCGGGAGGCCACCCCTCGGCCGGCCCGCTGGCCCCCGGGGCGGGAAGGCTGGGCCAGTACAAGGGGAAGCTAACGCTACGGACTATATACACATCCCTGCGGCAGAGCTGCGCCCCCCGGCCCCGCTGCTGGCTGGGGGGGGG
>NW_028185814.1:0-1389 GCF_003343005.1 Rhea americana | reverse complement strand
AGTGCCCAGAGCTCCAGGAGCCGGCTGGGTGACAGGCCAGCTTTTCGGGAGCCCCCGACCAGGAGCAGGGCTCTCCTCTCCTGTGTTTGGGACACTGCAGGGGCTGCTTGCAGCAAGTTGCTAGTGAGCCAGGGCTGGCAGAGCTTCTTCTCCCACAGTGACTTTGCACACGCTGGCACTTTCCTGGTAGGGGAGATGTCTGATGAAGCAGATGGGACATGCAGGGTACCCACGTTACAGCAAAGCTGTCCCTTTGCAGCAAACAGAGGTCTCTGCATGTTTGTCCTTGTCTCCTCAGTGACCCCATGCCTGGTGGGCTGATAAATATCCCCTTTAAGCTGCTGGAAAACTGAAGAAAATGATTGCAATCTTTGTAAAGTCCTTGAGGATCTCCAGACACAGAGTATCATCTCAAGCTTGAAAATGTCCAGTCTCAGAGGGCTGAGCAGAAAGCCTTCCTGTTATAGCTGTTTCCTGTCCACTACTCCCCTCCCAAATCTCTCTGCTCCTTGGTGATTTGCCTGAGCTTTAGGCTGAAAACTTCATGGGGGAGGGATTGTATTTCTTCTTGTGTTTATTTTTCATGAAAGAAGGATTAAGTAGTCAACCACAGGCAAAGATCTGTCCCTGTGCACAGGTAACAGAGTTTGTAATTTTATGTAACAGAAGGCTAGTTCGCATGTGTAAAGGTCTGTAGGCAGTGCTGGTATGACTCCTACCTTCTGATATGGCTTCTCCTCCAGTGCTCAGAGGGAATTCAGCCTCAACCTCCTGCTCCCGCTTCAGCTGTACAAGTGCCCGATGCTGGGAGATTCTGTGATGTGGATCTCTGTCTGCTGGGAYTGGATCAAAGCATCAGCTTGCTTCTCTTGCCCTGCTTGCTGTGTCTGCCACCATGAGATGCCTGAGATTGCCAGTGTTTCCTTTCGGGAAGTGTAAAATCCCCTTTGTGATAATCCCTCGGCTGCAAAGTTATTGCTGGTTCGGTGGCTCTCCTAGGAAAGGAGAAATGTTACTTGGTTCTGTTAGAAATTTATTTTTGCAGTGAAAAATATGTGAAAAACAAGCAGCAGTAATCCAAAATGGGAGCTAAAAGCATTACAGCTGGTCACACAGCTCTGAAGGTGACTACCACTGTTGCAGAGGGAAGGCATTACTCCTCCTTAACTGGGGTGGTGACACTTTCCCATTAAAAAGTAGTAAATTTCTTRTAGTTTAACCTCAGACTTTACCACAGCAGCATGTACCAAGGAAAGTGTGAAAACAGCTTAGGTCTTACAGCTCTCTGCAGAGCAGAAGTGTACAGCCAGCCTGGCCCCAGGAGTCCTGGCCCCAGCCCCCAGGGCAGTTCATGTTATCTGAGGACTCTTCACTCCAAAATGCCTGAGC
>NW_028185813.1:0-1356 GCF_003343005.1 Rhea americana | reverse complement strand
GAGCCTTGGGTGAATGTGAGGAGCCCCACTTATCTCCTGATGCATTGCTGCAAATAACTGGAGCCAAGAGAGGGGTGATGAGCACAGCCATCCTCCAAGGAGCTTGCCGACCCTTTGGGCGAGCCTTGTGCATACTGTGTGCYTGRAGCGTTTGACCCTTGACGAGTCGAGTTTCTCCTCCATTTTGGAGGGAGAATCCTACTGCTTTTGTATTGTAGCACTTTTTTYCCCCCTCACTCATTCCTGCTGAGTCCCTGATGGGGTATTCTCCCTGCAGCACTGAGAAGTCAGGGTGCCAATGAGAGGAGCCCTGGGCTTCAGCTGCTTGCTAAGAGAAGAGATAGAAGCGGTCCTTCCTCCAATGTCTTCCCTAGCCCCGGTTTAGAGGAGAGMTCMKTGCACCACMAATSAGGACTRRCAAGCTTTGCTCTGCCGTAGCCAAARCTCCTTCTGTGGGTTACTTTGCTGGTGTTCTCAGACTCTCCCTGTATCCAGCCATGTAAGGCCTTGGAAGCAGGGCCTGAATTACCTTTTCAGTTCAGGCACCYGACAGTTCAGGTATCCAACTCAGCTSAGCAYRTTTTGCAATATGTCATTGAGCTGGTTRAGGCCTGAGTCACTTGTGGGCTCTTCTTTGCAAGTGAACCCCCTGTGAGATGAAATCCCAAGTGTGGATCTGAGGCTAATTTGGACAGAGGTCCCCTCTTGGCAGTGCGGTTTACAGATAAAAGCAAGTGAGGGTCAGGTTCTTCCAGAGAGGTCCAGGACTGTCCCAGCAGGCCTAGCACAGTTCAGCTCACCCACCCATCAACCAGCTGCACATTGGAGCCTGCAGAATGACTCCTTCTTAGTATCACGCTATAAAAACCCTTTTTATTTCTAATAATACATCCTGGACTACTCTGGGAAGGTTGAGCTGCCAAAGGAAGCCTCCAGATAATGTCCATGGTGTCTCTGGGCCACAGAGGCAGCATAGTTGTCTTAGAGGAGACCTAGGTGAGGAGCTGTGCACTGCTTGGTGGCAGGTGCTCTCCAGAGGCTAGTCCTGAGCAGGGTGGCCATGAGCTGTGCCTACCTGCCTGACAGTCGCAGGGTGCTGGGGGGGCTGCAGCAGAGGTGCTCTCACAGTCAGCACCCAGGTGGGTCCCTGCCTCCTGCATCATCCCCTCCTCTCCCCAAGGTGGTCACTGCTGTGGGTGGCCTCTGTGAGGTGCTGGGTGACATCACAAAGCCTGCTGGCCAGCCCCTCTGCTGAGGGCCAATCAGGCAGCTGCAGGGGAGGTGACCTCACAGTCAGCCCTGCAGCCGGGTCCCCTTCGCCTGCCTCTCCCCATCCTCCCACCCATGTGTCATCTC
>NW_028185812.1:0-1278 GCF_003343005.1 Rhea americana | reverse complement strand
AGCAGATTCCTTCCTGCGCTCGACCGATGTCTCGGCAAATTTCTGTCACTCCCGACAAATTTCTTCCCGTGCTCGACCGACGCCTCGAGAAATTTCTGTAAGGCTCAGAAAATCTCTTCCTGTGCTCGACCGTCTCGACAGAATCCTTTCCGTGCTCGACCGACATCTCGACAAATTTCTGTCGCTCTCGACAAATTTCTTCCCGCGCTCGACCGACTTGTCGAGGGATTTCTTCCCGCGCTCCTCCGATGTCCTGACAAATTTCGATCACTCTTGACAAATTTGTTCCCGCGCTCGACCGACGTCTCAAGAAATTACTGTAACGCTTGATAAATTTCTCCCCGTGCTTGACTGACTTCTGGACAGATTTCTTCCCATGCTAGACCGACGTCTCGACAAATTTCTGTCACTCTTGACAAAACTCCTCCCGCGCTCGACTGCCGTCCGAACAGTTTTCTTCCTGYTTTAGACTGACATCTCGACAAATATCTGTCACGCTCGAAGAACTTTTTCCCGCTCTGGACTGATATGTCGGGAAATTTCTTCCCGCGCTTTACCGACGTCTCGACAAATTTCTGTCGCTCTCGACAAATTTCTGCACGCGCTCGACCGACTTGTCGAGGGATTTCTTCCCGCGCTCCTCCGATGTCTTGACAAATTTTGATCACTCTTGACAAATTTGTTCCCGTGCTCGCACGTCTCGACAAATTCCTTCCCGTGTTCAACCGACGCCTCGACAAATTTCTGACACTCTTGACAGATTCTTTCCCGCACTCGACCCACGTCTCAACAAAATTCTGTGACTCTCGACAGATTCCTTCCCGCGCTAGACCGACGTCTCGACAAATTTCTGTCACTCTCGACAAATTTCTGTCTCGCTCGACAAATCTCTTCCCGAGCTCAAGTGCCTTGACAGATTTCTTCCTCCGCTCGACGGACATCTCGACAAATTTCTGTCACTGTCGATAAATTTCTTCCCGCGCTCGACCGTCTCAACAGATTCCTTCCCGCGCTTGACTGACATCTTGACAAATTTCTGTCACTCTCGACAAATTTCTTCATGCTCTTGACCGACGTCTCAACAAATTTCTTCCCGCGCTCGACAAACATCTCGACAAATTTCTGTCACTCTCGACAAATCTCTTCCTGTGCTCGACCGTCTCAACAGATTCCTTCCCGCGCTCGACCGACGTCTCAAAAAATTTCTGTCACTCTCAACAAGTCTCTTTCTGCGCTCGACCGTCTCGAAAGATTCCTTGCCACGCTCGACCGACGTCT
>NW_028185811.1:0-1333 GCF_003343005.1 Rhea americana | reverse complement strand
GGGGGTGTTATCACTGTCCCGGCCGGCCGCGGCAGGGCCCCCGCTCTCGGGCCGGCCGCGCCGGCTGCTCCTTGCCGAGGGACCCGCGCGGCGAGAGGCAGCCCGGGGAGGGGGCTCGGAGCTGGCAGATCCCCTCCGGAGCGCGCAGAGCCCCGCCAAGGCCTCGGGACAGCGCGCGCCGGGGAGGGGAACGGGGGCCGCGCGGGGCCGGGACGCGGGCGCAGAGCGGGATCCCGCTCCTACCTCCGACAGGAAGGTCTGTGCGGATTTCTGGGCTCCCACGTGCAGCAGGTACTCGTAAACGTACAGCGCCAACCTGCGAGGACGGAGAGCGCGTCGGGGCCGGCCCCGAAACCCCGCCGCAAGCCCCCTTCCCGGGGCAGAGCCGCACGAAGCGTCTCCCGACGGCCCGACACGAGCAAGGGCGCGGAGGGACGAGCCGGGCCGCCGCCGCGCACGGTCCGGCCGCCCCGGCGCCGCTCCCTGCTCTCCCCCGTCCGTTTGCCGGCCGCAAAACGTCAATTATTCCCAGCGTCCCGCGAAGGTTTAAAAGCCGGCCAGGATGCGAGAAAACCCGGAGCGCCAGCATCCCTCCTCGCTGCTCCGGCGGGGAGGCAGACGAAGGCACCGGGATCCGGCTCGGCACCGGGATCCGACGCCACCGGGACCRGGCACCGAAAAGGAGCAACGGCTCCGACCCGAAACCCCGGGACCCCGTGCCTGGCCAAAGTCCCCCCACGTGCACGGGGAGCGCGACCGGGCACCGGTCGGGAATGCCGTTAGCGGGGTGATGAGAGTTGCAGACGGATCCTCCCTTAAATAAAACGGGGGAACCCGCTCCCCGGGGCCGGCGGCTCCCGCACSCGGAGCTGCAGACAAAAGGCCGGAGCCGTCCGGCAGCCCCGGGCTCGGCTCCGTCTCCCGGGGCCGCTGGCACAGCCGCCTGGCACGAAACCTTATCTGCGCTGGCAGGAGCCTTCCTAATCCCCACGCTCGCGGCCGGGGCTGCTCCCGGCGGCGGGGCCGGGCCCCAGCCGGGGTTTTTCTCCGTCCCCGGGGTGCCGGCACCTCTCCGCGGCGCGGGACGGGGTGGCCACGCGGGATCCGGGCGTCCGGCCCCRGAGGAGCATCCTCGGGGCGAAGGATGCAGCATCCCGGCCGGCATCTCCCGGGTACCCGGGGCTAAAAGGAGCCAGCGGCAGCGCGGCGCAGGGGCACCCCGGGGCGGGGGTGTCGGAGCCCCCCCATAAAGGCGTCCCCAGGGGCATCGTGGCAGCAGCACGAACCTGGCCAGGCTGTGGGGGAGGGGGGGGAGCATCGGAGCGGGGAGGGC
>NW_028185810.1:0-1376 GCF_003343005.1 Rhea americana | reverse complement strand
CTGAATGGGGCGGGGGCCCTGGTGACAAGGGATACAGAGAAGGCAGAATTACTGAATGCCTTCTTTGCTTCAGTCTTCACTGCTAAGGGCAGCCCTCAGGAATCACGTAGCCTGGATGTGAGGGATAAAGTCTGGCGAAGGGAAGACTTTCCTTTGGTTGAGGAGGAAAGGATTAGAGACCTTCTGGGCAGGCTAGACATCCACAAATCCATGGGCCCAGATGGGATGCACCCACAGGTCCTGAAGGAGCTGGCAGATGTTGCTGCCAGGCTGCTCTCCATCATCTTGGAAAGGTCCTGGAGAACTGGAGAGGTGCCTGAGGACAGGAAGAAAGCCAGTGTCACTCCAGTCTTCCAAAAGGGCAAGAAGGAGAACCCAGGCAACTCTAGGCTGGTCAGCCTCACCTCCAACCCTGGAAAGGTGATGGAACAGCTCATTCTGGGTGTCATCTCCAGGCATCTGGAGGATAAGAAGGTGATCAGGAGTATCTAGCAGGGATTCACCAAGAAGAAAGCCTACTTCACCAACCTGACAGCCTTCTMTGATGGAATGACTGGCTGGGTAGATGAGGGCAGAGCAGTGGACGTTGTGTACCTTGACTTCAGCAAGGCTTTTGACCCTGTCTCCCATAACATCCTACTAGAGAAGCTCGGGAAGTGTGGGTGAGACGAGTGGACTGTGAGGTGGATTGAGAACTGGCTGAAAGGCAGAGCTCAGAGGGTCATCATCAGTGGCGTGGAGTCCAGTTGGAGGCCTGTGGCTAGTGATGTCCCCCAGGCTCAGTACTGGGTCCCATCCTGTTCAACTTTGTCATCAATGACCTGGATGAGGGGACAGAGTGCCTCCTCAGCAAGTTTGATGTTGATACCAAGCTGGGAGGAGTGGCTGACACACCTGAGGGCTGTGCTGCCATTCAGAGAGACCTGGACAGGCTGGAGCACCTGCCCTATGAAGAACGGCTGCGAGAGCTGGGCCTCTTCAGCCTGGGGAAGAGAAGAGTGAGCTGGGATCTTATCAATGTGTATAAGTATCTGAAGGAAGGGTGTCAAGGGGATGGGGACAAACTCTTTTCAGTAGTTCTAGGTGACAGGACAAGAGGCAATGGGCAAAAACTGAACCACAGGAAGTTCCACCTGAACGTGAGGAGGAATTTCTTCACTGTGAGAGTGATGGAGCCCTGGCACAGGTTGCCCAAGGAGGTTGTGGAGTCTCCTCTGGAGAGATTCAAGGCCTGCCTGGATGCAACTCTGTCTACCATGCTCTAGGTGACCCTGCTGAGCAGGGAGATTGGACTCTGGATTGATCTCCAGAGGTCCCTTCCAACCTTACTGATTCTATGATTCTGAGATTCTGTGCAGAGGATGTATTTCCTCTCT
>NW_028185809.1:0-1273 GCF_003343005.1 Rhea americana | reverse complement strand
ATGTGTGGGGATGGCTCGACCGACGTCTCAACAAATTTCTGTCACTCTCGAAAAATTTCTTCCCGCCAGTCCACCGACATCTTGACAAATTTCTGTCACTCTCGCCAAATTTGTTCCCTTGCTCAACCGACATCTCAACAAATTCCTTCCCGCACTCGACTGACGTCTCGACAGATTTCTATCACTCTTGACAAATCTCCTCCCGCACTTGATAGTCTTCACAGATTCCGTGCCACGCTCGACGGATGTCTCGACAAATTTCTTATGGGCTAGACAAATCTCTTCCCATGCTCGACCGTCTAGATAGATTCCTTCCCACGCTCAAACAACACCTCGACAAATTTCTGTCACTCTCAACAAATTTCTTCGCCCGCTCGACCGACGTCTCGACAAATTTCTGTCAATCTCGACAAATATCTTCCCGTGCTCGAAAAATCTCTTCCTGCACTAGACTGTCTCGACAGATTCATTCCCACGCTCGACCAACACCTCGACAAATTTCTGTCACTCTCGACAAATTTCTTTGCCCACTCGACCGACATCTCGACATATTTCTGTCATTCTCGACAAATTTCTTCACATGCTCGACCAAAAACTTGACATATTTCTTTCCATGCTCGAAAAATCTCTTCCTAGGCTCGACAGTCTCGACAGATTTGTTCCTCTGCTCGAACGACGTCTCGACAAATGTCTGTCACTCTCAACATATTTCTTCCCGTGTTCGACCGACGTCTCAACAAATTTCTGTCACTCTCGACAAATTTGTTCCCATCTCAACCAAAGCTTTAATAAATTTATTCCTCAGGTCGACCGACTTCTCGACAAATTTCTGTCACTCTCGACAAATTTGTTGCTGCTCTCGACCGGCGTCTCAGCAAATTTCTGTCACTCTCGATAAATTTTGTCCTGCGCATGACCGACGTCTCGACAAATTTCTGTCACTCTCGACAAATTTGTTGCTGCTCTCGACCGTCTCGACAGATTCCGTCCTGCGCTCGACCGATGTCTCGACAAATTTCTGTAACGCTTGACAAATTTCCTCCCGCGCTCGACAAACATCTCGACAAGTTTCTGTCACTCTCGACAAATCTCTTCCTGTGCTCGACCGTCTTGACAGAATCCTTTCCGCGCTCGACCGACGTCTCAAAAAATTTCTGTCACTCTCAACAAGTCTCTTTCTGCGCTCGACCGTCTCGAAAGATTCCTTGCCACGCTCGACCGACGTCTAGACAAATTTCTGTCACTCTCGACAAACTTCTTCCCGAGCTTAACC
>NW_028185808.1:0-1393 GCF_003343005.1 Rhea americana | reverse complement strand
TGAGCGCCTGGAAGAAGCAGGGGGAGCTACAGCAGCTCAGATTGAGGTGAACAAGAAGCGTGAGGCAGAATTTCAGAAGATGCGTCGGGACCTGGAGGAGGCCACTCTGCAGCATGAAGCCACAGCTGCTGCCCTGCGGAAGAAGCATGCGGACAGCACAGCTGAGCTTGGGGAGCAAATAGACAACCTTCAGCGCRTCAAGCAGAAGCTGGAGAAGGAGAAGAGTGAGCTGAAGCTGGAGATTGAYGACTTGGCCAGTAACATGGAGTCTGTCTCCAAAGCCAAGGTATAGAATTGCTCATACATTTTTATACTTGCAKGCACGTAGTATGACATAAAGGCTGCACCTACTAACCACATGCTCATACAAGAGCCCTACTATACCAAGAGTCAGCTTTCTTTCCTTCCATGTGTTGGATGCCTAGGCAAATCTGGAGAAGATGTGTCGGACTCTGGAAGACCAGCTGAGTGAGATTAAGTCAAAGGAGGAGCAGAATCAACGCATGATCAATGACCTCAATACACAAAGAGCTCGTCTACAAACAGAAACAGGTGAGACATTCCCATCCCTGATGTGCAGTCGGATAACCTGCAAGTCACAAAGACACCACAGGGTTCAAAGTGATCAGTGGTTTGTCTTGTCTAAACCAATCCAGCACCGACAGGTTTACAGGCACCATTTGTCATCCCATTGYTAGTATAATAAGAATTTTGCTTGTTTCTTTCACACTTCCCAGGYGAATATTCACGCCAGATAGAGGAAAAGGATGCATTGATTTCTCAGCTGTCCAGGGGCAAGCAGGGATTTACCCAACAGATTGAGGAACTGAAGAGACATCTAGAGGAAGAAATAAAGGTGACCATGTTTCCTGCAAATGGCTTCTTTCCCCTTAGAGGCAGAGTTCTGTTTTAGAGAGTCTGTCRTARAGCCATGTAGTGCTGGAAGAGTGTTGGGTAATCATAACCAACTGAATTTTAAYMTAGTTTCTATCCTACAGGAAATTGTCCACAAGGCTTTGATGTGATGTACTCTAATGTAGGATGTAGACACAACATTAGATGCATTTATATAAACAACAGATCAGTTTATCCTTTTGGTAACACATCCTGATTCCTTAGAACACATGTATGAGCGATTCATCTGCTCCTAGCTTTAAAATAGTGTGTGAGAATTTACCCACTTTTTTCCCTAGGGCAAATATCCCAGTGAGAATTGCACTGTCAAAAAGCATCTCAAAATACGTTCTGAATTTACCAATCCTAATGTCTCCACAGGCCAAGAATGCCCTGGCCCACGCCTTGCAATCTGCTCGCCATGACTGTGACCTGCTCCGAGAGCAATATGAAGAGGAGCAGGAAGCCAAGGGTGAGCTGCAGCGCACCTTGTCCAAGG
>NW_028185807.1:0-1329 GCF_003343005.1 Rhea americana | reverse complement strand
ACCGGAAGGAGCCGGGCGCCGTGAGGAAGACGGCGGCGCCTAAGATGGCGGCGATGGCGGCGGCTCCGTGCGGCCTGTGCGGCGCCGCGGCGGCTCCTTACACCTGCCCGCGCTGCAACCGCCGCCTCTGCTCCCTGCCCTGCTACCGGGGCCACGGCGGCTGCGCCGAGGCCTTCTACCGGCAGCAGGTCCTGCAGGCGCTGGAGGCCGAGCGCGGCCGCGGCCCCCCCGCCGGCCGCGCCCGCCTGGACGCCGCTCTGAGGAGGCTACGCGAGGCCGGGGATGAGGCGGAGCCGCTAGGCCGCGGCCTCTGGGAGCGCCTCAGCCCGCAGGAGCGAGCCGCTTTCCAGCGCCTCGTGGCCAGCGGCGACGTGGCCGCCTTGGTGCCGCCCTGGAGACCGTGGTGGTGGCGGCGGAGCCGCCCGCGGCGGCTGGTGGAGGAGCTGGGGGAGCCCCCGGGGCGAGGAGAAGGGGAAGAGCAGGAGGAGGAGGAGGAGGAGGGAGACGAAGGCCCCGCGCCGCCCGCCACCGTGCCGCCACTGCGCTCGCTCTGCCGCCGGCCGCCCTCGCCCCTGCTGCGCTTCCAGGTGCCCAACGCGCTCTGCGGCTACGCCTTCGCCCTGGCCCTGCACAACGGCGACGACGAGCTGCTGCCCGAGGTGCCCGCCGCCGCCCTCGACGTCTCCGGCGCCCTGGGAGCCCGGCAGGTCTTCGCCTCCACCGCCGAAGCTCTGCAAGCCGCCCTGGGCGCCGTCGCCGCTCGCGGCTACCCGCCGTGTCCCCTGGGCGACGCGGGGCTGGCGCTGGCCGCGGCCCAGCTGCTGCGGGGCGAGCGGCCGSCTTTCGCCGCCGCCGCCCTCTCGCATCTCGCCCGGCTGCTGGGCAAAGCCGGGAAGCTGGTGCCCGAGGAGGAGGAGCGGAGCCGGTTTTACCGCGCCAAGAAGAAGTGCGAGTTCCTGCTCGCCTGGAGCTGGGAGAACGCCGAGGCTCTGAGCCTGCTGGCCGCCGAGGCGGAGGCCGAGTACGAGAGGCTCCGGCAGGCCCGGAGCGAGGTGAGCGCCGTCAGCCGGCGGCTGGAGCGCATGTGGGGCGGCAAAAGGCCGCCGGAAAAGAAGCCGCTCGTCGAGGAACTGGATTAACGGCCCCCGCGGGAGGCGCCGCCGGCCGAGGAGCCGGGCTAACGAGGCCCGAAAACGCTGCTGGGGAAGGAGCTGCTCGTTAAGGGACTGGGCTAACGAGCCCCCCCAAAAAACAACTGGGGAAGGAGCTGGTAATTGAGGAACCGGGCTAACGAGCCCCCCAAAAAGCAACTGGGGAAGGAGCTGCTCA
>NW_028185806.1:0-1396 GCF_003343005.1 Rhea americana | reverse complement strand
CTATCATGTTGGCCTTGGGGTAGCTTCCTCAGTGTGTCCACGCAACACAGAGAGCAACTTGGGCTCTTCTCTCTGGCACTCGCCATGTCTTGGTGCCTTTCCCAGGAGACCTGCATTTGCCCTGCAAGCACACGGCTCTGCTCCCACACTGCCATTCACAGGCAGTAGCTGCCTGCTGGCATTTTTCTTCCCCTAGGCCCTGTCCAGCCCCTCCACTGCCCTCTCCTTAGCCCAACAAGCAGAGCAGCCCAGGATGGGGATGGCTCCACAGCAGTGCCCGCTGAAGGGGGTTGCAGAGCTCTGGGCACTCACCCCACAGCCCCAGCCCCTCTGAAGGGCACAGCAGCTCCTAGGGACAGAGAGGGGTGTCAGTCTCCCCATCAGCCCACAGAACCAGGCAGGCAATGGCACAAGGAAATGGAGGACAGTCACCCCATGTCATGAGYCTTTCCTCATGTCAATGTGTCTGTGCTGGCCTGGCTTATCTGATGGTTCCTGAATGCCTCCCCTGGGCTCTCCCAGGCCCTGGGATGGCAGTGCTGCTCTCCAGTGCAGGTGGGCTGTGGAGCCACAAGGTGACTCTTCACTGGCCGTGCTGGTCAGGGCAGACCCAGTTGGATCAGCATCATTGCACCTGACAACCCTTCCCCACGGTCCATGGCTGTTTAAGGATGGATGGAGTGATCAGAGGGCATTTCACATTGCTCAGGATGTGATCAGAGGTGTCATTAGACACAGCCCACTTTYCTGATGCTGTACAGTCCTAAAATGGTGCGTTCCTTGCTTTGGCMCTTYACATTTAGGTTACTCTGCTTGRTTTTGGGAGTCTCCACTCACTGCCCATCCCAGGCACACACTGCCCCTGGAGATGCCTGTGCTCTCCAGGTAGCTCCATATTCCCTTCCAGAAGGATGGGCATCTGTCACCAACTCTAATATGTGGGACAGTCCCCAGTAGAAACATCTTGACCATTCACCTTCTCCAGGGCCCCTGGGCACCCCATAAATGAGGGCTGCATCCAGCCCTCATTCCCACACACATAACCCAAAAGAGCTGCTGCACGTTGGCACAAGGATATCCCTGGCACAGCAACAGGGCTTTTTTTGAGTGAAATTCCCTGAGTGTCTTCTTGGTTCCAGCGTAGGAAGAAGAGCCTAACCTTCAGGCACAGTGGTATGGAGATCTGCTTTTATTACAGAGCTGATACTTGGGAGGCCAGCTCTGACACARTGATAGGCAGATTTACAGGAGGCCTCTGGGTCGTGCAGACAGCCTTTGTGCTTCTGGAGAAGCGTGATGAATTCAGACATTTGTGCACAAACATGATGATCACAGACAGAACTCCCAAAGCACAAGAGCTGCTTGAGTAAAAACTGAAAATCATTTGTGAGGAGAG
>NW_028185805.1:2021351-2045128 GCF_003343005.1 Rhea americana | reverse complement strand
TTAGGGTTAGGGTTAGGAAAGCCATAAAGCATAGAGCCCCATGTGGAGTGGAGGTGTGAAGAGCAAGGCAGAGGAAATGTGAGGCTTCAGCAATATTGCTCCCAGGATATTTTCCCCTTCGAACACAGCAATGCTTCTGGTGGACTATGACCATGAGGGTTTTAGCGTTAGGGTTAGGGTTAGGGTTAGGGTTAGGAAAGCCATAAAGCATAGAGCCCCACGTGGAGTGGAGGTGTGAAGAGCAAGGCAAAGGAAACGTCAGGCTGCAGCCATATTGCTCCCAGCATATTTTCCCCATGGAATACAGCAATGGTCCTGGTGGCCCATGGCCATGCTGTGTTTTAGCATTAGGGCTAGGGTTAGGGTTAGGGTTAGGGTTAGGAAAGCCATAAAGCATAGAGCCNCATGTGGAGTGGAGGTGTGAAGAGCAAGGCAAAGGAAATGTCAGGCTGCAGCAATATTGCTCCCAGGATATTTTCCCCATTGAACACAGCAATAGGTCTCGTGGTCTATGGACATGCTGGGTTTTAGCATTAGTGTTAGGGTTAGGGTTAGGAAAGCGATAAAGCGTAGAACCACGCATGGAGTCGAGGTGTGAAGAGCAAGGCAAAGGAAATGTCAGGCTGCAGCAATATTGCTCCCAGCACATTTTCTCCATTGAAGACCACAGTGGTCCTGCTGGTTCTATGGCCATCGTGGGCATTAGGGTTAGGGTTAGGGTTAGGGTTCGGGTTAGGAAAGATGCGAAGCGTCAAGCCCCAAGTGGAGTGAAGGTTTAAAGAGTAAGGTAAAGGAAATTTTAGGCTGCAGCAATATTGCTCCCAGAACATTTTCTCTATTAAGATGGAGAAAATGTTTTTTTAAATGTGACTCGGGAAAGTGGTTGGCTGAGATTCCTGCCTATGTGGCAATGATGGGAATAGCTGCTACCTATCGGAATAATGGATGGGAATGATGGGTGGTAATCATGGAGAGATGAAGGTACTGAAGAACTGACAGATTTATGAAAACAACAAGAGTGTGGAAATGGAAGCAGTGAAGGAAGAAGGACACAGAACTAAAGAAACTAACCGGGAGATGGCATTGCATAGGGAGGCAATTGCAATGAAAATCTTTTTGAATTGCTAGATAAATTTAAAATTAAAGTAATGAAGTACTATTTGCGAACAGATCCTGCCAGGAAGCAGAGAAGACAAAAACTGTCAACTGTTGAACACCCTGGGGCAAGAGCAGTTCGCTAGTGCTGGCTGCAGATTTTCCTCAGTTAGCAAGCAAAAGACTGGCCGAGGTACTCCACTTTTAAATAGCTGGAGCACAAGATGCATATGAAGTTGTTAGTAAAAGCAGCTCCTTGCATAATATGGGAAAAAGAATCAGACAGGAACATTTTGATTTGATACTATCAAAGGCATATTTTGCATAAGTGGTGAAGTTGAGTGTTGGAGATGAGAGCCAGATACACGATCAAAAAGGTATAAAAACAGTAAAGGAAATTAACAATGAAGAAATCACATTTTAACTCTGAAAAAAGGCACAAAATAAAGAATGATTAGGGAAAAGAATATTCTCCCTGACAGAATGCATAAAGCTAAATTGTTGTATTATATCAGAGATGAGCTAGGAAAAGATAAGGGCTGGACCGGCAGAATGTAGAACACAGAGCAGATAAAAGTATCAGCAACTTTCAAGAAGGACACCTCACTGTAATGATTAAAAAGTGTAAGAAAGGGCTATTATTTCATACAGCTATTTTATATACTAGATAACATTACTATGAGGGTCTGACTAAAGGGACCATGGTAAATAATATGCTATAAATTTATCTTCCTTTGATGAGCTAAAACTTAAAAGTCCTTGAGCTCTGAGCAAAAAATGCTTTCATCTTAATCATCAGTCTCATTCACAAGTACACATATATTTACCAGCAATGCCTATCGCTCTTTTGAAAGCTCTAAGAACGACAAACAAAATGGTACATGCTATTTGCAGCAAAATGGTGAAAAGATATGAAGCATGTGATTTTATATAGGGACTATATGGATAGCTGCAGTGCCACAGAACTCTAACTTTGAATGCAATGATCTTATTTTCACGAAATATAAATTAAATTTTTATCAAAAGGGAAATAATGTAAAGCGTGTTTATGTATAGCATCAACACAGCATAATGAAATATTTTTTGGGGGGAGAGGTTCTACTGTAAGTTCATGTTAGCAATAAGATACTTCAATACAATTGTTATAACAAATATAAGCAAAATGAAAATTAATTCTAACTGAAATTATTTCTCACAAGCATCCTTCCACTTAAAAAATTCAACATAGGTAAAGCACACACACTTTTACACATATATAGACTTCAAAATGCTTAAAATTAAATATTGAACTTTTGAAAATATTGACTAATACATCAAGTGACAAGTATCAACTACCGGAAAAGAGAAAGCATTGTACAAGTTACTAATAGACTATTTATTTAATGGAAGGAGATTATCCTAATATATTTAGAAGCCAGTAATTAGATATCTAGGCAGCTTACAGGCAGAAGATACACATCAGTTCAGATCCCTCTTCTTGGTGCAGACAACTGTGGTATCCACCCGTCATCAGCTATTTTCCTTTTGTTACAGACACCCAATCTTCTCTTAGTTTTACACTATTGAGTTTAAACACTTCTCCTCAGCACTGATTCAAATCACATTCAATCCTTCCATTTGGAAATGCCTTTCTCCCTAAAATCACTTCTTTTTCCCTGAAGAAGACAAGTTAGTCAGCCAAACAGTAGTTACTACAATTACCAACAGAGAGGCCCTTAGAAAATGACTGTCATTTAAAAATCAGTTAGCTTTAATATTGTGCAATAAACATAGCTTCGTTATATCCACTATAAATCCCATTATTCAAAATCTGAAAATAAGGCAATAAAAAGGAATTGTACTGGAACTTGAATTAAAAAAAAATTAGCTCCACCAACTTTGTATCTATTCTTTAAAATTATCCTACAATTTGTCCCACATAAACCTACTCTTTTTAAGAGTTACAGCTTCAAATACTATGCAAGTTGTCCAGAGATCTTCATTGCAAAAACAATCTGATAGCATAAATATATTTATAAACCAATAAACATATAACAGTGAAAGGCTGAAGAAGCTAATATAGACCTTGAAAAATGCTCTAGTCAACATTTAATAAAAGAAATGCATAGGCCACTGACAGGCCACAGTCTAAGACAGAAGAAAGAAAAACAGTTGTAAATCTTATGAAAATTTTTAGAAAGTAAAACCAACCACAAATCAATTTTAGAAATCCAAACCAGCAACAATTAGTTCAAAATATTGCTTGCATAAGATATATCATAAGGAAAATAAAATAGACATCATCATATTTAATGCAGGTAGGATGGGAAAATGCCGCAAAAAAAAAAAAGTAACACTTTTCTTTATGGGTCAGTGATAAATACTTAGGAAGGATAAAAACTAAAGGTTATAAATATTTTAGGGATAGTGTTATAACCTTTTTTAAAAAATGTGTCTGGTAGTATTAACTGTTCACATCAGTTAACCAAAAGAGGGCACAAACATTTTTGGAAAAGTATTTGAGATATAACTTGTATAAATATTAATGAAAGCTACAGCTTTCTATGAGATGATCCAAAGCAACACTCTGGAAGCTGAGAATGAGAACACAACCTCAATAAATAGATGGAAACCAAAAAGTTAATGAATTGCCCTAACATAGCCTCCATTTTTCTCAGTCCTAGTATAGGGGGACTAGTATAGGCTTTATTTCTCAAGCCTTTCACGTTATCATAAGGATAAGAAGATACTGCCTCGCCTGACTGAACATATAGGAAACAGCATTATTTCATTATAAACTAAAAGATTGAGAGAGTTCAACAAATACATGTTTCTTCAAGATTTTGTGCATCATCCCTGTTTGGAAGCCACACCAATGTGTGCATCCTTCCTTACTGTTTGTCCCGCAGGTGCTGGATCACAGTTACTGGTTTCAAGGATTGCCACCAGTGATACTGAGACACGTATAACAGTCACATAATCAATTATACAGACTGAATTGTTATGTCTGTGCATACAACACTGACTGTGGAGCTTTAGAATTTCTGGAGATAAAGACAAGTACTCAATACTAAAATGTTATAATAATATTGCTGTTTGTAACTGGTGCTCTGTTTAAGGCAAGAGAGCTCTCTAAGCTTAGTTATACTGTCTACAATCATACTGTATTTAAATAAAGAAAAACATGACAAGTAACTGCTTATCTGACTCATGACTACACAGCTAACTGCACATTCTTTMATTTTTCTTAATGAGCACTACATCTTTATTCTAGCAGAAAAGAAACAACTAGTGAAAACAGGACTGTCCAGTAAAATACTAGATAACTTGCCAGTACTTTTGATATATAAAATACTTCAGCATGTTTCAAAATTTCACACAACAGCAATGTACAACAGACATTGCCTTTCTGATTGATTTAGAGTATTCCTTTTCATTCTCAGTGCCTGCATGTCATACTCTTAACTCYGAGTGTTCCACAGAACTAGAATTTTAAAGATGATTTACTTCTCTTAGAAATAATAAAGAACTGGAAACTTGCTCTAGAAAGATGTATCTATAATTCACTTGACACAGTATTTTTCACTATAGCAAGAAAGTGCCAAACCGGCACCAATACTTCAGATTGAACCACTTAGTTTATAAAAGTCACTATTTAATGACATGAATAGCTTACTATTTATTAGAAGTAGTATTCTGAAGAAGATACTTTTTGGCTTCTAAAGAAGGTACAGGATTTAGATCAGTTGATAATCTCCCTCTTGAAGGCATGTCCTGAAAAATGGAAATCATTGTGTAAAAATGGCACTTAACCATCCTGTATTGTAACAGTATGGCAACTGCACCATTTTCATACTTATCTCTCTTACATATCTACATGTACAGCCCACTAGGCACCTGTTGTCTATGACTTAAACATGGAAATAACTTTCCCAATCACTGAAATAGTGATACAAGCTAGTTACATCTTTCCAACTTACGGTTATCTCAACATATCTGAAAATTTTCCCCCAGTAGGGTAATGATACCTCCAATCTAGTTATCTCATTTGCTTTCTAAAGATATAGGATTCTGCCTATGATAGCTTTGACCTTCAGCACAAAGCCATTCTCACTGCACTTTGGGGAAAAACCTTGGGGGGTCTCCAGTCAGAATACCTGTTGACTTGATCATCTTTGTAAACAACCAGAAAATTCACTTTACTGTCCAAAAGGAATACAAGGCTCCTCTATCAAAAGAAATTAAACTAATATTTAAACACTTAAAATAACCAAAGGTGATATTTCTAAGATTATAACTAGTATTCTGTCATTCTAATTCATAATTACCCCTTTTTCTGAAATGTGAAGTTATGATCAAGGACGAATGCAATAATATGTGGGCCTGCAGGAGTAGGAGAAATTATCAGTATATCATATGGTTCATTTGTCAATATACTCTCTAGTTCATCAACTGTTAGATATTTTTGATACTTGATGTGATATTTAGATGTGATATTTAGATGTGATATTAGTATTAACTGCTCATTGCATTGTAGAGATTAAAGTGCATAGCAATTCTCTTCTCCAGATTAATTTAAATCAAGTCCTATTATCATTCTTCAACCTGTTGATTTAGGAAACTCTCTGCCCAATGAGTTCCTGTCACATGAACTATTGATAAGCTACTCCTCGCCACACTACACGCAGAACAGTGCCTTACCAACTGGTCATAACCTGATTTGCCGATTAGTGTGACACTTTGAACCAGTGGCTGCCTGCTTAACTCTTAGTTGTTTCTGTAGTGCCACACCAGTCAATTAAGCCAATTGCTTTGGGGGAATGATTTTGCTGAAATTAAACCAAAATGTTTAAAGATGATTTTGCACACTCAACTTGGAGCGTACTTCGTACCTCTTGATCTCTACAAAAGCTAGTTCTTCTTCTCCTGTCTCATATGAATGTAAGAAAGCACTTTTTCCACTGTTTCCTTCCACACAACCCTTTYGACTGTTGCACAAATGCTTGGCAGGGGCTCTCTTTCCTAGTGCTGAATTCCCAAGTCATACCATAATTTAGAGGACATTCTTGCAGCCTCAGAAAAGATTTCATCTAGATGCCTCCCAGCTACCTTCATCAGAAATAAAGCCATCAGTAAAAAAATTAAACTTCTGAAACTTCGCATTTTACTTAAATGTCTAATCTTTGCTTTGATCTCACAGCTTCGTGTGCTGTGAATAGCACACGAACAGATTTTCATGCGCTATTCAGTGCAGACTCATGTTAATCTAGGAAACAACTAAGTTATTGTCTAGAACTCTTCTCTAGCCCTTAACTCAGATTCTTGCTGTACTTGTACCTGAGCAGGAAGTAATCAACGGTAGTTCTGCCCTATTTACAGCAAATATAACTGACTAGAAGAACCCTTTAGTCTGGAGAACTGACTGACATGGTAGATCAATAAGTGTCTCAGAAATAGATGCAACTCTCAGAGTTTTAGGAGTTTTGATCACATCAGTTGAAATTTTCTTCTGCAGGAATAAGATGTATTCTTGACAAAATCATCTTGGCTATTCTCACAGAAAAAAGTCCTCGTAGGTTTGTAACAGAACAAAAACCTGAATGGAAATTACTGAATGAAAAAATAGAAAGCCACTCACGAAAAGAAAGAGATTTCAGGACCTGAACTATGTGAGGCTACACAAGAATAGGGACAGTAAAATGAAATATGTTAACAGATCAAGGAAAAACAGCAGAATAGATGCTATATTTACAGATGGCAATATTTAATGAGGATGTTTTATGTATCTACGCTCACTGATTAAATAGAGAGTGGTAGATTAATAGCCACCTTTCTGCTGCTTACTCAAAAGGTACTCTACTGTTTTTGTGCCTGGATGGCAGAAATAAAATGTATTTGCTCACATCTATATCTATAAATTAAATTTGCCTGAAAAATCTCTAACTTAAGAGAGAGAATGTAGAGGAGAGGTAACACCTTTATTTGACACAGAATTTCTTGCATCTTCTTGACAAAAGTTGCTGCTGCAGCAGTCACAACCCAATACCTACAGGAGCACACAACAGAGCTCAGGGAGCCAGCCCTTGGCACCAACCAGTGCCAGGCTGGCAAGGAAACTTCCAAAGCCAAAGGGCTCCAGGGCAGTGCAGTAATTTAATCTAAATCAGACTCGCTGGATTTCTCTTCACAATGAGAGAGAGAGACCTGCAGRAGGGAAGCTAGCAAGGTTCCCAAATGTGATGTTTTTGAGCTCACCTCCAAGATCCATCTGTTTCACTAGTTCTCCTGCATGTTTGTTCTCCTTCCTGTCTTATGCACTTCTTCCTTTCCAGGCAGTATCTCCCTCTTCTCTATCATATTTTATCCTGTAAGCCTCCAACTGGGTGCACTGCTTTTTCACCCACCCCTCAAGCCCCCATCACCACAACCACGTTTCTCCCTTTTTTTCTGTCTTTTGACAAGTAAATGTAAAGAGCCACAGAATTATGTCAGTCACCTTTTCAGTGGTACATCATCATGGAAGCTTGGAAAGAGTGCCCTAGTGCTCAGCAAATGTTTTGGCTCTAGAAGTCCCCAGGGACTCTTTGCTGCAGGATGCAGTTGCTGTCTTGATTGTTTAATCTTTGTGTTGCTGGGTAGGAGGATAGTTAAATAGATATAAAAAAATATACAAGACAGTAAAAAACAAAAATCTATGGACCAGATGGGCCTGCATTTTAAGTGAAAGTTCAGTTAGAGATATTCTAGTCCACAAATGTAGACAGAATTTTAGGAATGGAGACTGTCAAAACTGTTTGAAGCATTCAGCTGCAAATGCTAGTTATGGTAGCAGTCAGATATAACTGCTAAATCAGAACCTGATGTGCTCTTAAGGCAAAGGACCTGAGACTAAATACCAAAGCCCACAGCACAGATAAGCTTACAGGATGCAGTTTCAGATGTATCAGTGAATAAAAAGATTAAAAAGGCTAATCGTGAGTCTTAAGGTTGGCCATTGAACAGGAACTTCCAGAYCCTGGACATACTCCTGAAGGAACTGTGATTCTGAAATAGTGGTTGTACAGAAAGTGTTGTTATGACACACATAATCTAATTCAGAAATATTCCAGAYAGTTTCTCTTGCAGGCCATTGTAGCATGCTGTCTCGTAAGTGAAAGTCAGATCAAAGAACACAACATCTATCTTGAATTATTTTCTGTCCCTGTGATAATTTGATCCCAAATGCTGTAAGCCCACAGGAGTCCAGCATGCTCTGAGCAGGAAAGACTACCCAATGCTAGCGGATCCTGTAGAACATCAGTATTCCAGAAGCTTGCGGCAAATATTTGGTAATTACCTATGGCAATGCTTGTTGGTATAGCAAGGATCTTCATTTTGTTTTAATTTTGTAATACTCTTTGTGGGTATAATGTAGGCAGTGTTCTCTCATGAAGACTTCATATGACAGATTTAGCCAGACTGCAGCACGAAGCTGAAGATCCCTCAGAGTAGGAGAAAAAAAGCTTACTCTGAGGGATTTTTGGAGATTCGATGTATAATCTCAGTTTGGTTTCCAATGGTTCAATATTCTCTAAAAAAATCAAACAAACAAACAACCCAAAAGAATGAAACAGCTGAAATCCTTTGTGGCAGTCCCCAGTGAGAAGCCCGAATGGACATGAARGCCACTACGTTAGCATTTCTAACAATAATCACCCATGTAGCAGTCCAAATATGAAACCTTGACCCTAAGAAAGCTAATGGCAAAAGCCTACGGACATTTTGGCAAAGCAATGGAGGAGCCTGCACTGACTTTGATATTGTTTTTCTGTGAATAAGAAATAAATCTTTTGAATTAACTGTCCATTYTTCTATCACAAGCATTGCTTTGTCTAAAAAATACAGAGAATCTATCATCTCTTGCCTAAAGCAATGATCTTTTTCTTTCAAGGAAGTTCAAATTTAGTCCCATTGAAGCTATTTGTCCTTAATAAAGAGAGAGCAGGATATGTTTTGTATGGCTATTTTTTACCTCCTTGTATCAACTGAATTTATTAAACTATATCTGTTGCATATAATTACTTTTTGTTGATCAAGCCCTTCTAACAGGTCTGTTCTTTCTGTATCCTTGCTGTGTGCACAGAACTCCCAAAGACATTAATGAAACTCAGGCATGTGATTTGAGGAAAGAATAAGTCTCATATGTCATTTTGAGCAGAAAGACGTTTTAACAGAGACCATGTAGTGCAAGTGCTAAGTCACACAGTAGAGGCAGCAAATGTTTTGTTAAATGACTTTAAACAAAGCATTCTTCCTACTTGAGCCTTATAATTAATATAATATAGTATAATATAATATAAKAAATAATATCTTTGTTAAAGAAGAATCACCCTACTTGTCTATTGCTGTGTTTTTACACATAGGAGGTGTTTCCTAAGTGCTATTTTCCCTTTTTTTCCTGCTCTCATGTAAGCCAACAATTCATGCCAACAATTATCTGGAAAACATAACATGCATAGTTTTGTTTAATCAACACAGAACATTTTCCATCTACAAATGCCACCACCAGCCGGTGGCATAAAGTTGAGGGTTGTGCATTTGCAGAAGAAAGCCCATCTATGCTTTCACCCATAAACAATCAAAATACATTCCAAGGACACAGCAGTGCTCCCTGCCTCCCCCTTGACACAGGGGAGCTAGCAAATGTTATCGGCTTCAATTAACATGAAAGGGCCTTTAAAAACAATAAAGTAATTAGACATGTTCATGAGAGATAATTATGTCATGTAAAGATGAGCATTCCCAGAAGTGCTTTTGGCGCTATTAGAAAAGAACATTTCTCCTCTCAAATGAATTTTACAGACTTGCAAGGTGTGGGAAAATGGCTCCACTCTCATCAGAGTTAAAAGCATATGATACGAATGAGGTCTCCAGCATGTCACTGACTGCAATAAATTATCAAGTGTGTGTTCTGTTTTCTGAAATGGGCTCAATTTATCATTTTATTGAAAAGGTTCTATTATGCTAATGTCTTAAAAAATCACTTTTTGCTGTTGCTGGAAGGTCAAGAGGGGATATCAATTTTTATATTTAGAACTAGGAAGTACTGCAGCAGTGACTTGTCAAGGGTCAATAACCCTAACAGAGACATAATGTATGTAAGCATCAACTTCCAAGGACTTGGTAATGGCAAATTTTTATAACCCTACGGGAAGCAGAATAACCAGAGTATTTTCCTAAGCTTAACTATTTTAAAAGAAGTTTTTATAGAATTAGCAATAGTTAATTAGTGGGGTGAAAAATCCTCAAATTAAATCATGAATTGAGACTGAACACTGTTCAGCAAGCCCCGTTTCAAAGCTCAGATTAAAGAATGCTGTTATCTTTGGTGTCAACATACCCAGAAAGCATACCTGAAGGACAATCAGACAGAGTCAATTACCTGCAAAAAGGAATCTATACGTAATATTAGATGATATGAATACCTTCTTCCTTCTGAAGTATCAGATACAAAATAAGTACTAAGAGAGGAAGAGTATGAGATTTGGATAAGACAACTGRTTTGATCTCGCATAGTTGCTCTTTCATCAATATGGTTGAGATGTGATTGTATCCAGAAAACTTCTTATACACTGTGAATCAAAAACTAGAGCAYGGTTCCAGAAACATTATCATATTATGTACAACTTTTAACTAGAAGTGTTGTCTCATGGAATGTCTTCCCTTACCTCAAAAGGTATGCATAAACTGTCATTCAAGAAACTAGAGCAACTAATCAAGAGGGAGCACTTAACATATACTGATCTGATTCTGACATGAAAATGAGCTGAAAATGAGTAAGTGGAGCACTGTGAACCATTATCATCTCAATGGATCACCAATAAATACCCTTCTGGATCTCAGAGCTTAAAATATGGATCACAGTTTGAGAACATTTATGAATTGTGTTGGAAACTCATTTAAAACATTAAAGAAATTCTCATTTTATACACAGGAGCTAGTTAGCAGGATCGATTTAAAAATAAATGTAATTTCACTGCATCATATAAATATGTTACGGTCATACTCTTCTTTCACTACACACCTGGGTTTTTTCACCTATTTAAAATAAGTTACACCTGAAAAATRTATTTTAGAAAATTTCTACTTTATTTCTTGCCAAATTAAGGTCATGGATCAGTGCTTTCTTGACAATGGTTGATGATGGAACCTACTCAAACAAATCACTGTTCTTCATTTTTGTGTGATGAAAATACTTGAAGATGCAATTAGGGACTAATCAGAAATGCAGTTATTATGCTGTTTATGACTAGTGTGGACAGCATGCCTATACTGAAGGAAGGGATAACGTAGCAAAGAACAGGATTTCAGTCATAGCTATCTGTTTTCCCCATAACTCCTGAAAAGATCAAGAAGGAGAAATACTATGGTCAAAGGAGATACGAGCAAAAGAAGTATGTAGTTGCACATAGAAGACATCAAAGTGACAAAAGTTTGCAAAACTAAGAACAAAATAAGCACAAGGGACTGTAAATGGGCAGAATATCTTRTGGGTACAGAATATCCTGGAAAAGTAGCTGGCAAAACAAAAACAAGCAGTACAGGAGGCAGATGAGATCCCCCTTTGGGGAAGGGGGCAAGAACAAAAATATCAAGTATGAAAAGGAAAGAAGGAGAAGAAAGAAGAGAAGTTTGTTTCAGTTATGATTTCTTCTGCTGAAGAGCTCACAGGCCTGATCATCTCATCCTCTGCAACGACAAGGACCATAACCATCAGTGCAACCAGCACAGCATCAGCTTTGTGGTACTGTATATTCTCAACTAAGTTAGGATGTAAGTGTTAAGGTCTAACAGTTTGTGTATTGAATGCATRGTGATAATGATTAACAATATGCAGGAACTAACCAATAGCACAATGTAAATGGCTAATGAATGAATTCTATGGAGTTTTGTTTTAAATTTTAAAATTGGTCTGATCTATCAGTCTTACAATGACCCCATCACAGTGTTCTCTATTCAGCTGCAACAGAATTGTACATACAATACACTCACGGAGTGGGTAACCAAGACAGATGTAGCCATGCTTCCCTGAAACATTTGCCAAAATCAGGACTAGTATATTATTGCTGAGCTGATACTTAATTCCACTATTTCAAAATAAGCAAATTATTTCCTTTTTTGTTCTAGATGTAGATTGATACTCAGATTGATTCTGCATTTCATATTTAAAACTTCAGAAAATAATGCATTTTAAAAGCTCTGAATCAAAAATACACTAAATCAAAATGTGGTGCATAATGCATTTTCATTCACATTAAAAGTGGTTATAGGATTTAATCCTAATACAAAAGCAAACTGTCAGTGCACCAAATCAGAAAATACCATAGTAACCTAACTAGTGATTTGAATGTGTCTGCTGAAACAATACATTCGTTGCATACTAAGTAATTTATTATTTTTTCTTGTACAGCCCAATGAATCTTTTCCAAATGAATGCCTGTCAAAAGAATTTTACTGTAAGCACCATGTAACTGCCATTAAATGGTGTACTACTATTTGAAGAAATTTAAGAATGAAAATTCAGTGGAAGCACTCTGCTTGCTGTTTTTAGAATAAGCTTTGATAACTCACAAAAAAAGGAAAATAACTCAAGATAACTCAGAAAAAAGGACCTAATTACTGAACACAATTTAAACAGAATACTGATTTACCCTCCTCAAACTACTGATTTACACTAGCGTGGACCACAAGTAGGTTTAATTCACTAATTTATTTTATAATTAATTCATTAATGATTCCTACAAACACACCAAAGAAAATATCTTCATACTGATTGGTTTCCCATTTAAAAATGCAATTAAACGATACAGAGAAACCTTAAAAGATTTTTTTCTTTTTCTCTTTTTTAAGGCAATGGTAAATTCTTAGGTATTCCATTTTCTGACACAGCGAACCAAAAGTAGGTCAAGAAAATATAAGTTCATTGCTGTACTTGTCCTAGGTTTGGCTGGTTCAGCTGCTGAACGCTTACAAAGCTTCATGTCTCAGAGTATCAATATAGATGTTCTTGCAGTGCGTGAGGCCATTTTGGATGGATCAGTGCTCACATTTCGGTGGCACTCTCGAAAAGATGATAAGAAAGAGCACCAGTTGTATTTTTCAGTCTAGGAGCATTCGGCCTAACGCCACATTAAAATGGGGAGGTGGAGATACATATCATACTGTTACCTGACCTGGAACTAATTTAACAGTGTAAGTTTTAGAAACCTGATATGTAATTTTAAAATATGTCAGGAACACAGACTACTCCMTTTACTTCACACAAAACTTGACACAAAAACAATTTCTTATCCTCATAGGTTTTTAAATAAGAAGAATCTTAATAAAATGTAATATTACTTACCAAACACAGAAATTTTAACAYATCATAAGCAGAATACTATTCAAAAAGCATTCTTAAAGTGTCAGCCATATCCCCAGTTAAATTTATAATTTTTTTCGTTTCATCAGAGCTCTCATCATTTCATCATTTCATCAGAATGATGCACAGTCCTGCCTATCCAAACCCCAAATTCTGGATTTTCCCTTTGAAACTTGTCTGCCTGAGTCTTTCACATATCAGGCTCTCACACAGAGCTGAAACAGGATCATCATTTTAATATTTTAAGCACTGAAAACATTAAGGTTTTGCTAATGATAGTTTTACCTGCCTTAATTCTTTTTTTTTTTTTTTTTTTTGGTCAGGATAGGTGGTTTTAACATAAATTAAGAAATTAAGTTTTTGGTAAAACATTTTCTAACTAGGTGGAAAAGAATCAATTTCCTCTTTTTTTGCCAGAATTTACAGCTTTGCATGTCTACGTCACCACTGCCTCTGTGAAAAGAGGAACATGGAGAAATAAGGAGACCAAGAAGACACTGGTATATCCTAGGGAACTAAACAAATCAGCACTGCTAAAAAGCTGTAAACAAATTGACCTAAGTTAGGATACCAACACTTGATCAATTCTAGACAATATAATACAACAGCTGATAATGATAATGGATAATCAAAAATTAAATTGGTAACAACCTTAATATGAGTTTACAGAAAAAAAAAACTTGTCACAATACGGGGGTTTTGTGAGATTACAAATTCGCTGGACAAAGGTAGTTGATAAACAGATTTAGAGAGGGAACCACTGCGACTGTGTACTCTGACCTCCTGCCTAACAGTCCATAGTATTTCCACTTTCAAGTCCAGTCTTTATTGTTGGACATATGTTTTAGAATAACCTCCTGCATTTATATTTAAATGGCCAGATATAGAGAATTCATTACGAGCCAAGATGACTTCCATCAGCGGTTGATTTCCTGACAAGTTAAAATATGTGTGTGATATTTATGTCTGCCTGCTTTCAGCTTCTAGACTATTATAGCTTTATGCCCAAACCAGCCTATAAGATCTGATTCCCCCATTTTCAGATTTTCCCTCCCATGGGTGCCACAAGATTATATATGACGTATGATCCCATYCTGACCTGAAGTTTGGATTATTCTTGCGACTTTTCCCGTGAACTTTCTAACAGCTCTTCAGCAGCTTTCTTGAAGTTTAGACATCATGACTGCTCATTATATTCCAGCTGCAGTCACGCAAGTGCCGAAAGCAGAGGTACAGCATACTCCCCATCCCACTCAGTGTTTCCTACTTCCAAAGATCACATGARCTTTCTTGGACTCAGCATCACATTGCAAGCTCATATTCAGCTCCTGGACCAAAAAACCCCTCAAGTTTGCCAGACTGGTTCAAAGTCCCTCCACTCTGTACACTCATCTGCTGACAAACACCGATGCTGTGACATGCTTTGTTTGCTTACATGCTTTGTCTGGTCTTGTTTACCAAAGCACTTTGTCTCAGATATTGGACAGATTCTCTATGAAGGGGTGTGAGGTAGGATGAAAGCATGAAAGTCCCATGCTGAGCTTATTTCACACGTTCATTAGTAATCGCGCACGGTGCTTCTTAGCAGGCACAAAAAACTTTGTTATGATCTTTGTCTGCAAAGATGTGAAGATGGCGATGTGACTCTCTATGCCAACAGCTGACCTGGCTGGAGCRCACTGAGCTGCGCTGAACTCGGCAGAGCAACGCATGCTGCATGTTCGTACGCATGCCAGTAGAGCCCACATTTTATCACCCATTCATTTTTAGATAAAGATAATAAATAATTTCTCAGGTCTCATGCACAAAGAATTTCAAGCAGGCATTTGAAGTGTGCCCACTCTGTGCGACGCAGCACGTTTGGCGCCTAAGAGGGACACTCACCCGCGCTGCCCAGGTGTGCGGTGGCGTCACTGAGTGCTGCCTCACGCCGCCTTCACGCGGAAGGCCCAGCCGCCGAAGCGCTCACCCAACAGCAGTACGGCGTAACACAAGCGTCCTCTCATCACCTGGGAGCCTCCAGTATAATTCGACTGTGCAACTGCCAAGTATTCGAGCCAAATGCTTTGGCAACGCTGCTCCTGCACTGCAAGAGTTACTTGCACATCCTTCTCCTCAGAAGCCAAATGGGGAGGAAAATCCAACAAGTGCAGGGCAGGGACATAGTGTCTGTGGTACCACGMGGATGTACCTCGGGCTTTGAAAGAGATGGAGCCTCCTAGAGGTTACTGCTACTGCCGCGGAACAGCCGAGAAACACGTTTGACTGAACAGCGATCAATTAAACGAATCTTTTGCCTCTCAAGTGTAGGTTTAAACCTGTCCTGTAGTCACGGTGCGCGATGGGTCGCACACAAAAAGGTGATGGCTCGTCCTGCTGCGTAGGTGGCTAATTTAGGCTCGTCACCACCACAGCCATCTAATTTAGGCGCGTCACCACCACAGCCATCCACCTTTGAGGAGAGGCGCTTGACAAGCACAGTYGAAAGCGGCAGCGCTGGCGCACGCAGCCCGCGGCCACTCATTTCCACCACGGTGACTCCTCTCCGTTGTGCCAAAGCAAGCGCCTGCCTGCTACGCAGGGAGGCTTACTGGAAACCTGATCTGGATTTAACTTTTCTTTTTGCTGCATTATTTTTAACCCAGACTAGTCCTTAACTCCATGAATTATGTGACCACAAAGCAAAACAGACAAATAACAAGCCCCCCCAAACTCTAACAAAAACAAAAACCCAAATTCTCCCATGGGATTAACAAAAGYGGCAGAGCTGAACGGAGGCAAGGACAAGTATTCATAGCGAGCATCACAGCAAGCTGAGAAGGTAACAGGCCATTAAAAAGGAACTGTTACTAACAACCTTCCAGGCAGAACTGCCGGCCACTAACAGAGGCTCTTCCTTTCTTTCTGTATGATAAGAAATCTGTTCAGTTTAATCACAGATACAACTAGCACACAAACATTCTCARTACATTTCCCTCAACTGCCATTTGGCTATGGAAAAAATTTGCTACAACACAAGGTACTAATCAGTTTGTACTTGGCTTCACAGAGACTACAGTATGTGGAAAAATAAACTACATGAAAATTCGTTAATGCCCTATGCATGTATAAAAAATTCAGTAAAGTCAAGCACAGTTGTTAAGTCCAAGCAGATATTGTACATAGCTGTGACAAAATGAGTAAGAAGGAGCATTAAGAAGCTCACAGCATTATCTGGCTTTGGACGGTGAGCCCCACCTGAAACCACGTCCCTAGCTTACCGCACGCAAGTCGGCATGTGCCCCTCTTCCCTCGTTATTCATTCAGAACGGGAGATATGCATCATTAGCCAGGCACTAATTTGTTCGTAAACTGCACTCATCCATCATTAGCTGGCAGTGAGGGGTTGATCAAGTCACTTGTGGAACATTTGTGTGACCCTCCCGTGAATTGTACATTTTCTGCATGACTTACTTAAGAAATTCTCTAAAAGTTATTTTAGCAGTTTTAGTAACCATTATGTTAAGTGAGATGATTTTTGCGGTCAGGTGAGTCACAGAGATATCTCTCTATAATATTCCTGTATTACCTTCTGCATTCTGAACATAAGATGTCATATTCATATGTTATCTTTCGTATTCTGAATATAAGAGTTTAGCATTATCTTCTGCATTCTGTAAAAAGTGTATTTGTGTACCACTCTTTTTTTAAAATGACTTCTTTGATGGACTCCTACCACAAATCACCACTGGGGATCTGGTCCATTCAGTGACATCTCCTCATTTGGGACATGCACAGTTTTCAGTAAGGGTTACTTAGAATGCATGTGTGTGAGAGGGTTACCCTGAGATTATTCATGCTATATCTAAGGTAGTCTTTTTTGACTTGGATATATCCCTCCAGAGCCATTATAAATATTACAGCACAATCGGTTTGCCAGTAACTTAACTTGTGCCTCATTTGGCTGTTTACAATGAAGAAAAGAGATTCTCAGTAATAGTTTGGTGGACCAAGAACGACTAAAATCCACAGTATGAATCATCATATTTTGTGCCAATTACGTTTTTATAAATAAGAAGCCCATTGTATAGAAATACTTTTTTATAAAATGTATGGATATAAAAACATTATGACAGATTGGGAAGTAAGTACATTTCCAATGCATAAGCTAATCAACATTCTAGTTAAGGAAACTTCTGTTATGGAAATTCAGAGACTACTTTTGTCTACTCATAGACCTCTGAGTTTTTTGTCAGCTTATAAGCATTTGTAAAAATATTGGCATAGTAAAAGTCAGAGACATAAACAACACAAAAATCACTCAGTTTATCCACTAAGCACAGTTATTTTTGTAGAAGATATATTAGATGCTCATCACCTTTTAATATAGTTGTATTTTTTTTTCCTATCATATACAACTGTTCACCCTAGAAAGAAAGAGCCAAATGTTCAGGTACACATAATGAACTGCACCAAATCATAGATTTACCTGATTTGTCAGAGGGAAGAGAAATGCTCTTGTTTGCAGTATCCAGAATAACAGCTAACCCTTCAGAGAGTGATGGGAGGATGCTGGTACTGAGATCCACACGAGTTAGACTTTCAGGTTCTTTTTCCAAGCCTTTTAGAGAACCTCCAGCATGGCTATATTCTGCCTCATCCTTTTTCTGACTGCTTTTCTGTGGACTCTGAACAATATGAACAATACTCTGCTGCGTCAGGTCACAGTTCTGAAACACAAAACCAAAATCCAAATAAATAATTAATTGTGACATAAGGGACAAAATCTCTCTATCTCCAATTTGTTATTTGTTAAATGGTCTCCAAGCCATTTCATGCAGAATTTCACTGTGCAGTAATGGAGTTTAAAGGAAAGTGACAAGTGTAAATTGCTGGAATTAGGATTACTTGCACTGGCAAAAGGGTCACAACACTTACAAATTCTAAACATTTAACAAGGAAGTGGTGGATCAGAGCCAACAGCTCTAAATAAGAGTAGTTATTGGCAAAAAAGAAAAACTCCAGAGAGACGATTACTGTTAAGCCAAGTGCTAAAAATATTGAATATATAAAATACGTATGTACAGATAATGCTGATAAACACTATTCAGAACCCCATTTAGGGTCAAACTTGACAGTCACAAAGGTTCAGGACCAAGTTTCCCTGAAATATTTCTGTAAAAAGAAACAGGGAAGATGATGTTTCTGATGAACATCAATACTTATTTCTTTGTCTGTATTGTAGTTCTCAATCTAAATCTGGCATTAGCTGTAAACTCAGTATGAATTTTCCATTCTTTCCATCACATTCAGTCATTATCCTGAAATTAAAGGGATCTTTTGGAAAACATCATGACTGATATAGTCTTTTCTGACAAAACAAAAGAATTGCCCTCTGTTAGCCCAAGAGATCTCTCTTGTATACAGCAACCTCTTTCTCAGTTATCATCGGAGGTAATTCTTAGTCAGTCTTTCCAGATCTTAGAAAAAAGCAGGCTGAAAAAGGATTTTATGAAAGATCTACACATGATAAATCAGCATAGAAGACAAATATTTTTTTCCATTCTCCAAACACAGAACGGGAAAGCAAAGCATCATCTTAGAATTAATAATTATGGGGCTTTCAGAAGACCTGGACTTCAACTCCCTGATTCTTGCATTCATAAGATTCCCAGACATTTCATCTCTGCTCAGTATATGTTATTTTTCAGTATTTCTCATCTGGATGAAAAAACATACTCTATTTTRAGATATTTGTGCTTATCCTTAATGAAGGGCTTTCCAGAAAGGCTTTTATTGACCCTTTCATTGTAATCATGAACATTATTGTTTTTTGGGTGATTCCTCCTGGAAATCCACACCTCATTCTCCACTGTGATGAATGAATCACGTGTAAATGTCACGTTACACAGAAAGAAGTTTGAATTTCACAGAAAGAAGTTTGATTACTTTGAAAATAATTTTCGAACTCTTCTCAGCATCATCAGGTTGGTCATGTCTGCACTGAAACATCAAGATAGATTGCTGTCTACATTTTGGAAAAACAGAAAGAGAATTCAGAAGCATTTGTCCCAGCACCTTAATATTTTTAGTTTGCATTTGTAATTATTACACGCACTCTTAATTGAAAAAGATTCCTTTAAGAACATTTAAGTGTTGTTTATACCCTTGTCATTGTCCTACTTGATTACCTGCTCTCTCTGCTACCCCATTCTCCCTCCGAGTTGMGAAATGTTTATTTAGTGATTTTACTTGACATTCTCTTGCATTATTTCCCAACACTCCCACCCCTGCTCATTCTTTTTTATGTAATGAAATTCTAAAATATAAAATCTGTGCTTTTCTTATTTGAATTTTTAATAAGACATTCTTTCCCTAGTGAAGTAGTGTCCGTAGAGACTTGCCACGGAAGGATGTGGCAGACTTAATATTCAAACAATGCAGTTATTAGATTTGAACTTAAAAAACATTGTGTTAACATTAAAGCCTTCTGTACAGCTTGCTGCCCATTACATTTTAACAAGATCCATTTAAATAGCTTAGTAATTTAATTTCTGAACACAAAACCCAAACCTGAGTTATCACTCTAAACTCCTCCAAATAAGAATACTGCAAAAMATTACAGCAGATAAATTAATAACTTAAATTAATAACAAAATTAGCGATATAAGAGAATGAGGAGCTCAGAGGTGATTTCCTCAGTTTTCACTAGAATTACAGAGGGAAATGGGCATATATGTAAAAACTTGCAACCTTGAAACCCCCTAGCCAACTGCGAATCAGTCAAAACATGTTTTAATGAGCATCTCTTGTGGTAGTTCTGCTTGTTTTAACCTGCCCCTATCCCATCTCCTTCCATTTCTTCTCATCACTTGTAGTCTTTCTCAGTTTTGTTTGTTTTTTTAAGTTGGGATCAGTTCCCTGATTCAGTTCACTGCTTGATGTCACAAGCACTGCTACAGTCAGAACTGAAGGGCTAGTGCAGAAGCGAGACCAAGAGGGACGGTGGCGAGAGCTGTGGGAACCCTTACTGGGACCAAAGGAAATGCCCTGGCCACATCACAGCATCTTTCAGTCACTCTTGCTTAGGCTTGACCACTTCGACATGCACATCTGGTGCATGGTTTAGATCAGCTGATCTTTAAAAGGTATAGGGTCCTGTCCAACTCTCTTTGTGCCTGGCAGGTATGTGGTTACTTTACAAATAAAGGAGAGCTGACAAAATAAAGGCCTATCTTATCTAGTATTCCCTCTTTGATAGTATCAACCACCAGATAATTCAAATACTGGCATAAAATTTGCACTTCGGGCACTTATACATCTATATGACCAAGCAAGTCACTTATTCCTGGTTTTCACTTAGTAAATTTTGTTTGTATAATAATGAACAAATACTCCTAGGTGAATGTGTTGGGGTTTATCATCCTTATGCCTCTTTATCAGAAAAAAGAATAAACTTTGGATGACTGAACATCACTACTGAGAGGATAAGGCAGGTGCCAGACAGAGGGAAGCTTAATTAGCAAATCTCAGGATAAATTTTCACAGATAACAGCTAGAAAGAGAAAAAAAAATAAAAAGATCCTTTTATTTCTACACTGAGTACAGTTAATATGGAAGTCACTGCAGTAACAAGCATGGAAACCCAAATTTGCAGTGCTGTTTCTGACTGCATTTGAACTGAATTTACCCTGTGTTTCAAAGACAGGAAAATAATTCCTTATCTTTGCAAGAAAAGAAAGGAGGAAGTACAAGAAAAAAATTGTGATCATATCCTAATTGCGACGAAAGTTGGATTAGAATCTCTCCAAACAGATCCCAGAATTGTGGTGATTAATGCTTTACATCAGGCTACATTTTATAGACAGCAGATGGGCTAGGTCTGCAGCTTTTCTCACTGACAGGAGAGGTAGAATCAAAACCATTTCTGTAATGTTTTAGGTTTTGCCTTAGGTGACTATTGTAACACAAATATAAGATACAATTGTTTATGTCAATGCCACTTTCATATCCTTCATGTGTTTGTTTTATGCCTCAGGAAATATTTCTTTTGAGAAAATCTATTATTAATGAATCCAGAGATATTGTCTTGTCTTATCTGCTGATCCAAATTAATGCCTGTGATCCATATTCTAAAGGGAATTAGTGTACATATTGTAAATTATGAAATACCTCCTTTCACTAGAACAAAGGAAGCTGAGAAAATCGAGACATGATGCAGTATTAAAGACTGGTTCTTTTCAGRTAATGGTTTTGGGCTAACTTGGAAAAATGAATTAATAACAGATGAAATTCAAACTTTTCTTCCTCAAAAAGCCTTTGCTTTCATACTCTTCTGATTTTGCACATCCTAAATCAGCACATCCTGAGTGAATGCTACTCTTTGGTGCCACTAGCTGCAGGCAAGCTAGAAGGCCATTTGGGGCAAGTGAGGTAAAGTATGGAGAGCGAAGAGATGATCTGGTTGCAGTCACCCTGAAATCCTCTTATTCTGACAGATTTCTGCTTGATATCTTCATTAATAACTTATTTTGATAGTGATAGCAATAGTGAAAGAAGTGTTCTCCATCTAGCAAATATATAGCCCACTAGAGAAGTCATATAACATTTTCTGAAGTAAGTCGCATTTTATTTTTGAAATGTCCTACTTAAAGAAACACCAGGGGAACTGTGTTTGGGAAGTGGAACTTACGATCAAATCAGATTGGGAGGATTTTCATCTCAAATTCTGCTCAATTTTAAAGGGTCGGCCCTTTTTGATTTTGTAATTCGCAATGATATTCAAGACCTGAAAATGCTGTAAATACAGAACAGTGCTTGGAAGCTCTCGAATGTTGTGGTGCAGAATGTCTGAACCATATCAGAGTTAACATACTCCACTTTGATGAAAACGGTCAAATAGAGGAATGCTCTATGATAGTCAAACAAACAAGCAGCTCATATAAAGTAAGTCCACAGTACTCACTTCAGCACATGTGGGAAACAACCGTTACGATGAAGACATCAGTGCAAGATGACGAAAATCACCTTCTCCTTTCATTCCCTCGCTGGCATAGAGGATGTATCTTTTCCATTCACTGTCTGCCTTGCATCCCTCACTTGTGTTTTTACATTAACTCTTCTCCCACTAATCTTCCTAAACGAAGTATCAAGCAGTGGCAGAGGAGAGTCTCATCTCTCTTGCTAGTAGGGGCGAAAGTAGCATCTTTTTTGTAACTGTCACCTTGGACCACTTAACTGAATGATTCTCTTCTTCCCTGAGGCTGAACACTCAATGGTTGAGTTCAGAGAGGATTCTCACTGTTTCACGTCAAGTTTTGGATATTCYGTAATTTAGAGAAGAAGTCAGGTCCTTCAAGCAAAACCTCAAAAATAAAACTCTTAAATTGTGGAGGTCCCTATGATGGTAAAAGATTGGTTATTTTCTCAATGAAAAGCAGTGATATGAAAATAACTTTAGCTATCAATATTTTTAGAAAAAGAAAGGGAAGCAATAAGGGAGAGTTGGGTTAAAAGTGAAAGAAGGAATAGCTGAGCCTTCTGTTTGTACAGAAATCTAGGAGAATATCCTGTTACGTTCAGAAGCTGCCAAAAAATGGAATGCCAGCCAACCATCTCATTTTCTATGTCAAATAAAAGCCAYGAGAAAAACATTTCTAGCTTTATTTTCTTTCCATGTGATTTAGAGTAAATTCATTCCAGTTTTGATTTCTCAATGAAACAGAGACAAAAGACATTAGTCTGAATTTGAATGAAAAGGGAGCTTAATTTTGTGGGGTTTTTTTGTCTAGAAAAGTAAATTGAAATATTTTCACTYCATGTAAACTATTTTTTTCTTCTTCTTGTTTTTTTTTTTGGCCACAAAACTCAAATGCAATTGTTCACACTACACTGCCCATGACGAGTTCAAACTTTTGCTTTGCTCTGATGTTCCAGCACTTTGCCCAAGACTCTGTGGCCTCTAAGGCAGAGAGTTTGCCTAATGGGGATAACAGACATCTCAATAAGAGATACACACAAGGTAAATGCTCAGGAAAAGGTATGCTAAATTTCTAGGAATGGTCAACACAAACTGACGTATTGGCTTTCCAGTTAGGTTTTTTCTTAACTGTAYTCCATTTCAATAGACATGGAAGACAAGGAAGTATTTATTTCTCATTAATCTACAGAGTAAGTAAAATAATAAAAATGTTCTCCAGAGTAACCATAGCACAATACACCTCTTAAAAGCAATAGGACTCGTGTAAACTTATGGAAGACACACTAACTATATTGGAAAAATCTTTTCCCATGGACAGTGTAAACAGACATTAAAGGTGACCTT
>NW_028185805.1:1904605-2021331 GCF_003343005.1 Rhea americana | reverse complement strand
CAAAAAAAACATATAAAGTTCCTACAAGAGAGAAAAATAAACCCACTGAACATATTATTGTTGTAACCCTCTCATAACCTAAGGACAGAGACCAAGTCTCAAAAAYAACAGACACAGAAAGGAAACCAATTGGAAGAACAACAATACTTTTATACTTTTTACATTCCCAGCTCTCAGACCAGTAATTCAAAAAAACATGAACAAGAAGAAAGCAATGGATCAAAAAAAAAWYYTTWWTWMMWWRGGAACAAAAGCTGAAATGTTAATCAATTTCTAATTACAGGCTACATAAAATAAAAAAATACAAATATAGTATTAATTAATGATGGTCTAAGAAAGGGGAAGCAAGATTTGCAGGGACAGTCAACGTATTTTATAAAATCAATTTATATAGCAAGACAAAACAAGTAAGCTTTTGGACTCAAAGACTACCTCAGGGAAATCACAGAATCACAGATTGGCTGTACGTTATCATAGAATCATAGAATCAGTCAGGTTGGAAGGGACCTCTGGAGATCATCTAGTCCAACCTCCCCGCTCAGCAGGGTCACCTAGAGCATGGTAGACAGGGTTGCATCCAGGCAGGCCTTGAAGATCTCCAGAGAAGGAGACTCCACAACCTCTCTGGGCAACCTGTTTCCAGTGCTCCGTCACTCTCACAGTGAAGAAATTCCCCCTCACGTTCAGGTGGAACTGAAAGGAAAACTAACAACTTTGTTAAAATAATGAAGGGCATCAGCACCCCGATCTGATACCACCAGCAATTTGCATGAATTCTTTCTGCAGTGTGGCAGCGAACTAAATACTGCTCCACATGCAGCAGAGGAAAGAAGCCAGTGCACCACTGGGCACAGAGATCACTTAGCATTTAAATTCCAGCAATCAGAAACTCCTTGCTATTTTATGATGCTAYGGAATATATCTATATTTGATTTAAGTTCACCTTTTAAATATTGTCAGTATTATACATTGCCATACTTGTTAGTAATTCAAGATATTGTGAGTGCTAAGCAACATCTAGAAATAGATAGAAAAACAGATATATTATTGTGTGCCATATATTTAAATAAACATAATGAAAAGACAGAAATCCCTTCACTTTAGCAGAATATTTGTACTCTTTTTTTACAATCTCTCCCTATTCCATTCTTGCATTAGCTTAAATATTGACCAAAAAGAAAAAAAATAAAAGGAAAGATAAAAAGACACGCTATCTTAGAGTGAAAAAGTATTCATTGCTTTTTAAATCTAAAAGCCAGTATTATTTTAAGGTTTACTGTTAGAGTTCCAAAGACGTAATTTTATAACAAATGAAGGAAGGAGCATAAGAGTTTGCAGTTCAGTAGGTAACTGTGAAGCTGAAGACGCAAATGAGTGACTTAGAATTACTACCTATTTAAGTCATCTAGTGACAAATATCAGTGAATGGGAGGTATGCCTTTGGCATACACAGATGAGAGAATATAATAAATTGTCTTGTTTTAAGAGGAAATGGAAAAATGTACCTTCAAACCACCTTTAAAATTACAACATCTAGAAAAAGGTCATCATTAATGTGATAAGATGGTAAAACTGTCTTTCTGTAACACCTTATCTAGCTGAGATGGATACAGCAAATGGCAACAGGAAATTATTTTTACCACATTATCTACATTCATAAGGCTTGTGTCATGATTGTTTTATGTTGTTCCCCCTAATTTTTATCTCTGTTTTTTTTTATCCCTTTTATTTTATCCCACTGGCAAGCCAAGGAGTAGCTGAGGAGTGCCAAATCATGAACTGTTCATTTAAGTAAAACTCACTTCGGAACAAATCTGGAACAAAGCCTGAGAAGTGTGATATCTACAGACTCTTTGTGAGGAGGAGAAGCTCATACAAAAGTATGGCACTCAGATGGGAGTCTTCAGGCAGGTATTTCTGATTGACCAGTCAGGCTCCTTATCGCCCTTAGTCAGTAGTGGCGGTGCTGTCTTACACTAATTCACTGTGCCTTACGAAGATCGCTGCTCTGAATTTAAGAGTTCCTTATAAACAGAGATAAACTTGATTGGGTCATCTCTTCACTCAGAAAAGTGAGACACTTCTAGCGGTCACTCCATTTTTCAGTTGCTTCTGTGGGACTTTCAACCCCAAATACCACTATAAGCAATCTAAGACTGGAAGACTTGAACCAGTGACCCAAGACACACCTATTCTTCCAAGACGTTGTCTACTCATTGCCTCCGTGAGGAACAGGAACAAAAGGCAAGATATTAAAAACCTCTTTTCTCTAGGAAACACGCTATTGGGCTCAATTACAAATCCCTTCACCTGTCCGAAACCGCCTGGAAGCGAAGAACGGCTCACTGACTCCCCTGAAGCTCTGCGCTAGAGGCAGTATGTCTCCAGGGAAATTGCCCTGCCAAGGCTTCCGAGACTGTGGGAGCCAAGACACAGGAAAGTGCTCAAGTTAAAGTGGCTTCTTGTAGGTCATGGAAACATGATAACTACTCGTTACTGCTCAGGTTAAACAAATCGGATATGCTAAAAACTGCCAACATCCTCAGATTCTCTTTTGAAAAGAAAATCACTGTCCATGTTCCTCACCTATTGAACACTGAATGACGGACAAAAATTTGCAGCTGTAGTGTACCTGCTGAATATTGCTAAAGGTTAGAAGCTTCACAGCCTTACAGGTAAGAAATGATCACACAGTGTATAGTTTCAAGTCTTGTCAAATTGGAAAATTAAGAAGCTATTATTAGGAAAAATTATGTCAGGAAGAAACCAGTCAAATCTGTGGAAAACATTATTTTATTAAGGTATTAATTGCTGCTACAGTTTCAAGAATACACTAGAAAATGTATATGACTATCTCTRTTAAATTAGTGACTATGCTCTCTAAAATGACAAGCTTAACTATAGAAAAAAAATGAGCAAAGGATTTCTAAATGGGCTTAATGGATTAGTTATTTCAGATTAGCTAGCAAACCCTTCCTAATTCTGTATAATACATCAACGTGGAATGCAAGATAGTGTGTTTAGATATATTTCAACTGAATACCAGAACATCTTTTAAACAAGAGGCTTTGAAAGACAGCACCATTAGAAATAAATAAAACCTTCTCTAGACAAAACTAAAACTAGGGATTGGGTTGAGTTTCTGTTCCTAGAATGTTCAAAAAATCTTATCTTCAAAATATGCCTTCTGATAATATAATAACATGCAATATATACACAACAACATATATTATATAACATATATGATATAACAACATGTAATATTTTTATTACTCTCTCTCTTACATAATATGTTTTTTTTAAGTACTAGTGGTCTTTGTAGATACCTATGCATTATCAAAACATCACTTCACTGAGACATAAGGTAATAAACTGGCATTTGCGAAGATTTTTTTTCCCCTAAATATACATTGGACTCATTTTAGGTTCCAAAAATGTGACCCACACTGATGAAGTAAAATGCCTGTAAAAGTTTGCTAATTTGACACTATAAAGACTCTCTGAAACCTTCATCCTAAAACACAACAGCATTAGAAAATCCAACCTCTCTTCAATAAAAAGATCTAATCTGATAAAACTGTACGAGAAATTAATATATGGTTCTGCTTAGTACTGTGTGAGAATGGTGCAGTGAAACATGAAATAATTATTTTCGYAAACCCAAATGAAGCTTAGTGGAGTCCAGGAAAAGGCTCCTGAGTAACAAATCAAGGCAATCCTATTACTTTCCCCACAGAAAAAGTCATGTTCTTCAGTGCTGTCATAGTCCTGATTGTGTTTATTGTTTGATAATCCAGGAATAGAACAGGTAGGCAGGTAGAGATTCTATAATTCAACACATCTCTTCCAGTTAATTGTTCCTCTATATAGCAAGAAATCTTTATTAGCCAATAATAAAAAAAAAAATCCTTACATTTACAGCATTACACTATAGGTAACGTATTGAAAGGGTTCTGCTCTGAATGATGCTCTTTAAAGAGAAGTGCAAGGCTTATACTTTTATACTGACTAGCACCTTAACAGTTACATTTGCTGGAAATATATTCAACCAGTAATATCCCAACTTTCTCACACTAAATTTATACTAAAGCAAAATTCCCCCTCTCACTTGACTGAGGAATCATTCTATGTTCCATTTCCATCTTTCTCACACTATAARACAGAAAATTCTAATGCTAATTTCTAGTTCAATGTAGTGAACCCATGCATTTTTCTTAGTTGGTAAATCTGCAGGATTATTTTTTGTAAACAGGGTAAGGTCTTAGCAATGCTGTATATACATTTCCAAATGGCATTACTAATATTAAGACATTATTAATACTACAACTTTTCTTGAATGTAGCCTTTCCAGACAAATTCTCCAAAGAAAAATTAATCCTTAAACTAAATAAAAACTTTTTATTGCAGTATGCCAGAGAGTTTGCAACAATAAAAATACCCATTTAATTTATTGTTATTCCCTTTAAAATCCTCCTTAACRATCTTTAAAAGACATACAAGAAGGCCAAACTTTTTGATACTACACTTACAGAGGTATTAGTATCACAACAATGACATYAAAAAGGCATCATGCCGATATAAAATGGAAGAGAAATAAAGTAAAATGAACACTAAATTCACACGAAACATCTCCATTTTCTTCCTACCAGTAATCTCATGTACTATACATTAAAAACAGCCTATAAAATTGCAATTTATTTTAATATCTGTACAGCAAGCAACTGATCAATGGCAAGTTTATAATACTAAATTAACAATGAATACAGTTAAGTTTTTGCAACTGTATGCTTTCCTCATAAAGCCAGTTGATTGCTCCTCATTATAATTCTACCCTTGGTAGTGAACTACCTACAGCACTTACACTTTCTAAACATGTTATCTACAACGGTAAACATAAAACAAGAAGTTTTATTATTTACAAGGCATGGAAAATACCTTCCACTGCTCTGTAGCCCCTGTCAAGCCTTACCATGAAAGAATTAGTAATGACAAGTGTATAATGTCATTGGTTTAAATTATTTTAATTTTACACATATTTTATTCTGGGTTGAWTGATGACAAAAGGTACCAGCATCAGAAAAGGTCTTTTAAACCAGTACCATCAGCACGTAAGATTTAATTTTTAATCCCTCTTTCCTTTAAAACCTCTTTCAATTTTTCTCAAGCTCTCAGCCAGGTAACAGCTGCCAGTCAGGTCACACCTCTCTTCTTAGCATGTATATCAAGGAGAGAAGCATTAGTGAGCATCTGACGTATCGACATAAAAGGGTCCTCATATTGATGCCTAATAGTGGGAGGACAAATTATCCAAGACATAAATGAAATCTCTTGTTTGAAAAAAATGGGGAGTCGTAGAACTCTGAACCCCTCTGAGAGTTCAGCAAACCCCCAGGCTCAACCCTGCAGGGGCTGCGGTGGCAGCTGTAGGTTGCAAAGAGGGATTTGGGAAATTCTAAAAAGTGCTGAAAGAATTCATACATATAGTTAAAACTCTACTGTGGAAAGTAGATTTTCATATAAATTCATTACCCAATACATCAGAAGTTTAATAACTGTAAATATTTATGCAAATTACTTCAGTTACTTATTCACAGATTTCTTTTCCATGCTTTAYGCTCAGTGCCTGGTATACATCCTAATCAAAGAGCACTTTGGTCCTCTACTTATCCCAGTGCATACAATGCATATATCAGTTTGAGCAGTAGCTATGAAAGTAGCCATAAACAAAGCAGAGTGGACATCCTACGTAGGCTTACTTCGTAACTTGTTAAGCCACTACTATGAACATGCACAAGAAATCAAATGTTTTCCAAAACTCTCCCTGAGTTTACTTGAAGACTTGCTTTTAGTCTTTCCTTTACTAAGGCAGATGAAAATAGTCTCAGGGTTTTTTGGGTGGGATAAGCCTAACAAGTAGGATAAACAAACCTACTGGACCTTCCAGGGAAATGAGTACAGTACGGTATCATGCAATACTGCTAGACATCAAATTAGATTTTACTTTGAGATAGAAGAGGCTAGAAAGGGTTTGCTAAGGGTAAAATTATGTATATAAGGGTATAATAATTCGATGACCTGAAATTCTTCAGAATCCCTAACCACAAGATAACAGCAATATCAAAATTTGCTCTTTTACAAGTCTATYTCTATGTCAACTACATGTGGAAATACTTTGTAACCTTTCCCCTTCCCATTCCTATATGCAATCATATCCTAAATTGAAAAAAGGACACAAGGTAATATAAAAAACAATAGGGAGCATAGCAGACAAGGTGAATGCTAAGGAAAAGATACAAGGAATTAAAATTTCTAATAAAAATGAAAAGATCTTCTGCTTTACTTTTAAGTAGTGTGTGTGATTTTTCAAAAAATGTGAATTCAAACTCATTCTGTTAAAAAAACAACCTATATATTAAGTTTACCACTATAAAAAGGAGGTGAAAAAGCCTTGTTGAGTCACAGATGAAAGATGTTTTTGAACATCAGAACAAGAGAATAATGACCCATAAGAAAAAGGTAAAGAAAATCTGCCTTAAGAGAAWGCTTACTTTGCCTTGAAAAGATTTTACCTTGAAAAAAGTCTTTGATTTCCCCCTGGAGCCATTGAATTTTAAGATAGAAATTTTCAGTGATATAGCATCAGATATGATGGRGAAGTTTAGTATTCAGAGTATTCTTGGTTTGGAAAGGAAAGGTTATTAAGACAAGGCTCCTGAAAATTAATTTGAACCCATTTTGTACCATGGCATTCTTTCCTCTGCATACATTTAATTTGCAATATATCATATGTTTTTTATAAAAGTGTTGCAGATGACTTCAAATTCTTATTTTGAACATCTCAGAAATCTGGAGTATTCAGGTCTTTTCATGTAGATGCGAAATTGTGTAATTTGGATTCTGATCAAGGCTGAGATCCTGAAAACACATGCAGAAGGAACAGCTTTCATTCAGATGGGACATGTGCTGGGGTGTTCAGTGCTGCCAAGCTGTAAAAATGTTACGCTTTCCTGAGAGATGGAGGTTAGTCTCTAAGGCTAGATTTGCAGTGCAAGTAGTGCAGACCAATAGACAAAGTAGCTGGCAGTAAGGACCTGACATCCACAATAAAATCTGGTGGCATACTTTTCTGAGGAGTGGGTTTTTTGAGTTTAGACTACCTCTAGTCTTGTCTTCTGGACTGAATTTTTTTTGCAACTGGAGTGCAGTATTCCTGCACTCCTGAAATTCATTTCTCTGTTTAATTTCATCCAAAAGGAATTTAATTCATTTGTGTTAACACTGCTCCATGATGCAAACCAAAACACAGTACATGGGGATGATCAGGAGATGCACTTTAAGAGCATATTCTTGATCCAAACCAAGACACTAGTTTAATCACACACTGATCATCTAATTTTAACATCCAGCCAACGGCATCAAGAGAAATCTTTTAGATTACCTGAGGGGGAGGCACTACTGTCAGTAAAAACTGTTACTTTTATTAAAATTGATGCCCACAAAACTGGCTAACCATAGACTTTTGCACAATGATTTGATGGAATGATAAGTCACATTTCTCTAGATATATATAAAGAGAGGCCAAAAGACAGATAAGATTACTGCAAAGTGACTACATGAAGACTGGGAAATGCATTTTGCCTTCTGGTCAGAACTAAAACTAAAAATCTTTTTTTTTAAAAAATTGACCATTTTCCTTRCAGATTGGAGTTCAATTGATTTTACAGGAATTAACTACTTCATTCTACTGCCATATCTAGTAAAACTACCATACTAGCTTCTTGAGAGGATTGGCCCTGGTTTGCTTGGCGAGTTCTATTAAAAATGAATTTTAACAAATCTAATTATTATTTCAGAAGCAACTGACCAGCCTTGTCAATCATTGTGTTGAGAAAACATATAAACTCATTTGTACTTAACTTCAGCAATGACAATCAAACTTTATAAGCCTATACTTGGAAATTTTCTGTCTTAGAGCTGAACAAGCAATACAGWATAGGCACGAATTATAAAGCTGCGAAACATGTAATCCAACCACACGACGAAGGGGAAAAAAAAAGACAGGGCCGACGACTGCTGAACTTCCATAAGGAAAAGCACAGAGTCTACCAGCAGAGCTTCCAGCTTTCAGCGATGGGGACTGTCATCTCAGAACACAGCAAGCACCATCCCCRACGTTCAGCACTTTTCACCATAGAAGAGCAGTAAGTGTGATGAGCAAGGTGCAACTCTTACTCTCGGCACATCTTTTGGGGGAATGAGTGCTTCATGGTGCGAGAATGCTTTGTGACTCCAGCTGGGGAGCGGCGTACAGAGTCTTCAAATTTTCATCGTATTGAGAATTAAGCGCCGGCATTGATCTCACCCCTGCCAGGGTCAACACCATAACCTGTGGTACAAAYGCTAGAAATTCAGCATCCTGAGCTATTTGATCTTGTCCAGTTTTAACTGAGGTCTCTCTCAAAAAGCGAAAGAGAACATTCACATTTTTCAAAGTGCCAATGACAAGCACAAAGTCACATTTCTGTTATTTTCACCTGTTTTTATCCTCTTTGCCTGGATTGAGAAAAGTGCTTAAGTGAATTCAATGGCCGCTTAAAAGCATATTGTTAAGAGCAGCACTGTGCTTATAATCATGTGCTTTCATCCRTGTGCATCCAAATGATGCTAGAGATTGCTTGCTTGTAGTTAACAGGATGCAAAAATGAAACCTTTACAAATACAGCATAAATTATCCTCTTTTCTGCAAAGCAACTAGCCCTGGAATTAGGAAAGATGCAGTGAAAACAGAGGTAGGCTGGTTTGAGTGGAGAGGCAGGGGCATCGCTCTGGGAACTTTTCTTAATTTCAACCAACTGAAGGAGTTTTCTTTATCCAATACTAAGATGTTTGCATAAGATAAATACAAGGAGGACTAGGTAGGTCTCTTTTAATCTTCAAATTTTAAGAAATCATTGCATCTATCATCTCTGAAATATGTGGGAAGATACATTTTTTTAAGTCAGGTAGACTTACAACTGAGACATAGTTCACCTGGGTTCTAATACCAGTTACACTGCAAGATTTTCATGCCTTTAATGCCTTTGGTTGAATATGTATGGTAAAATTCCCTGTTTTGAAAATTTTCTTTTAAAAGTAGTAGAATCAAATATATACAGTATTTTAAAATAGCAAACCCTCAGAAGAGAATAAAATTTTCAATACAAGTAGATTGATGAGAACTTACCAACTACTACATTTGCTTGTCTTGTGTTTGAGAAGGCGAGGGAACAGCAAATATAGCCAAATGACAGAATGTTTTTTGCAAATAAGTTTGATCATTGTTCAGGTTTTGGATGCTGTTTGTTACTAGGCAATGCCAGTCAGATATTATATAAATGCTATTTGCAGGATGTGTCTTTCACATGAATCAAGCAGGATGAGAGATTGCTACCTTGGGTTCAGGTTGCATTGCCTCTTTAGGTCTACTTGGTACTACAGTGGAGTGCTGGTTTTGAATGCTGGCCTGATGTGTCTGGAGAGTCAGTGCTCAAGCACTCTGGTTCCAAGGAGCTGCATAGCTACATCCATGAATACGAGGTGCTTTAAGGCACTTGTACATTTTGAAGGAGGTGAAGTCATCTCTGTAGACAAAGCTATAGATCTAAAATGACCTGCAGGGCTCCAGGCACAGCTTATCTAAARAAAACAACTCACTCACTGTAGAAGCTGAGATTATTTGGCATATTTTGAATAATGCAAAGATTTAGACAAGTGGGAAATSATGACAGGGTTTCCAGCACAGAACACTTGAGACTGTAACTCATTTCCTTCTCTGCTAAGAAGAGGTCAAAGTTATTTCTCTTTTAAAACACGAGGCAAAGACTAAACCTATTCCTCTTTTGGAACTGTGAAGTAAGTTCTATTTTATGTTTGCTTTTTAAAAACATAAAGAATCGTTTTTTAATTGCTATTACTTTTAGACTGTCTGCTACTTGCACAATTTAACCCAGAATTCATTCGATAACATTTAAAATGGTGATACATATGCTACTGGCAGTACTCACATAACCTGCGGTACAAGGAGGTAGATTCTGATTGCCTGCATGGAGATGCTAGATCAGGAAAACATCTGCACCTGAGCAGTTATTTTAATCCCCCTACTATAATGTAAATGTCTCTGCTTCTTAGCTGACTAGGCTTGAAATAGGTAGATGAGAATCTGATATTAGGCCCTYGTTTGCGGTGGCCTGGGAGGTTTACAGCCTCAGGCAGTTGGGTCTTTGTGGGAGTTGATAAAAAGAGGATTGGCAGTGAGACTAGGGTCCTCATGTAAGGCTGCCACTGAAAGACTGGGAGCACATCTCTCTGTGCAAGTGTGCAAAGCATGACACAGCTAGCACCCAAAGACAAGCAACTGCTATTGCTACTATGGCTACTGCTCTGTGATATATATTGGCTTTTACAAATGCAAGAAATAAACTGTTCTTCTTTTAATAGTATCTACTGCACTAGAAACTATCACACCAAAGCACTAATTGGTGTTTGTACTGACAGTCGTTAGCACAGAGGCCAGAATTTAATTGATGCAGGCTAAACTAGAGTTACTTCCAGATATGAACACTGGAAATGAAGTTTGAGCTGTATCAGCAATCTAGTGGGAACAAGCTTGAAAACCAGCTCTTTTGACTTTAAGATATATAAAGGACTTCACCGTCCTGTGTTACCTCTGCACACACATCAAAGAAGAGAAAAAATGATGTAGCTTAATAGAGAAATGTTATCACCATTTTTACTACCTTACCTTTCTTTTCTTTTTTTACTAAAAAATAACAATTTGATTTTGTAAGCTTCCTTCCTTTCCAGAAAGAAGAATTTGCTCAATACTAGGGTATGATCAGAAGTGATAAAGATGCTGCAGCTCCAGAAGCTGCTACTCAAGAGTCCTTAATAGTCTACACACATTTAACTCTTTTCATCAGCTTAAATCACCCTGAATTGATGAGTTAAGCCATGTACTTCATATYAATCGTAACGGAAGGCTGCACCACATCTATAGTGCAAATCCAGACTACCTCTTGCCAGGCTGACAAGTCACATAAGGGTTTTCGGATGAGAGACAGCACATCCTCTCCTGTGATCAGTGGTCCCTTCACTAGGGCTGCATTTTGAGCCCAGGCACTGTGGATCACACAGCAGCAGGAGGTCACCAGCCTGTGCCTCCCTCCACACAAGCACGTGTGTCCCCTGGCAGAGAGGTTATCAGAGAGAGTTAAGCTAACACTGGTAGTTCACAAAAAGGCTAAGCAAGGGACATGAGCACAGTTCAGTGACAATTTGTGATCACGGAAATTCAACTGCCTGTGATCATCTGAGCATATATATAATACATTAACATAAGTCTTTGAAACGAACAGGCTCTGTAAAAATCGCTGAAGAATTATGACAACTCATATGATAATTCCTAGGTACTAATTCAGTGTAAGTATATTAATTGTATCTGACTTTCTTCTATTAATTACCAATAATTTAGGTAATTTATGTGTTACAACTTTTCTATATACAAAATTCAGTGTTCTTAAAGAGATGATTACTATACTTGCAAACTTGTGTTGCCATTTTCAACAGCAATGAYGAGTGCTTATTTGCCTATGTTGTAGCTAAGAAAAGAACACAGAACAAAGGGATAAAAGGCATACTTTTCAATTAGGTTCTGAACTCCTAGAAAAACTGTCATTCATATCTACAGAATTCTTAATACATTAGTACTTCAGGAGCTGTGGCATTGTAGACATCTGGTGGGATTAAGAAGCCTTTCCTACCTAGGATATATCCAGAACAAGAATGTGTAGCACAGACACCAATGCACCAATTATATGGACAGTGCTGACATACTCACAAAGACAAAATGATGCAATTTCACTATTACATCCTGTTTTCTCCTCACCATAAAAAAAGAAAACTTTAACCTGTGCCCCGTAAGTTGCACAAGTTAGTGAGTAGTAGAGATGAAAACATATAGTTAAGCATACCTAAGTTACACTGGCAGATTTTTGTAAACGAACATACGCAAACTCTTGAAGCTCAAGAGCAGATCTTTCTTGCACTCCGGCCATTTACATAGCTTTCCAAGCTAATATTTAATCTAATAAACAGTAATCATAATAATCAATGATAACCACTAAAATGTCAGTAATTACTTTCATAAACTCCTGACATCCTGAGAGATGTATTTTTCCTTCGAGCTGCAAAACACAATCTTCAAACGCCTTCCCTGTCAAAATAAGTGCAACAATTTTCACTACATAGTACTCTTGGTAGTATGGAAAGCGTTTCTTGTTGTTGCTGTTATCTTGTTGCTTAATGCTAGCTTTGCTTCTGTTCTTTGTAATTTAAAAAAATACTGGCTGAAATATTATAACTTTGTCTGGAGCACTTATAACAGCTTATCTAGCTCACTACCAATTGCTGCAAGTCAAAATGATTCTCTATTCARCTCCTGCTAGATTAAAATTGATCTGCATTCTGAAGCAGGAAGATCCATTCACTTTCTAATCTTTCTACATATTTTTATTATTCTTACACAGATACATACTTTTATAACACAAATGGAAAGCCTTTAGGAATCTCACTGCCTGTGTTTCAATGAGCCTGTCAATATGGCAGCTATAGCTACGTTTATCCAAAAAACCACATCACTCATGGTAAGAACTCCTGCTATGTCATACACACTGAACGACATAGTGAAAATTGCTCACGTACTTTCTCTTTACATCTGTTATTTTACATACTTTTCACTGATTTTCTCTCATATAAACAGTCTTTTCCACATCTCTGCTACTAATGATTGTATATGGCTAAAAATTCCCATCACAGAGACTATTCCAATCTGACTTCAAGCAACTGATCATAGTAGTAGCCCTGAAATATGTCAGGAATAGTCTAAATAAAGAAGTTATGCACATGCAGTGCAAGCACCCAGACTGACCAATAACACTGGTGATGTAATATTAATGTATGGTGTATTTCTGTTCCATGGAATCCTCTTCTTCCTTGTTCTTACATTTTGTGTTATTTTTCCTTCTTGTTTAAATTAGATATAAAATCAAGTCCTGTGTGACACAAGAATTCTACAAGAATATTGCAGAATACCTACATAAGTAATTTCTTGTATTGATTTAAACCTTTAGGGTCTATTTCACGGATTAAAAAAAAGTCTAAATAGGGCAGACTGCCCTGGCTCCAGTCAATGTAATTTTACAGAAATCCATAGCAGAGGATTGATCATGCTGAGCTTATCTCTAATGTAGTTTACAAATACTGACTCTTAGTGCCTTAACTTAGGCCCTCTTTGCTCTGAAAGATATTTTTATGCCTACTCTCATAACAGATGGGCACCCAAATATTTTATAAGAGATGACAGAAAAATTACATTATATAAAGTTGGGGAGAGGCAGAGTAATATCAAAGCAAAAAAAAAAATCAGAGAACAAAAATAATGAATTTGCCTGAACCAATCTCCTATTTCATGACCTCATCATGCAGAAACTGCCTATCAATTTCGCAACAAGCAATAAATATTAAAATGAAATTTTTTTGCATGTCTTATCAAAAGCTCCCAATATCAATTGTTTTCACAAATGTTTTTTTCCTCCAAGCAGTGAATGCCTCTTCATCAATCTTTTATCAAAAGCAATCTTGTTCTGATTTCACTCTTATCAGAAAAGCTTCTCTCTCTCTTTTTTTCCCTCTTTCTTGGCAGAAGGTACATGAATATCATTTTACACTTGACTGTGGCTGCATCTCCATCGATCAGGAAATAAAAAGTAGGTCTGAAGGATATGTCATGACCCTGCAGAGCTCCAAACAACAGGAACATATGTAATGATTCCACTGTGCCTGATAYAGTGACAAAGGAGGAAGCATGTGTGCACGGCTGCCTGAATGTGTTAATATTCCTTTTTCCAAGGGATGCTTCTGTTGCAAAGTATTTCTAAGAAAAGAAACAGAAGATTCACAGAGGAGTCAATTTCCACATGCCTTCCTGACACGTCCATCAGGCTTGAAAGGGAATACACATTTATCAAAGCACTGACACAGTACAGCGCTCGAGTTTTCATCCTCRCTTGCTGTAGGGGACATACTTGGTAGGGGCTCGGTGGCCGGGACTGCAGCGGGGACCCGTGTGGTAAGTGGCCACAAGCTGCCCCCTGCCAAGCACAGCCGGGTCCAGCCACCTCRGAAACTGGCTCGGGCAACCCATGGTGGGCCAAAACTGCAGGTAGCCAGGGGAGAACGCGGCACCTCRGCTGGCACGTAACTGCGAGACAGCGGCAGCCACTGGGGGCAGGAGAAGCTCTTGGAGACAAGTGGCTGCAGGKGTGTGGCTGAGGAGATGGCTGGAAATGCCCCAGTGCACTGGAGGTGCACTCTTCCAAGGGGGCATCCACGCCGGAGGGGTATATCCTGGGGGGACTGCAAGGCATCTCGAGGGACCACGGCTGCCGGTGACCCATGCCAGGGCACGGACACCAAGAAGGAAGGAGTGGGGAGGAAACCCGGCAAGGAGCAGCAGACAAAAGCCRTTCTGCACATGACCCCAGTACCCTGCGCCGCTCGTTGCCTCCCTGGAGAAACTGGGATGACAAATTGGGTAAACAGGGAGCTGAGACTAGAACAGGGGGGAGAGGTGTTTGGCCTTAGCCAAGCTGAGGCAGAGGGTTACTTAASTGATCGTTTAATTATGTTCTCTTTTTTATTCAATACCCAAAACAGTGATTTGGGTTTGCATTAATTGGCAATAAATTAAATTAAGAAAAGATTCCCTGAGTCAAGGCTATCTTGCTCACGACACTTGCCGAACCTCCTCCATAACATGTTGAGAACTGCTCAGTCTGTAATCTCATTCCTTACTTGMCCTAGGATAGTGGGGGAAATAATCATGCTGAATAAACACCATATGTTTTCTCCTTTTACACCTGGACTGCAGCCAAGATTTTAGCATTTCTGGACAGGATCCTCAGTTGTACAAGGCAACGTCATCCCCAAAAACTCACAGTACASCCAGGTCAGTGCACAGAGGGGAAGAGCTCTAGCACAGTGAAGGGTTGCAGTTACAAAAGCCTGAATACAGCACGAATGCAACGCTAGGGAGAAAAGGACTGCAAAATCTTTTGCTTCTGACTCCCAAGAAGAAAAGCATTAACTATAGAGATAAACACCCTAAAAAACAAAAAGGAAAAATGTTACAAAAGAAATAAAATTCAGGTGTAAGTGCCTGGGAAACTTGCATTCCTCACACAAGCGCTATGTAGGTGTTAGCTTCATGAATATACATGCCCATAGGGTTACGTCTGCCCCTCAGAAACAGCATCGTGTCTAGAATATCCCACACAGAGGAGCACGAGGAGACAGAGTGATACTTGGACAAGATTTACAGGCATGAAGACAGACCAATATCTGGGCTGCCCCAGGCAAGTTCTCACCTCCTGGGCTGCTAAGGCGGAAAGCTGCGTGGCAGGAGGGTGTTAAACTGAGTTAGAAGAAACAGTCCCAGAGACAGGATGACGCCCACCACCACCTCATAGTGATCACCACACAAGCAATAGGTGTYTGAGGACAGAGAGCTTCTGAAGACAAGCAGAAGGACTGATGAGTTGCAGGTATATGTTTTGACTTGATCCCATTCAGCACAAAGGTGACAGACTTGTAATGCATCTTGACTATTTATTCCGGGGGTGAAAAAATCCCAAGAGAGAAGGGGGGGGGGAGAGAGAGAAGGCTATATAGTCATGAATGGCATGTAGAAGGTGATGAAGGAATGATTATAAACTATTTCTTAGAAGAATAAGGAAGTGCCCCCTGAAAATACAAGGTAAAAAATAAGATAAAAGCTGTATTTTTTCACATAGTATTTTTTTTTTTGCAGCCTCCCTGCTGCAATGTGTTGGTAGGTTAAGAGCGCAGACTTCAGAAGGCTGCAGCAGACTGGGAAATAGAACATGGTTATCTCTGAAAAACAGCCCTGTGTAAGCACTCTTTCCTGTTATGCTATTTAGATTTATCCCTGGTGTTTTTTTTTAATATTATTCATATATTTGACAGGTTACCTACAAGATAGGTTGGCAGATTTGGTAATGACATTTTTTCCTAGGTGAGATGTTGGTGGAAAGGAAGAAAAAGATCCTTATTCTTTGTAGAGAAAGCTTAAATTTACCAAATACAAACTAAGAAAGCATGTAACTTGAGCTAGTCATATTCCATTTAATCCTGAAGAAAAGAGGAAAAATGTTGCTAAATAGAAGCTGGGGACAAAGTACATGTGATGCTTTCTCATGTGAAAGTTTAAAGTGTAGGTATCCGTAAGGTTCAAGCCATTTCTTCCTAAGGAAAATCTTTCAATATGCTTTTCCTTTTGATTTTCTCCTGTTACATGACCCCAATAGCAGGTTTTCCTATCAATGAGGAAGGTCTCCAAGATTTGAGCAATGAAAAGAAATACATAAAAATTTTAAGAAACTAATGTCTTTGTAGACAACATGAAGAGAAGCAGATAGTCACCAAACACTATTCCATTTTTCCGCCAAAAGGAAATGAAAGAAAACCTGTTTCTTCAATCCGCTTTACTTAAGATTTGAGAAGATGCATTTTTACAATGATCTTAAAATTACTACAAGATCCAAACTTGTAATGCCATTTTCTTAAGAAGACTTCTGTTTTTAAACTAGTGCTAGAAATATAATCGATCATTTTATATAGAACAGACACACTGATAGAGCCTACTGATATCTGGAGCTTAGTATCTGAGAATTGTTGCGGTAAATCTGCTTTGCAGACTGGAAGGAATGATGACATTTTTAAAAGGAGGGAGAAAATTTGTCAAATTCCTATAATTTTGGAAGATTTATGTATGGATACGGAGAGGATTATAATTGCTCTAACAGGAAGTTCAACCTGAAAGAAAGATGTCTCTGGTGAAGAACACTTGTGCATTTTTGTATTGTTTTGTTTCAACTCAAGCTTCTCCAATAATCTTGAGGCATCAGCCATGAATGCATATGCAATCTCACAGAACATATACTAAAAATGTGCATCATAAATCTCACTAATACATTTTGTAATAACAATTACTGAAACTGAAGAGAAACAAAGAATGAAATGACTCCTGTCATCTGCTTGGAAAACTCAATAAGCTAATTTCTGTTACACATTTATTCACATTTATTCTATTTTTTTCATAGGGCTGAGGCAGTAAACTGAGAAATGAATTTAGACAAAATATCTTATAGGCTAATAGCTTATTATGAAAGTTCCTCAACATTAGGCATTATTATGCTCTGCTTTACACACATTATTATGCTCTGCTTTACATTTTTCATAATATTTCATTATAACTACTTGGAGTATTTTTGTTCTGTCAGAAGTCTGTCTGATCATGGTTTTTCAGGGAAAAATCTCAGTCAAGAGTTCAGGAAAGAGAACTCTAGGAATGAGACTAAAGAAAAATATACTTTTTCACTTGCTAGAAAGAGTTGATGACTAAGAACTGGATGGCAACGGCACAAAAACTCAGTAACTAAGCGTGAGATATAGGCCTGGGAACATAACAAATGTGCTGACAGTCCAATGGGTAGAAGAAAGAGCCGCTGGAAAATGGGATTTGAAAAAGATGCATGAGTACATGCTGACAGAAATAGAACAAGGACAGGGACTTGATGATGACCCAGAAGGAGAGAAGATACAGAATCATACCTAGGTAAGACTGAAAAGGAAGGGACAGTACTAGTCATGATCAACGAAAACAAAAAAGTTAAAAGTCACTTGAGCATATTCTTTTCCATAATTTGCAATGAAACTTACAACATCTTTCCTAGAAAATATAAATGAAATAAGGTGGCAAAATGCTTTACGTCCTCCCTAAGTTGGACCAGAGAGGAGAGTGATGTACTGCAAACATTGGTTGCACTATTAGCTCAAATGACAAATGTCTGTGTGACAAATTAGTGATTCTAAATCTGCTGTTCCTTTTCATTTTTTTTTTCAATTTTCATTTTGAAAAAAAGCTCCAAAATTTAGCACCCACACTTACAACCAAGTAAAAGGACATTATTAAGGTTACAAAGTGAAGCGCTTAGAAATTAACAATTCCAGAAGTAAGGATCCTTGTGCAGCCTTGATTTAGCCCCCCAGCAAAAGCTTTAACTATAGACTTAAATTATGTGATGGACTTATATTATATGATCACCAAATTATGTGATTTTCCTACAGGGCCTCTGCTTCATTCAATGTACAGAATTGATTGGTAAGACTGTGAAGGAAGCTCTTGTTCAAAAGACCCTATTTCATTGTCCACGTAAATGGAAGGGGATGCAGTGAACAAGTGCATGAACTCCCCAAATGCTCTTAAAGTAGGGAGACATGAATATTGCCTTGAAAAGATATGTGTTACTTGAGTTTCAGAGGTAGTATGTAATTGGGTGTTCCAGATTTTCTTTGTGCTTGACTTGAGACTTAAATACTGTGCAATAAATAAGTCCTAGAAGTCAAATTATTGTGCAGCAAGTTGAAAGAAACCTGAACAGCTTACCTTTAAAAAGAAATCTATTCTGCACCTTTAAAAGGAAATCTATTCTGTAGAAAATAGGAGTCTGGCTGTCTTATTAAAGGTTATAATGTAATCCATGTGGACTACAAAGAGATCTAAAAATTTACTTTTCTTCTAGTCCATACCAGGTTATAGCATGTTCTACTCATTGTTTACTCCAAGGCAAATGCATTTTGACAGAAATTATGTCTTCTTTTCCTTCTGCAATACTTGCTACCCCTAACAGAGCCAGACTGGCTAGAGTTTTTAAGGTATCTATAAAGGTAGGGGGAAAGAAAAAAAAAAAGCTATTTGGGGGAATGGCTATGATGGAGATTTTCCTGTTAATGTTGGAAACTGATCATGACAGCAGTAATTACAAGTTTATCTGCTTTGCTCAGTAACTGAAGAGATTAAGGAAAAAATCCCTGAAAAACCTAAAGTCAGACATAGGAAAAAGCTATTTGCTTTTTGCTGCACATTCATAAATTGGAATTGGAGGCAGATGAATGTATAAATATTCATCACAAAGTTTATTAACAACAGAGAGGGTCATATATCCATAGATCCAGAGTAAACAAGAGAGAAAACACTTGGCTAGCAAAGCTGAATCCATTATATGAACCTTTCTGACTGTTACAAAAATAAAATATGGTTCTAAACTGTATTTCTAGTATTTTACATAATAACTTATTTGGTCTCTGAAATCTTTTTGAGAGCTTTAATCATGAAAAAACTGTAAACTTTCTTTTTTTTTTCAAACAAAATCCAAACAAAAAACCTGTGCCATGAAGAAAAGAATAAATAAAGTCTGATTTCCTCAGGATTTTGGTCACACATCCCACTGATTCTACTTCAACAACTGCTGCTTCCCCTTGTGTTCCCACGATGGCTTATTCCACCTGTTTGCCGCTGCCAACATGCCTGCAGACCCAGCTGCAGGACTTCCAGTGCCCTCACACACCCTTGAAGCCCACAACCGGCAGAAGACCCCATGGCTATCTCCAAGCTACACTGGTTGTCCGGCCAGGTGCCTCCTGCCAGAAAGAACAGATGACAGCTGAGTTCTGCCTGCCCTTACCTCACTGGGGACACYCATTTGCTTTTTTCTCCTCTATGATTTATGTGAAAATTGTACAGATTTTACTACCCCTGAGATTTGTACCTTGTTGTCAAGTTTGGTTGAAATTGCCCATCAGGTTATAAAGTTAGTATGAGAGCACAGATAGGCAGCTGCACCTAGCTGTATTCATAAGTAATACAACAACAACAAGCTTCATTTCCTTAGGAAACGAGCCTAAAAATCACAGAAGAATGACAGCAAAGCAGTAATTTGTCCTTAATACTAGCTAAAGAGGAAGCAGGAGGGTCTGCTGGTTTTTGCAAGTTATTTCTAGTCACTGATTGCACTTTGCATTACAACAGCTGGGTGTCTTTAATTTGTTATATCAAGGGTTTGTTAGTTCTCTAATTATGACACCATGCTCCACAATGTGATGATYTTACATATTTTTTGTGTGGTGTAATGTATAATTGCATTTCCCTRTGCTCCCTGCAACTTTCCTAAAATTGCTATGACATCTTACGGAGTTATCCATTAGCACTTAATAAATATTAAATTAAACAAAAAAAAACTTAGAAGATTAAAGTGTGCTAGGCCTCATGATTCTCAAAATGCAACAATGTGGCCCATGTGCAAATGCACTGTAGATAGTCCAAAAAATACAGAACCAAATCTCATAAATTCTTGAGCTTAGGGGATTTATGAAAACACTGTGTGGGATGCAGACGGGAGCTGGAAGGAGGAGGGATACATCCTCTAAGGCAGCAAGGCACAATTTTGCAATACTCTGTTAGGGAATGTCAGCTTTAATGCTTTGGCCCATAGAAGCTCTAAGAAACTGTTTTAAATATCATATCTGGGAACAAGCCTCCAGTCTAAACTTTATCACAATCTTTATCACAAGTTTATCAGTTATTACATTAGCAGTCATCTAATTTTTACACATAATCACAGTAGCTTTTTGCCTCAGCAAAGAAAGATACACAATTGGATAAACATATATCTATGTATGCTTCAGTTCCCCTAAAATCACTTTGTTGTCTTCCTATTTACACAATTCTGTTTATTAACTTAAATATACTGAAAATACAAAATCTAAGCAGGGCAAATGTCATTCTGGAACATTTCTTACCAGCAAAGAAAGAGAAGTCATTAAAGACATAATTCAGCTCAATGGTCAATTTTTGTGTTCATTTTTGTCAGTATTGAATCCAAGGAACATGGTTGTTGTGAGCGCATTGAGTTATTTCAAGTAAGTAAAGTTTAAAAAATTATGTACTGCAATGTCTAAAGAAAAGGAGGACCGAATATTAAAAAATAGGAAATTATGTCCAACAAGATCATAAATGGATACCATAAATTGATACAGACGTAAAGAAAGAAAGAAAAGTCACGAGGAGTGAAGGCGTAGTTTCATACAAAAATGTGGTAAGAGATGAGTGATAAAAGCTTTATAAGTCACTAYTGCAAATAGAAATTAAGAGGACAACATAGGAAACGAAATGATTAAATGGAAATCTAGGAAGTCCACAGGAACTGTCCAATAAAATCACTACTCCGGAAAGTTGTGACACAACCATCTCATTATTTCAGGCTTCGCCTCTTGGGAAACAGCATTCCCATTCTTCCTTAATTCACAGACATTTGTCCATAGTATTCTTTCCTTTTCCTGTGCTCATGGCTCATCTACTTCCCATTTCTTTTTATCAGAGCCAAAGATCTGAGTTTTGCCACCTTGTTTCATTTTTGCAGCTCTAATATGCAACATCATATTAAATTTGTATAACTCACTAACCTTCTTAGATTTTTTTTCAACATGGATTTGGATACGTAATTTAGGCACTCCAAAGTTTGGTGACATTCATATTTAAATATTTTATGTGTTTCATAAACAAATGACTGGACAGTTGAAAGATATTTTTAAGTGTACCATTAGCCAAATTGTCCCCTGTATTTGAATTTCTCTTCTTCCTTTGAGGAAGTGAAATACTTTCTTCACAACGAGTATTTTTTAATTTTCTTTATGCGTCAAGACTATTATCTTCTGTTCTGTACATCCTAATAGAGAACACACAAAGAGGAATATCACATTTGTTGATGAAGAAAAACAGGATACATGTACTTCTACCCATCAAATACCACTGCAACTTAGACAATGGAAGTTAATATTCATATAATTTGAAATACTTTTCTGCATATAGCCACACATACACGTATAAGCACTTGGGAAGTCTGTGAAACCTTCACATCCATGATATAAAATATCTAAATGTCTATCCACCACTCTAGAGAGATCAGTTARATCTATAGCACTAACTGAGGAATTTTCAGCTCCTGAAGCAATTAACAGGTTTTTCTCAGCTCAATGCAGAACTTTGTGTTAGTGACATACTGTATTTTTAATTTTAATATATGATTTTTCTCATTTATACTTGAACTAAATATAACTGAATATAACGTGAAGATATTAGATCAAAATGTATCTGCCCTTAATAAATTCTACTACAAACTGCCCTAGCAAATAAGTCTTGAAATAGTGTTGGAAATGAGCTTGTTGGAAGATAGCATGTTTCTCAGACAAATCAAATCTACTTTTATACAGATATAGTCAGGAAGAAAATAGTTTTGTCCATTTATGGTCTAGCCTATAATAAGATAAATTAAAGGATTTGATGGAATAATTCATATATTTGTTACCTGAAAATCATTTGGAACTCTAATTTGTGTATTATTTGTATAAATTTTGTATATTTTGTGCATATAAGCATATTTTACAGATGCATGATACTACCTCTATAATTTGGTTTGTGAAGTTATATTGACTAAAAAAATCTTTTGATGCATTTTCTGATTCCTAATCTGCATTTGAAACCGACTGTGTCCAAAAATAAAGGAGATATTTTCAGCTGCACACACTGGAAAGTATCACATTTTAATTAGTAGATATTATCAAATGCATGCATGTGTAGTATAGTAGCAAACTAGGATATTTTTAACTGTTTTCCACATTTTGCAAAATTTGTAACACTAAAGTTCTTCCAAGAGAAGCTTACGAGATGATTCCATAATTGAGAGGAAGATCAGTTTGTTTAAAATAGACTCCCTTGCTCAATGACAAAGCGACAACAGCAGTTAAAAATAAAGTGGGAAAAAAATGAAACAGATAGACAGCGCTTAATACTAATGTAGAAACTAATGAGGGATGGCAAAGATACGAAATTAAATTTATTTCATGGGGAAGTAAGTAGGATCTTTTAAAGTATTCTGGAACAAAAAGGAATTCCAAGAGTGACAGTAGCCCACTTACAGATATAGAAAGAAAAATCGTTAATAATGCAAAAGAAATGCTCAAAAATATTTTTCTCTGAATTTGTAGAGGAGAAAAATGAAGAAGAAACTATATCATATAAGTATGAGGAAGTAATTTTCATCCTATTAGCATCTAAAGAAGATGTTGAAACATCTATGACCAGTTCAAAATATTGAAAAAGTTGAATAGTCTAGTATGAAGGATTCTAAAGGAGTAGATAGTGGACTTCTCTGACTTCCTTACAGTAACTAAACAAAACTGTCAACTGTGTATAAATGTAAGGAAAATGTTCTATTTTTCTAATAAAAAAAAAAAAAAAAAGTAAGGAAGAAAACCTGCTTGCTCTGCTATAGAACAGATAGCTGGATGTCAATCCAGAGAAAAAGAGACTGAAACATTTACAAAGGGTATACTTTAAATTTGAAGTTTTCAAAACAGAAATACTATTCATGTGGGTGAACAAGACTGTAGGGACYGTACGTCTCACCACACAAACATGATTTCATCTTTGCATGGAACTAGGCAGCTTGGCTGAGAAAGGGCTGCACTGGCAACACCACCACCGAAATCACACCTTCCCCCTCATTTTTAAACTTTTTCCCACCTTTTTCTGCCATTCAACGACAGCCATATAAGCACAACTGAAAGGCAAGGAACTGCAGGGCAAAGGCGGGAACAAGTGACTGGAAGTGAAAAAATATATGCCTATGAATTAAAATTGCCCCCAAAGCCATGAGATCGTGGAAATAAAACCTGACCGTCTTAGAGCAACAAAACATTRCTGTGAGGATTCCTTATCCAATAAGGCTTTTCTGAGAGTTTTTCCAAAGTCACAGGTACTAGGCCTGATACATTCACCTCTGAGGACGTTGCTGGGTGGCATAAAAGTTGAAAGAATGGTACGAGGTTACTAAATAGTAWAAACAGAATTGTCTGGCAAGCTAGACCCTCAAATTAAAATGTGCTTCAATTCCATCAAATACMACGTTATAGATGTAGGGATAAAAATACCAGTCAATGCAACAAAAAGAGGGCAAGTAATGATTCTGAAAAAGATGTCAGGGTGCAGAGGAGAGGTATGAATGTGATTCAAGTGGTGGGAAAAATGACTTGAAAATTAAAACAAGAAAAACAGCTCAATATGTTGAACTCAAAATAAAACCGATACATGAGTTGATTGCATAAAGAACCATCAAGTGCAGAATATGTTGAGAAGTCAATTGAGCTGCGGAGCTTAACTTGAAAGATAGGGACAGGGAAAACAAATACTTCTTACATTAATTGGTTCCATGTCTTAAGCCCCAGTTTGTAAAGCAGTATGCAGCAGTTAGCAGCCAGACTGTAAAAATGAAGGGTTTATTTCAATCTTACTTACATTAGATCTACACTAGAATTTGCTTGAGTGACTTTGGTTGACACAGGTGAATATCTGAAAATCCAAATCTTGAAAAACAGATCTGTAAAAATTCCTGCTAAGTTGGCAAAGTGAAAAGATACAAATGCAATCAAACTATCTGAACTGCTTTTCAGTTCAGATAGTYTGTTCAACTTATTCATCCCATGACCTGGATGAAGAGACCGAGCGCACCCTCAGCAAGTTTRCTGACAATAYCAAGCTGGGARGAGTGGCTGATACTGAGGGCTGTGCTGYCGTTCAGAGGGACCCAGACAGACTGGCAAGTTGGGCAGAGAGGAATTTTATGAGGTTCAACAAAGGCAAGATGGTTCTGCACGTAGGGAGAAATAAYCCTATGCACTAGTACAGGCTAGGGGCTGACCTGCTGCAAAGCAGCTCTGTGGAGAAGRCCCTGGAGGTCCTGGTAGACAACAAGTTGACCACGAGCCAGTGATGTGCCCTTGTAGCCAAGAAGGCCAATGGTATCCTGGGACGCATTAGGAAAGTGCAGGTCAAGGGAGGTGATCCTGCCCCTCTCCTCAACCCTGGTGAGGTCACATCTGGAATATTGTGTCCAGTTCTGGGCTCCCCAGTACAAGAGTGATGTGGAGCTACTGGAGAGAGTCCAGTGAAGGGCTACAAAGATGATTAGAGGACTGCWGYACCTATCCTACGACGAAAGGCTGTGAGAGCTGTTTAGACTGGAGAATCGAAGACTGAGGGAGGATCTAATCAATGTACACAAATACCTTAAGGGAGGGTGTTGAGAAGATGGGGCCAGAYTCTCTTCAGTGGTGGCCAGCAATAGGACAAGAGGCAACAGGCACAAACTGAAGCACTGGAAGTTCCACCTGAATATAAGGAAGAACTTCTTTACTGTGAGGGTGACAGAGCACTGGCAGAGGTTGCCCAGAGAGGCTGTGGAGTCTCCTTCTCTGGAGATCTTCAAGGCCYGCCTGGATGCAACCCTGTCTAACATGCTCTAGGTGACCCTGCTTGAGCAGAGAGGTTGGACTAGATGATCTCCAGAGGTCCCTTCCAGCCAATCTGTGATCCAGTGATTTTCTTTCAAAAGAGAAATTACCTCTAAATATATAATTTAAGTGCACCTATTATACATAAGTAACAAAAGCATTTGTAACTTTTTTCAATWTTGCATACCATTCTTAATAAAGTCATTTTAATATTTTATAATTTCCCATGATGCTGGTAATTAACATAGAAAATTTTAAATAGATGGATGCCTCTATAAAGTGTCAGTTTAAAGCTTGCTTTAGTCAGTGCTGCACAGCAGTGCTTTTCCAACKTCTCGATTGACAGCAATCAGCAATCTCATGATCTCTTACTACAACCAAACTATTATAATTTGGTTTGATACTGCTGAAATCTTGTGTGTCATAGTCCTATTTTTTTGATTGATCAACCCAATCTGACTTTAGGATGAACACTTACCAACAGATACACTCTAGTTTCAACAGTTTTGCTCCTTTGTGACTACCTAGTATTTCCAGTTTTGCAGTACTCATTCCATTTGGAAGGAAAAAAAAAAAGGCATGTGAGTCAGATGCATCCTTGGATGCCATCTTCTTAATGTACATAGAATATATCCAATGCTACTTCTACTTCTGAAGGAAATGAATAAAAAGATAAATTCCACATATGGAAAGTATCAGGCACTACCCAAAGAGCCCTGTCTCTCTGTTTTCTCTTTCAGGTAAGATGCAGAGCTTCCTGTGTGCTCTCTCCTGGCTCCCTCAGCCCAGTCATCTGTTCCCTGCCACTGATGGGGCACTCACTAGTGTTGTGCTGAGGTGAATTAGCAGAGCAACCCAGCAGAAGACTAACCTGACAAAAAAAAAGGAGCTCATTTCTGCTGGATTAGTGAGTTGAATCAGATCACAAAAAAGGAGGTCATTTCTGCTGGATTAGTGAGTTGAATCAGATCACAGAGGAATTCCATGAGCTCTAGAGCGAACATAAGGCAAGCATTGGGAGCGCATGGCTAGGAGCCAGGAAACCAGGGGGAAACAGGGTGAAGAGGACTAGTTAGGCCCCATTTGGCAGCAACAAGCTATGAGACTAGTTCAGCTGGCTCATGTCACTATGGCTCTTGACCCACAGGCCGTCTCATTTTCAGTTTCTCACATCCATGCAAATTGCTGAGCACTTTCTTAAGTCCATGAACAGGAAACTTTTGGTCTGTTGGGCTGAGCTTCTGATCAGCTTACTTACTGTTACGTGGCTCAGGGCACTGCAAAGTAATTTTTTACTGGCACCCGCTTTGCTGCAGAAGAAGTGTTAGGTAGCTTCTGCCGTTAAGCTGAATAATGGTGCTTAATACATATACCTGCTTTAATTAGATTTATGATTACCTAAAGATCAGAGTTCCATCTGATGGTAGACAGTGTCACTGTCTGAAACACAACTACCGTTGTGGCAGACCTCTTAATGATACATTAACAAATTTAATAGTTTTGTTAAACAGTGCAGAAATTACACTACTGCTCTTCCAAGCTCTTTACRACAGCATATATTGTCCACTACTCTAGACTACTAGAAATGAAGTATCTCATATTTCAGATATCTTTGAGAATTTGTTTTTGCTAGTAGTATCTAAACCAGATGATACGAAATGGCTAATACAACAATAAAAACATTGCATTTTTCARTATCACCTACTGTGTGAGTATTTTAAATGGTGGCTACAAATTAGGATCTGGCCACCAATTATAAGCAATCATTACATTACATCCAGCAACTTATAGGTATTACCAAAATAAAGAAACAAGAAGAGTACAGTTCTAGAACATAATTTTTACAACTCAAAGTCTCTCTATACGAGAATACATAGTAATACATTACATCCCTATCAACAATGAACTGCTTGCTGATGTGACTCATACCCTTACTACCCGCTTCAGTATCACTCAGCCTTCTGCCCCAATGTTTTTAACTGTTTTCTTGTAATTAAACGTAGTTGTCACAAGCTGTATATTTTGTGTAAGAACAACACATAAGTAGATCATTGTAAATGAGAAACATTTCCACACTGCTGACATAATCCCTTGACATTTGCACTCAGCACGATTCAGCAGCAGGAGACAACATCTACCCTCAATTTGCTCCCCATATACATAATTACATTAACTTGCAGCAATTTAGCACTGTGATGCAAAATGATCCCAAGGGCTTTCTCTATTTGGATCCCTCCTTGCCCCTGCAAATGAGCAGAGGTTTCTGAGCGTGTTCGTACTTAGAGGGCCTCTTCTTACTGATGGCCTGAAAGCAAGTTAAATTAGTCCCCATACGGAGCTCCATGCAGCCACAGCTATAGTGTTAGTCACACCTGAAACAGCTAGCTTAAAAATAGCTCAGGTATCTCCTGGCTAAACTACAATATTTCTGTAACACCTGTGGACACAATTTAATTAGGAATCCACAGGCTGTACTAACTCTTCTACCAAGTCTCCTTTCAATCCTCAGTCCTCTCCTTTCTGGGCAGTGGTACGGTTTCAAGTAGAGACACCTTGGCCAATATAGCTCCTCACAAGCCATTCAGGGTGAAAGATAACCGAGAAGATAAAACATGAAAGAAGAGCTGTGGCAGATGCATGATCTGGCCTCCTGCTTTTGAACCTCTCTTTCACACTTTCTTCTTCCTTTACACAATGCTCTGGTGGAAAATACTGGAGCAAATCTCAGTAAGTTTCTTGTCCTCTRAACAAAAAAGATGATATAAGAACATGTTATAGAGAAATAGGACAAAACAGTTAATATACTTTTTTTGAAGGTAGAGTAACTGAAATGTTATTTCATTTTGCATTATGTTCCCAGAGGAGTCATTTTAAATTTTAAGGCTACAAATACACATTTAGTCTTGGTCAATAAAAGGAAATCATACTTTTAAATTGCTTTTATTACTTTTCTGTGATTCAAAGCACTGAAAACCTGCAAAATGAAAAGCTAAGGGACATGCATGTAAACTAGCATGATGTAATATACTTTGCTGGCAAATGCTAGAATATATTTTGCAAAGAAAAAATACAAAATGTCAGTTTTAAGGAATATATATATTATATATATATATACATGCTGAAATAGACTAAACAGAAAAAAATACTGTTGACACGGTAAAATCGTGCACTTATTTTTCTAGGTTGCAGCCTCCTTATTACAAYGGGATCCTGAACAATGCCTATTAAAAAACCAAACATCTATATGCAATCATTCACGTACTGTAAACAATGTTGAACTATTCATCTCCATGAATTCAAGACATGTCTGATAAAAGAAAAATGCCAAACAGCAGTCTGAAAGGTGCTGCTTAGAGTCTCTTCAGTCCCTGGGTCTCAGCAGGCCACACGCTGGTAACAGACAGGCGTGTCCACATGATCTCAGGGGGACTTGCCTGTGTATCTAAAACCAGAACATACATACATGCGTGCAGGATTCACTTCTTTCTACCATCAAATTATGGTGACATCTGGGCTGCAATCCAGCAACTCCAGTAAAAGACACAGCAGTTCAYGAAAAAAAGGACGAAAACTAATCCAGCTTGGACCACAGAAAATTAAAGTCAGCAAAGCACAATTACTCTATCTAGAATTGAGCCRGGATATAGCAACAGATTCTCACAATCTTGCAAAAGATGTCATAAAAAATTTAATCAACAATCAACTTTCAGGTCTCCTCTTTTAGAAGATCTACTCTAAAGATAAGTGATAAGGATTTGAATGAAAAGTGACGTATGTTGAAGACTGAACAACAGCTAACTGCCATAAATAAAAGCAATAATGTACATTAAAATAAAACAACTCTTCCTCCCTCCAACACACCAAAATTTCAATCTAATTTTTGATCAAGACCTATAGCAACAATGAAGGTTTCCTTGTCTAGGACATGCTAAAGCGAACCTTCCATTATTTACTTCGGCTTCTGTAATAGTGTTCCTTTAGCATCAACATGAAACATTGCTTATGGCTTTAATGTATCTTACTCCATACCTTTTAATGTATTTCACAGCACATCTACACAAGCAGGAAATCTTTAGAAATCTTTAATTTCTAAATTAATGTTTAATGTTTAAAAAAGAGCATGCAATAGGATTTCACCCAGGCTGTCAAGAAAAATTCCAGACACAGATGTGGATGAAACAATACTTCACTTTGCTCCTCCCTTGTCTCACTAYTCACTTTCTCTCCTGCAAAAACCAAATGCCCCAATGCCCATTGGCAGATTTACAAGCCCAGTGTAATATTATGGCCACTGACCTACCATTTAAGAAAAGATGTTTGGGTTTTCTTTAATTTCATTATTAAACAAAAAATCACAAATACTAATTGATGATTTTGGTCTGTGAGACCCAAGAAAACGGTCCCATCTGAGGCTTACTGAGATATAAAGATTCCTTTAATCAAGGGTGATACTGTGGGTCACAGCGAASGGCTGGCAGTGATCTGTTGCTTCAGAGACTGCCTCAAAATATTACATGCTTTGCAAGAGAAAAATAAAGATTTACAGTATTATCTGCCTGGTGATATTGAAGATTAGAAGTATCAGGGCTCTTTCAAGTCCCCTATGAARACATTAGCCTTGCCACTAAAATCTGTTTAGAAGGTTTGAACTACTCCAAGTAGGGAACATAACTCAAATAAAATTAAACAAATAATATTTTGATACTTTGTTATGTTAAGAGATATTACCCAAAGGCTAATCCTAAACTCGTCCTTTTATTAATTGCCTAAGGACTCAAAAATATTAATGATACTTACAAAGATGTACATCCTTTACATTATGCAAATCTTAGACCTCAGCTCTAATCTCCTACTTAACCAGTGAGAATTGTTCTTGCCTGAGGTCCCTTGTACTAAAGCTTCAAGAGATTAAAAATATCTCTCCAAACTACATAACTTTTCTTTGAAATAAARCAACCTCAGCCTTTACTAAAAGGAAAAAAATGCCAGTAAGAAACCCAAAAAATAATGATGCTCCTCTATTTAAAAAATAGCCTCATGTGAGATATCAGCCATTACCTTTATGGTACTAGAGTTAGAAACTGTGAGCRTGGAGCGCTACCGAGGCCTGCAAGTCTGTTAGGTGAGTACAGACTTCTGCATAGACGTGCGTGTTTGCAAGGAGAGCAAAGCAGYGCCCTAATTCACAGGAACTGGAGAAATACAGAGCAGTTTTAAGCAGCAGAGGTGTCCACCTGTTTCTGCTTTCTCTAGGACTGTTACTACACTGATGCTGTAAGAGACAACACAGGGCAGATCTGTACCCCTCCTCACACTCCAGCCGACTGTCCTTAAGGTGCGAGATGTTACCTTCAGCTTTTGTTTAAAAGACAAAGAAAAGTCTTGCTCAGAAAGGTGATGTGGAGATTGTGCAATGYTATTGCTTAAGAATGCCATTTCCCCTAAAGATGCAGGAGGTAAAATGAAAGATATCCCATAAAAGCAGCCGTGAGAAAAAATTATAATTTTTGCAGTATGTTTCCCCAAAAAAGAAAACTCTGTTTGCCTAAATTGTTTTATAACATATGCAGATCAGCACAATATTCACTGAAAAAATAAATAAATGTTGCAACTAATTTGAAATTGGATTAATAAATGCAGAGGATCTGGATATGCAGGAATAACATACAGTTTTTATTAATTTTGGACTGCTTCTGTATCCTGATTTTTTACAGTTTAACTGTATTGTGGGGTTGGAAGAAAAAATCAGTCATGATTTGATGGGAGTTAGGTAGCATAGGCAGGGGATCAGTTGTGGAAATTACAGTCACTTGTGGAATTTCATGCAACAGAAATAACATCTTCAGTCTAAAATACTCAGTAAGGAAGCAATTCTGAATTTGTTTGGGTAGAAAGKAAGCTCAGCAGACACAGAGGTTCACTGCATCACACATGGCATCAGGAGCAGAGCAGTGTAAATCCCCTAGTCCATCTGAACTGTAAAACTTCACATGATGCTTATCGGAACTGTCCTGGCTTAAAGCTGTGTTAAGCTGGTTCGCAGCCAGAAATCAGCTGGCACCTACATCTCTGCCTACTGTTTGGCAGTGCTGAAACAATCTTGGCTTACCGGTGCCTCCCCGCTGAGGCTCTCCTGGAAGAATTACCTTTTAGGGTGTAAAGTCTTTACCTTTTAGAGTCTCTGATGACTTTTTTTTTGTCAGCAAAGTACTACCCAAGTCCCTTCCTCCAGATTGTCCAGAACCCTCAGACTTCAGTCCCACAACACTTTCTGCAGCAGCCCTGCCCCGTGCCACCAGGCTCTCGTTCCTGTGCTCGCGCTGGTTTGCTCAGCTCCTCAGCGTGGGGACCTGCACCGCAGGTCAGATCACTGAAATAGGCCAGACTCAGGCACGCATTTTTGCAGAGAGCTTTTTGTCATCTCACCAATCCAGCTTACAGCACGGCTTCAGAAGCCATTGCACAGCCACAGCTGAGGAGGAGGTTAGTGAGAGCAGGACATCTTGAATACGCACACCTTACACAAAATGTTTGTGCAGCTACTCAAGATGTCAGGTCACCAGAGCATCCAGGTATTTGCTTAGCTCAGCCCAGGCAGGGTCACATGGAAGCTCTTCTCACGAGCTGGAAGCTGCTTTTGCTGGGAGGGGAGCTATGTGTGCCCCGGGGAGGAAAGCTSCAGGAGACTCCGGTGTGCAGGAACAGGAGAAATTAGAGACACAAGAAGGACCCAGAAGCTGGTAGGTCAAGGAAAGATGCTACCGAGAGAAGAAGAGTCAACAGGCTTCAGACATAACGGAGGAAAATTCACAGAGTTTGCAGCCACTCAGAAAAAAAAAAAAAAAAAAAAAAAAAAAAAAAAAAAAAAAAAAAAAAAAAAAAAAAAAAACAAGTTGGCTGACAAATCTGGAACAAGAACCCACCTACAAGGGCACAGGATGGAAAGAGTGGAGATGTTCATAAACTGCTTTTATTCCTGTTCTTTCTGACCTAGGCACCTTGAGTTTTCTCAATTTAAAAAGTGAATTATCTTAATTATAAGCTAATAAAAACCTGTGTGAGGGGGTAGGTATTAAGTGTAAGGGTTATTAAGTTCACAAGACTCACTCTTCTTCAAACAGTCCACTGCAGCAATAAGCCTAGGCACATCCACCTCAAAGCACTATCCAACCTGGGGTGTCATCACATATTTCACGATAAATACAATAATCTTTTCAAAGTAATACACATATATAATTTTTGAATGGAACCAGAATATTAGGAATGATTCCTACTCTTACAGGTTTCAATATGAGCAAGAATAGACCTTAAATCTTCAGTACTTTTACTGGATACCCTAGAGGACATTTACTATGATTCAGTGAAGTATATGTAATTAAAACTAAACTGCACTTGTCAAAATAAAGAACGAAGTACATTTTGTGATGGTATCTTTGATCTGCCTAATTTGAAAAAATTGCATATCCCACAGTGGACTTCCAGTTCATTACTAATTAGTGAATTTTTGTTGAATTTACTTTTACAAATATTCTTTATTCAGCAAAACCCAAGAGCTCTATAGATTTCATTCCATTTTGTCCATATTCTTTCTATTGCCATGGAAAATCATACCTATTTATCTCTGGTAATTGTTCAAAGAATGTCATGTAAGTTTTGAATTATACTTTGAGCCTATTACAGTAATTGGCCATTCATTTAGCCTTACTTATCACATCAATCACCAGGGCACAGAGTACATGCAGGTAAGCCTCTTCAAAGAAAGCAGGAAAGACTTCTTGAAATGATACAAATATCTCAAGTRTCCAACTATTCTGTGAAATTATTTACTGCATAAATTTAGATTAATTTATCATTTCCATTTTGAGATTTTTTAAATTGTTTTTCCTACGACAGACTTGCATTGAATAGACAGAATAACTGACTATGGATTGTGTTCAGATTATAAGTATTTCAGTACTTCTCCTTAACTTTTCCAAATGAAATAATAAAAGAAATAATCCTTTTTTTAGGGAGAAACAACCCTATGCACCAGTACAGGCTAGGGGCAGCCTGCAGAGAAGGAGCTAGGAGTTTGGGTGGACAAGTTGACTATTTGATTATTTTAAAACATTTYAGCACAGATTGTTGAGTATTTTGAGCAGAAATACGTATTTATTTTATTTGAAAAACTATCTGCATCTAAAATATTAACTCTTCAGGATATTTGTGTATCTTATTACTATGGATATGAACCTCATCGCAAACATACATCCTAACATCAAGGTGACATCTACTACTTCACTATCAGAGCTTGTAAGAGCACATAGTGATTTGCCAAAACATGAGCCTCTATCCACAATTACTGCTCAGCAGAATGAGGGTAGGAATATAAGATTACACTTATTCTCTATTCCTGAAATAACATTTTTAGTAACATTTTGGAAATGTTGATTTCTTTAAAGTCTAAGGAATGTGTTTATATATAACGCATATATAAACACCTATACTTGCACCCATATACTTTAGATGTAAACAGTAAGTTAGATGAAATCAAACACAAAGAAAATTTTAAATGCATTCAGCTTACAAGAAAGTTCGATTATTTTTTTAAAAAAAGTACATTTCACAAATACTAGTGCCTCCTTGTTTTTTTCACTGTATTCAGAATTCTGTCAAAAACTGGAAATACATGTTCTCTAAAAAGAAAAAAAATGCACTGGATCACACTAAGGAACATCTTGTTTAGTCATCAAATAGCAGGGGAACAAAAAAGTTTACACTGCCATGGTTTCTGTTGCTACAGGTTTTGAGAGGAGACAAACGTTCATATCACCAAGATACATTTAAATATAACTTTGCTGAAAATCTTTTTAAAAAATTGATGGATATGAAGACTAAAGATGACAAAAAATAATCACAAGAGTTTCCCCAATAGATTTGCACTTACAGTTCTCATCATCTTAAGGGAATTTAAACTGCAGATACGTTGTTTATTTAACAGTGGGCAGAAAAAGATGGTGAAGATATTKCCAGTGGAGAACTGACACATTTTATGAGAATCAAAGATGACAAGCTCACAAGTTGCAAAGAAGCATCACTTGTACCGTGAATATTATTCATCAGGTTGAAGCCTTTTTCAAAATATGCCAGGGGATAGCACAAGGCTGACAACTGCTCTCTGGGAAGTTTTATTTTGTCAAGCATTTCACAGATGTGATTATGCTGTGTAATTTCAGTATATTCTACTAGACTCCTTCAGGCGTGGTTAACACTCTACTGAAAAATATATCAACAAAATTTGTGAAGTACTTCAATATATTCAGTGCCACTTAGATTAGGCTGATTGAATAGTTGCATGAGATTTAAACTTCCTTCTGAGTTCTGTTTTGTTATTTGTTGCTATCTGATTATTAACTGCTGTCCCTCACCATAACAGGCTAACATATACTGTATATATTTATCCAGAAAGGTGGACAAGAAAAAGCATTCTTTGCCCTTCACACTCCACAAGTTAGAATCTTCCCCATTCCCTTATCTCACAAACAAACTTGAAATGTAAGTACAAAAATCCATAAACCACAAAAATTAGACTGAGTGACAAGCAATATGGGAAATCACTTGTGTTTTTATGTTTGTATTAGTATTAGGAATTCATTAGGCAAAGAGAACTTAGTAATTCTATGAAGAGAAGTAAACTGTATTACAGAAGAAGACCAAACAGTCTCTTCAATCTCTTCTATGCTAACACARGTGAAAATTTCCTCTCCATACCAATATTGCAAAGTCCCTAAGCATAACAAAGTCCCTAAGCAAGACACACCGAACAAGCACACATCCCCCTCAACCCCCGCCGAGAGGTTTCAGACGGCCGCTCATTAAGTCTATTAGCATCCCTTGACAAGTATTCCTTCTCAAGCTGTGGCCATTCTCCAATACTTTAGAAGAAAGTAAAAAACTCAAAGAAGCCGTATCACATATGAAAATGAAAAGTTCTTCTTCCTGTTCTTTGCAGTAGATCAGCAGAAACCTTGAAGCACGACATTATTTAAATACAATATTAATATACTACAGCAAGCACACACTAGTCAATATTTTATTTTGTTATTTCTAAGCAATATTAGTAAATCTATCACTTGCAGCTGCACATCTAATGCTTTTATCTCTAATTCTAGGACTGCATCTATCCTGTTATATAAACCTTTTCATACATTTTTCATGTTCTTTCATGAAACAACTTCTCCTCTTTGTCTCCACCACTCTTCAAAAAGGTCTTCTTCAATCTCACTGCTTTTTTTTTTTTTTTAACAAAAATCTCTAATTATATTAGAGGGAGTATTATGTGCCTCCTTTGTGGGTTTTCAGCACCTGAGTGATCACATAAGAATAAAAAAAAGCAAGCATTTGATCACAGACAAGCTCTTGCTACCGTATGGAATAAAGAGTTTACAATGTTAATTGCATTAGCTTTTGCATTTGCAGTAAGATATATATCATAAAGGAGGCACTATATATCATATAATGCATATATGTAATAAAGGTGACAGCCTTCTACAATTGGATGACTAGCTGGGCAGATGAGGGGAGAGCAGCGAATGTTGTCTACCTTGACTGTCACCTATAACATCCCCATAGGCAAGCTCAGGAAGTGCAGGATAGACGAGTGGACAGTGAGGTGGATTGAGAACTGGCTGAATGGCAGAGCTCAATGCTCAGTGGCACAAAGTCTAGTTGAAGGCCTGTGGCTAGTGGTGTCCCCCAGGGCTCAGTACTGGGTCCCATCCTGTTCAACTTCTTCATCAATGACCTGGATGAAGAGACCGAGCGCAMCCTCAGCAAGTTTGCTGACAATACCAAGCTGGGAGGAGTGGCTGATAYACCTGAGGGCTGTGCTGCCATTCAGAGAGTCTTGGACAGGCTGGAGAGTTGGGCAGAGAGGAACCTCAAAAAGTTCAACAAAGGGAAATGCAGAGTCCTGCACGTAGGGAGGGATAACCCTAGGCACCAGTACAGGCTGGGGGCTGACCTTCTGGAGAGCAGCTCTGTGGAGAAGGACCGGGGAGTTCTGGTAAACAACAAGTTGACCATGAGCCAGCAATGTGCCATTGTGACCAGGAAGGCCAATGGTATCCAGAGTTGTATTAGGAAGAGCATTGCCAGCAGGTCGAGGGAGGTGATCCTGCCCCTCTACTCAGCCCTGGGGAGACCTCATCTTGACTACTGTGTCCAGTTCTGGGCTCCCCAGTACGAGAGAGACATGGAGCTACTGGAATGAGTCCAGCAAAAGGCTGGTAAGATGCTGAAGGGAGGGAAGCATGTCTTATATGAGGAAAGGCTGCAAAAGCTGGGACTGTTCAGCCTGGGGAAGAGAAGACTGAGAGGGGATCTTATCAGTTTCTACAGATCCTTAAGAGAGGATGTAAAGAGGATGGGGCTGGACTCTTTTCAGTCGTGCCCAAYGATAGGACGGGAAGCAATGGGCACAAACTGAAACACAGAAAGTTCCACCTCAACAAGAGAAAAAAGCTTCTTCACTATGAGGGTGACTGCACATTGCAACAGGTTGCCCAGAGAGGTTGTCAAGTCTCCATCTTTGGCAATACTCAACAGCCATCTGTACTCAATCCTGAGCAATGTGTTCTAGGTGACCCTGCTTGAGCAGGAGCATTGGACTAGATGATCTCCAGAGGTTCCTTCCAACCCCAACCCTTTTGTGATTCTATGATATGGCAATCTATATTACATACAATGATAGATAAAATTAARGGAAAAAATACATCAATTTCTCCAAGATAAATAGCTGTGCCCTCACATTAGGACTTCTTAAATACTTCATTCTAGGCCCTGCTCTTACAGCATTTATTATGTTCTGAAAGTTCCAAGTAGGTGAAAACCATTAGCCTATTAAAGTCAGAAGGTGTTTTGCCATTTGCTTCAAYATGGCCTAGAGTCACCCTAAGATCAAGAGATATAAACATCAAGTGGAAAGAAAAAGAAAAATAAATACACATAGAAAGAATATTCTTCCTGAATTGTCTTTTAAAGCAATTTATGATCTCTCTTTTATAAGCAGTTTCAGGGTTAGAACCCTCTCTCATCGCTGTAAGGATACTCTTAAGAAATATAGAGTATCAACAGGTCTCAGATGTTAACTAAGTCTTGAGTTTTGTGAATTTTTCAATGCATTTTTTTCCCTGTCCCAAGTATACTTTTCATTTCTGTTACAGCACAAATCCTCTGATGTTTCAGTGGTATCTTTATGAAATGCAGAGTAGTTTATCCAAACAGCTGCTCTTGTTCTAAAACTTCAAACCATCCATCCAGTACACAACTTCATGCCAATTGTTAATGCATTGAACTGGTAGAGGTTCATGACAAAATGCCAATTCTCTTTATTTTTTTGCATGAGAATGGTAGAATGAATATAGAAGCTATCAATATGTGAAAATGATTGATGTCTGCCTTATTAACTGCATCTCCTACTCTTAACTCCACTCAATGATTCAAATAATGCCAAGCCAACACTTTCAGAAAACGTGTAACTGATTTGGTAGCAACTTCAGTTTCTTTCCCATTTTAAGAGTACTTCCACAAAAAAAAAATAAATAAATAAATAAAAAAACCCCCACAAGTCGCATCACTCTCTCCCTCAAGAATGCTCTCTGCAATATTATCTGGATCTATAAGCCTTCACAAATCTATAAATTTGTCCCTTGATGTCTCTTGATGCTGTTCCTTCCCCTTGCCCATTAAAAAGAAAAAAAATCATTTGATACACGTTGTGGTTAAATGGTTTGTCTTATTTCAGTCTCAATATGATAGAACATGATTTTCRAAGTGCAACCAATGATTCATGTAAAAAATAATTTGAATTTTCCAGCTGAGATTAAGATGCAGATCAGTGAATAGTCTGCCTGGTTTATTTTTGTCTTACAAATAGTCTGTGTTTGAGCTTAAGACAAACATTAAGAATCAGTCTCTAAATCTCATATTCTGCTATGTACTGTTCTATTTTTTCTCTCAATAAAATTATAAAGACAGCTGACCCAAAAAGGGCCGTCTAGCCTAGCATCCCATTTTTCAACAGTGGCTGCAAACAGAATATGGGAAAAAAGTAAGAATTGGGCTAGCAATACTTCCTTAAACTCTTCAAACCTCCATCTATTTTCAACTCAGGTATTTCCAAAGCTGGAGGTGGTTCAGACAATCTTCTAAGTTTCTAAGTTCATCCTAGATCATGACACTTTGTAGCTTCTGACAGACAGTCATTGCAAGTGGATAACATTTTCACTCAAAGAAAATTGCTGCCTGATTTTAAAGGATACTCTTATTCATGCATTACATATTTAAAATTTTTAATACATAATAAAAAATAGCCCTCAGAATAAAACTTACTAATTTGACAGAGTATTGAGGAACTCTACTGTAGAGAAAAAGAGTGGGGGGAAGTCTGCTCTCCGTTTATGAAGAATTAGCAAGACACAGCAGTGATGTCTTTGAACAGGAACCTGGCCAAAATTATGCTACAGCCAAAGCCACTGCTTAAGCCTTCACAAAGCAGTCAAAGCTCAGCTCTATTATTTACATGTACTCTTTTCCAAAAATTCACATCTTTTTGTAACTCCCCAATTTCTACTTCTGTTTGAGCAATTGTAATTGGTAGTTCTGCTATCACACAACTAGGATAAGAAAGTAGAGTGATTTTCAAAAATAATAACCATTTCTTTCAGATAAAAATCTGTTTCTGCCTCTGTCCCAACTTTAGGATGACAGAATGTCAATATTCCAAAACAAAAGATTCCATTATGTTTCAACTATTATTTTTTAATGTAATTCAAGAGATGACATACCATTAAACATGTATTTTTAAAATTCTCAGTCAGAAACCATAAATATTACTAAAACTTTCTAGAGCAAGCCTTCATGGTTCTGCTCATGTCTGCCATTGAAAACTCCAATTTCTACTCAGAATTCATGAAAGTCATTGCAAATCCATGATGCCACTGAGTCCTGCCAGTGTGAATTCTGTCCCAACATCAAGTTCTATAATCACAGAATCATAGAACCATAGAATTGGCAAGGTTGGAAGGGATCTCTGGAGTTCTATAAATTAGGTGCTTAAATGGATAATAAACAGCAAATAAATTAAGTTGTAAAATGTATTCTGAGAAAACTGAAAATAATAAAATCACAAAACATTACAGCAAAGTAAGTGCTAATTTTTGATTATACAACATAGAAAAACTGTTCTGTGGGTTCTGGAGCTTCCAGAGAAACAATTTATATAACATATATTTAAAGTATGGATTTTTTTTTTTTTTGATTCTTAAATATAAATAAGATTATTTTATTGTTATTCATAATAGAAGCTGAAAAAAGTTAATATAATTTTCATAGCTCAATGCAGTCTTAAATAAAGAAATGGCTACTCTGCCTATATAATCGCTCTCTCAGCCTCACTGGCAGCTGGAGTATCAGCAGGTTTTCATCTATTACCATTAGTTGCAGAGCTTGATGATGACTATTGTGCCACTCGAGTCTTGGACCAAATAACTAGTACTTGAAACACAGAATGGAAGCCTTATCACAGTTTCGGCTACTGTCATGGTAATTGTTGTGTAAAGAGAAAAATGTGTTTCGCATGACTGTATTTAGTCTGAACTTTGTCCTGAGATTCCTGATGAACGACCAGGCCAAGATTTCTGAAACATTAGTGAGACTTCTTAAAAGCTGGCAATTATTAAAATGGGTCTTAGTACAATTAATMATGCACATACATTCATAACCAATTWAAAAAAAATCCCTTATGACAGAATCATCTAAATTTGCATGGTTGCAATACACTAGAAAAACAGGGACYGCACTTAAATAGTATATAAACACACAACATATATTAAATTCAAGTATACGCAATCATAAGTTTGTCTGGGGTTCTCTCTTTTCAAACAGATTCAAAAATATTAGTTCTTTATAGAGTGTGCCATCAYCTATATTATTTCACCTTACAGTCACCTGCAGAAGGACACAGGGAGTATTTGCCAAGATCCCACCAGTCCTGCTTTGCTCCCTGAGCTGTGGCCTGCTGCAAGTTTGTCCGCCTTGGAAACTCCCAGGGCAAGAAGATGCTGAGGGAAAACTAGGCTAGACATCYTAACAGAGCATCTGCCAGCTGCTCTTCCTCCATATCCTATCCCTAGTATTGTTTCTGTAACCATTTCTGCCTTGAAAACTAACTGCTCATGAGCATGTTTGTGCACACACTCACACTCCCCCATGCCAAAAACTTGTCCAATCGCAATTACTAGAATGCCAAGAGAAGCCTGGAGCTTCAATTCCTCCCTACTCATGCTTTTCCAGTATATTCATACGTTATTATTCACATACTACATACACCTTGCTATAAAATATGTGTAAGCTATTACTAACAGCTTTGCAATAAGTTGAAGATATAGCTGAGAGAATCTGCGACAGAAGATGACAATATGATGACCTCAAAATATCAAGTCATAATGGAGGAAATATATTCCTTTTGGGAAATGGGCATAACATGCCAGAAAGAAATACATCCACAAACATGGATAATATGAATATTTTTTCTTTTTAAAAATCAGCTATTAAAAAGTCTTCTGGCTATTAGTGCTTAGAAGAAGAAAACACTGATTTGAAACCCTCAGAACTGCCCCTTCCTCTTTCATGGCATTTGCAATGAACAGGTGTTTCCAATACAGATATACTTTGATTAATTTATTTTGCACTATTAACATTAAAACAGGTTTATATTAACATGCTTTAWTATTTTGCAGAGTGCTTTCATCAAATTTCTAGCACGAAATCAATGAGTAGGTTTTTAGAAAATTATGAATGGTTAATTTCAATCAACTTTAAACCATTAATCATTTTAACTTGATTCTGGGGATGGACTTTAAGAACATTTTAATAACTACTATAAAACAASTATTGTTTGGTTTATACAGTATAATCCATTACTTGGCAATATTTACCACATCTGTATCTAACAATTTTATTTCCTTTATGGAAAAAATGTTGAATTTTGGCCACTTCAATTTTATAACCTGGAACACAGTCAGAGTGCCTAGTTCTGAAAGTCACATATTTTGCCTTGRACTAGAAAATGTCTGAAAGACAAGAGAAAAATTGTTTCAAAATAAGAAGAGAGTCCTAATTTTACTTTTTTTGAGGATATGCCTAGTGAATCAAGGTATAGCCTGAAATTTAAGTGCATTCCTCTCGCATATAATGGAGAAGAGAGCAAATGCTTAATCTTGGAATAGACCATGGCTTGTCCAAGAAGCAACGCACTAGGAAATCAGAATGATTACTTTGGTGAACATCAAAACAAGACAACTCAACCTACCTGTTTCTAAAGATGAAGGTTGAGTTTATACCTTATTAGAGGTCAGAAGAAAGCATATATTATATGTATATTTAATCATATTTTAGAAGAAGGTAGAGACTGAGCCTGACTCTYGTGCACCGAGCCAATGGCCATTACTAGGGCGCTCATTAAGAATATGAAGGACTGCTCCTGGCATCGCATCAGATGGGAAGCAGATGAAAATCTGCCTATCAAATGCTGTGCTSGTTTCTCGTGAAAATGTTTCAGTGCTCTTGGTAACACAATGATGTGGAATGGAATCAGATGTCTAAACCTCCCCATTTTTGGAAAAAATGAAATTTTTATTTTTCAGCTATTACTACTGACTGCCTGATCTCTACTGACAATCTTCACAGAATTGACACAATCTTAACAAATTTTTCTGTTGTATAAAACCAGCATTTTCCAAGGGAAAATTACTCCACCAGAATATGATTACTCTGTTTTAACATTATTCTCCTATTCTCTACTCTGTTTTTAACGAGACTGCACAGTAAGCCTGATTCTGTTGTTACCAGCACCAGCAGGAGTAATTTCACTTCAAAATAAAGATCCATGTATTTAAGTTTCTGCACAATACATTCTAAACTGACAGTATTTGTCTTGGCAAAATTGTCTCATAAAGCAAGGCGCACAGTAATTGAATTGCCTCAGATCAAATGAAGCTAGTGACAACACCATTCTCATTATGGTGTGTTCCCATTTTATCTTAATCTGTTTCTCAATAATGACGAATTTATTAATCTCATCCAAGTATTTCTCACTTCCAAGATATGATCATGTCTTAGTGTCAAATAAAAATGAAGCCAAATTTCTGTACTTAAACTAAAGCTGTTAAAGTAGCATACAATAGAATGTGTGCAGGTGCAGATTTGATACAGAATCCCATTTGCTACAGTTTTCTTAAACCTAATCCCTTGCATTAAACAGCTGCAGAAGTTGGACTGTTCTGCAGTAGATTTTTTTCATTCCTTGGCAGAGCAATATAAATTACAAAACATTGTGAATTTAATACATTTTTATAGGGACATTCAGGTCATGTCGATTTCAATTACCACATTTCTGGTCATTAAAATCTCTATTATGTCTGCATTTTTGTTATTAATTGTTTTTCAAGTTAAAAGTAATTTATACTTGATTATTCTTACACTCCTCAGGGCATATTTGGAAAATGTAGCATTGTATATAAATGTTTTATATGCATCACTTAAAAATTGAAGCAAAAAAACTAATTTCATACCAGGTCATTGAACGGTTTGAGATATAGGTATTTGACAATAGGTTCTCTACTTCCAGGTTATGAGTTCAAATTCTAGGTGGGGCAGAAGGGATAAAGATATCACCAAGTGCTCAATGGTCTATGACTCGTATCGCATGAAATTCACAGGTTTTAGGGTCAGTGGGACCATTCTGAATACGACGCCTGGCTCCCGGGTCAGCCCAAGCCACAGAACAAGCTGCAAAGTAATTCCTGCATGAAGCCTGTGAATTCGTAGGAGGTACCGAATTTCTTCTGGACAGACGTGCAACTGATTTCAGACTCCATCTGAGGGAGAACCTGTCCTCTTCACTACCAAAAGCCTGCCAGTGCCCACTTAGGGAGCAGAAACACCTAACAGACATGATCAGACCCTCCAGTGGACATGGCASTGTGAAGGAAAAAAACCCAAAAAACTGCTGATGACCACAGTAAAAAACACTACTTGTGAATAAAACAGAAAAATAAATATAAAGGGGATGGAAGCAAATAAGTTGCCTGGAACAAGCCTCCTGGGCTTTTTAAACTTGTGCCAGCCCTAGCCCTTTCCCTCCAGTCTTATTAAAGAGAGTACATTTATTTTGCTTTTTTTATTCAGAATTTGTTGTTTGTTGATGATCTTTTCTTTTTATAAACAAACCATTAGATTTCTTTCTTATTAATGAAACATACTTTCAGTTGTATAGCTGAATCCCAGCCTATTAATCAACAAGAGAATGTAATGCTTTGACTGAGAAATAGAACAAACTGCTTGAAGCGTTTTATTTTAAGGCTTTAGATACTGGTTAATAYTTCACCTATATGAAATGAGATATTGATATTTCAGCACATTCTCATTTGGAGTGCAGAAAGCTTCAAATATATTCAATTGTATATAATTAGGCTCTAAATTTTAATTATTTGCTATACACAGAAGGTAGAAAGTAGAGACACAAACATAAACTCTCCCCTGTATCCTTTTTACATAATTACGATCATTTCACAGTGTAAAATACTATGTTGAATCCTCCCTTGATGACTGAAAATAAATATTTGACAAATTATAACCACATTAATGTTCTTTCTACAGCTCCTAAGATTTTTATTTTAATTGCAGAGAGTTCATATCACAGGAAAGAAAGTGGCTGTAGAACACAATTAAACCGCTAAAACAAGAAAAAAAGTACTAGTACATTTTCATTTCTCAAAAAAGGATCATCAGGCATTTTGAGATCTGTCAAATGGAGCCTCAGATGAATCCAGGCTGTGTTATAAACAGCAACGTAACATCAGCAGTACCCTAGTCACTAGGTCTGGCAACTGTCATGTTCCTCAAACCTATATGACCAAAGAAAAAAATTCAGCCCTATTTCAGAATATTAGTAACCAAAAGTTTTGAAATATTCATAAAAGAAGGAGAAAGTGTGAAGCAATCACTATCTGAAATTGTGTGGGCTAGCAGTAAGAAGCAACAGATCTTAATGAAGAAATAGTATMAATTAGGTAATAATGCATTAATTAATTGCTAGATAGAAAGTTGGCTAATAATAAGATTTTTTCAATCACTTAATGAATGAGGTTCTTGTGTAATTGAATGTAGGGTATGGAGAAAAAGTAACTTGTGCATTATTTTATAATGCTAGTGGAAAGCAGACTATGCAAGTTTTACAAGGCAGGCACAGTAGTAAAAGGTATACCTTCTCGGAAGAAAAAAATCTAGATTTTTTTTTTAATTCAGTAGATTTATGTATGCCTACATTTGTAAGTGGTACTTGGTCATCTTAATGAATGAGGTTTTAAAAGTGCTTATATAGGTTTTCAAAGTTTTTAAAGAGCTTAATTCCAGCACAGGTAGAAGAGCATAAAAAAGACTTCATCCTTCTTTGTGCTTGGTGATTTCCATTGATCACTTRCCAGTAAATTAACGCTATACAAACCAGCAGAAAGCAAAGCAATTGCGTATGTGTCACYGAATGCACACTTTGAAGCTGGCATATTCCTCCTCCTCCCCCCCCCCCCGAACATTTAAATGCAAATATTAAAAAAATAATAACTTAGCTTGAAACCTCAGCCTCAGGCTACATTTTCAGAGACAGCAATTAGACTCTCCACAGTTAACTGAAAAATTTCAAACACAAGTTTGAGGCAGAACAGATAGAAAGCAGAAGCACTATTTGAAGCTTCAAAGATTTTCTTGTTCAGTTAACTTGCTTTTAACATAATTATTGCTTTTGGGAGGAATTTATCTGTTGTATTTAAAATTTTCAAGCATGATTTTCCACAAAGGTGAATATTTCTGGAAATGTGAACAAAGTTCCTGATTTTACTGTCTCTTATAAAAGAAAGACATACTTTTTCTTTCTCTACTGGRGGATTAAAATTGTACCCATTTCATTTRTTTTTAAATAGTGTAATGAGTGTGGTACTGTAAGATTGGACACCTAGCACTGAAACAATTTTTTCTAGGCATGTTTCTTGATGAGTGTAATAAAAAAAATCATAAGCAAAACTAAAAAACACCAACAGTTCAGGCAACTATCTAATGAAATCACCACAAAAAACACAATCTGCCAAGACTAGCACTTGGTGTGCTATTTTAACTTATTGTTAAAAGAACAGGGAGGGAGAGGAGATTCAAGGTATCACATGGAGATCTACACAGATGATCGTTAYGATAAAATCAAAATGCTGAAACTGTAGGAGCACTTCCTGAAGATTTTTAAGCATGATTATTGATACTATACTATATACTAATACTATATAAATGATGATTATTAGTTAAAAAAAGGTTTATGTCCTTCTTTTAAGCCCATAAATAGCCTGCAAACAAACAAGGATGAAAGAACAAAACTAAAGATTAGTTAATGATGGTTATCATTTGAGTTCTGCCCTACCATGAGTTTTATCACTGCAAATACTCTTTTCTCAAGGGTGAGAGTAATTTTAACTTAAATTTGCTGGGCTAGTGAGGTGTGGAAGATGATGTAGAGTTTGGTTCTATTTTCAGGAGCAGAAAGACAAAACTCATCCTGTGTAACGCTGATATTATTCAATTGAGTGGCTGCTACTCACTCAAACTAGATTAAATTGAGGGAATGTTACTCTCAAATAGATAACTCAAGCTAACTCTCTTGCTAAAGGAAGTTCTGAAAGGCATCAGCAGATGGGATTTGCTTTTGGGCAAATTTCTGCTGGGCTATCTACAGTAAAAGGAATCCTRTATACCTATATATACATAAGTATATATCAAGGATAAATTCTAAGGAGACATAAGCTCACCCTTTACTATCAGGCTTTGCTATCTTGTCTACCTTGTGTTTGGTAAACACAGGAAAACTGCAGCACCTACTAAGAAAAATAAAGTCCAACTTAGAGCCAACACTGCTTTAGTGCAGCTGCTCTGCCCACCCCATCACCTTCAATTTTGGACTTTCACTTACCACACTAAAACAGAAGTCCTTCATTAACATATTGCCAGGACAGAGTAATTCCTATTCCAGCTTCCAGCCTGCTCTTGGGTATAGATAAATGATTGGGAAAAGTGAAGCGTGCTTGAGACGGCCCTGACTTTGTACCTAATATGGAGTGGGTGCACGATTCTTCCAGCACACCCTGCAAGTTAGAGGATGCCAACTTACAGAGGTGACCAGCCATGTTCAGAGAAGCTCCAGGACAGGACAAATCTGAAAATCAACATTGGACTATGTTAACACAGTCCTGTCATGGCTACTGGCCACAGGTAGACTTTTTGCTTCTTTGAAGCCAAGAATAGGGTCYCTATGGGCCAGGAGCTGAAAAGCTCACACGGTAACATTGTCTTGCTCAGATTTCAAAGCAGGGTCCCTAACAGGACATGTTAGCCTGAAGAAAATCCAAGTGTATATGAACTAGGAAAGCTAAAAATGCCTGAGATTTATGTTTGTTCATGCAATCAATATGGTCTTTGATCAAGGCAGAATTTTATTTTTCCTAAAGCATTCCCTCCTCTTGAAGATTAAAGAAATCACTGAACAGAAATACTGAAGTCATGAAGCACTGTTCTTTGTCTCACTGCCCCCCCCCCCTTCCTGAGAAGAAGAAATAAAGCTTTGGCAACATCATATATCTCTTYCAGAGATAGATTTAGACCTAATTTTATTGCAAACAAATGTCACTACTTATCCTCTCTATCCAGGTGGTTGCTTTTCTTCTTCCAAGTTCCTAACAGGCAATCTCACAGAGAACAGACCAACATCCTTATTTCTTCCTCTACAACACTTACAGTATGCTGCTAGTGCATCTTAACAAAAATACTTCATTATATGAAAGATATATTTTTGTCATGCCAAAGGCAGTTTTTTTAAAAAGTAATAATTCTCAGATTAAACATTTATCACATGCTTCAGATTTTAAAAAATTTTGATAGATGTTTCACCTGATGAAGTGTTCTTTTTAAGCTCACAACTCCCGTGCATTAAATCACAATTTTTATAAACTTTTAAAAAAATCACCTTTTTGCTGAAAATAAACATGGCAGATTTCAGCTAAAAGAACTTTTTGGAAAGTCATGTGTGTCTGTAAAGAGATGCTCAAAATGAAAGTGTCTCTCGGTAACAGTGGTACTGCGTAATACTTTGAATCCTGTGGTGTACTGAAGCACATCCCTTACTTTCTTTGATTTGCAGCCAATATCCTGATGTAAAACCAATAATGCTTCTACATTTCCCTTTTATGAAGTTGTTCTGTTTTTGTTTTGATGACAGTAAATAATAGTGCATGTGAAAAGGCTGATAAGGAATCCAAATTCATGCCAGCCTGTGTCTACATCCTGTTTACATAACCCCCCATTAACTCCTAGGGAAGCTGACACAGCTGCAAGAAAGATATCCTGTAGCTCACCATGCATTAAAAGAGCTTTTCTGACTAGATCAGTTCATCGTGGCTGTACTTCTGAAAACCAGCTTCGTGGATAATGACTTCAAAGTCAAGTTCTCATGAACATTCTCATTTCAGGAGCGTTAATGAAGCGTCACAGCTACAGCAAAGTGTGTGTTTCTGTTCTGTCATTTCATTTTCCTGTATTTGATGACTGACTGCTTGACCAGTTGTGATATATTTAAAATTCATAAATGTATGTTACTATAATATTAGTAATGCTATGTCTTTTGTGTGACATTTGTGTGACAGGCAGAAGATGGCAGCTCAGAAAGGCACATGTAATTGCAACAGGGACAAGATTTGGACTAAGAGTAGCACAATAAGAAGGTTCAACATTATAATATTTTAACACAAATGGAAGAGAGTGTCTCATTCCGTCTTTGTTTAATCTTCATTTTTTTCTGTTTATCTTCAGAGTTAGCTATTCACTTTGCCTTGATATTATTGTTTTTGTTTTTATTTGCCTTGCTTGTCACCTCTTTTAACTTTGAATTTTCCCAAGGGGTGATTAACAATGTGCGATTCCATGGGGAAAAATGATTAAAACTTCTTGGTTTTCAAGATTTACAAATGACAATTATATAAAGCTCTCATTTCAGCTTTTGCTCGGCAGCCAAGCTTTTGAAACAAAACTTATTCYGCCTCTCTTCAGCAATATTATTTTGTGAGCTCTCCAGCAAGCTATTTCTTACAAAATTCACAATAAGGTCAACATTTTTGCTGGAGGACTAATTTGTGTCCAGACAGGGAGATTAATCTGCTTTTCATCTGTCACAAAGTCCATATCTTTGCAGATTTCACACTAAGTGTTTCAGGCTGCTTGACTGCCACAGTTGGTGTGCTGCCTGCTCTGTTTCATTTGCTGCTGAATCCACTCGTAAACTGGTAAACTCTATAAAGTGTTAATCCTTAGGACACATTGCGAAAGATAAGAAACTTCATTCTTTTGCACTACCACAATCAGACATATCTGTCCTCAGGTTTTTTAAAAGCACAAATCATCTGTAGATACACTGATGATCAGCAAACTGGTGCRTATCATCTCTTTTTATGGCGTTAATGATATTAGGCTTAGCAAGTGGAGCACGTTTTCCTGGTATAATGATATTTTTTAGCACATTTTAATATCTGAATATAGCTTTCTGTTCTTTTTTAAACAACTCCATGCTTTCTGTCTGAATTCCCTGAGATTTCCATGTTTCTTTGAGCTTGTTTTCAGTCAAGGTTTGGAAGTYGAGTTTTTAAAATCCTCAGATTTTGTAATAGCTTTTAGATTCTGGAACACAAGCTAGCTCTCAGGGAGAAAAATTGGATGGACCCTCCAAGGCGATGTGGGACATGCACCTCTTGTAATGGTTTGGGAGCTCCAATAGGACCCAAAGTGATATTGAAAAGATAGGAATTTTAGGTTTATATGTTTGCTTTCAAAACTTTCATGTGACCTAAAGATATCTAAATTTCTAGACAACTTCTATTATATGAAAATGTTAACATGGCAGTGCTCTCAGTGAAGGCTCTCTGGCCACTGAATGTACTGTTGAGATAAAAGAAATACTGCTCAACCTAAAGAGCAATTTCTGAGGCTACGGGGGCACTAGATAACCAACTGAAATGGACAAGTGTAGGAGAATTGTACTGTATATATCACACAACTAGCAGACTCAAAAATCCCCACAGATAAGACTATATCACTTCCATATATATCCAATTGGCATTGGTATAGAGAAGAAGAAAGAGTAAATAAAAGAGGCTAGAGACTAGTCTCTGGTTCTGAGGTCAGCTGTAATAGCAGTTTTTGGTTATACGACAGAATTATTTTAATCCTCAAAAAAGTACAGTWGTATCCAAAGTGCCTGTTGGGAACAGATCCTAGCATAGGCTTTTGACTTGAGCCATTCCTGTGAACTGCCTGGGAAAATGCTAGGTTGGAGCAGATCAAAACTATGCCAGAGAGTACGCTAACAGCAAAAATGCAGGGATGACTGCTGACCAGTCCTCTAACCTTTGCCACGGCCCTGGTCCTTTTACTCATATATATGCAGGCTACGTGAGCAATACCGACATGCTGAAGTTGTCTTGCTGAAGGCAGTAGTGCCACAACCACCAGGGCTTCTCTAAGACGCACCACTGTCTTTGTATGCCTGCTCTAACGCACACGCAGGTACAAGACTTAGCAGGACTCAGATACAGAGTCCAGGTCAGACTGAAGAGCCTTTAGAAATGTATTCCTTGGCATAAATTTGACCTCTTTTTATAGGAGTGCTAGCTGGGGTCCTAGTTTTCACATGTCAAGAGAAGTGCTATTTTTCCTATGWGGATTTAGGTCATAAAGCCTTGCACAGACCTGGCACAGACCTGGCACAGAAGTCATAAATGTAAGGACTCAAGAATTAATTGAGCTCAAGTTGACAGGGAATTTCCTAGATAGAAAATGTTCAAGGAATTGCTGAACCTGGATTTGAAGCTGATCTCAGTATATAATCGTACAGAAAAACAAGAAAACAAACTGGAAACGAGCTTTCCTAGTCTTCTAATTTCTCTTACAGAGCTTTATAGCTTAAACATTAGTTAGGGGTATGGAATTTGCTCAGATACAAGGACATTTAGCTGGAATTCAATTCATCTAAATCTAACTCAAACATCATTTTACACAGACATTGAAAGTGTAGTTCAAAAACGTTTTTTCTGTAGCTGAAGCCTGCAAGAATACATGCACAGTATCATAGCAAATCCTCTGCAAGTTCAAGCACAGGATCCTGTTAGAAGCCCAATGCATAAAAGTACGAATGGTGAATTACAATCTCTAGGTTTTAGTGCTTAAGAAAGAGACCAAAAGAACATATAATCAACATTATAAACTATCTCACATACACTGACAATACAAAGGACATAACAAGAAACTAAAACAGACAGTCACAATGCCAACAAGAACAAGAAGAAAGAAAAAAAAAACAGAAAGAATTCCTCCATTATTGTCTCCTTGAGTAAGGATGCTGTCCCTGATCAATGCTACAGCTTAAATGACAGCAGGTATATTCCTGCTCCTCTCCCTCCCTGATGGAGAAGGATCATTGCTTTTTCATTTGCCATTCACCACACATTGTTCCTGTAGACTCAGCAATCATACACATCACACACAAACATAAACACATATACATGGATATATGTCTGGATAAATATATACTTTTATAAATATATAAAAATGTATATATTTGTACTATATGAGTGAAGCAAATAAGGATTTTAAGAAGGTGTGTGTTTGTGTGTGTGTGTGTGTCTTTGCACATGCATGTGCACATGCATGCTTGTATTTTCTGCTCCATCCTTCCTACATGACAAGGTGATTGATACTGCAGCACTGAATCAGAGTAAACTCAGATGTGATATCTAGATACTGATAGATACCAAGATAGCCTTCTTAGAGCCACAAGTTAAATCTTGTTCTGGAGATACCTAACCCCCTCCATTGATTAGACAGGTTAGACACCTAATTTTTAGAAGTCTACAATATGCACAACTCTCATGCTATTAATACAATCTAAATTTACTGATAGAGCAGCTTCCAAAAAAAGAAACCACTKCCACCCAAGAGCTTCAAGACTCATGTATACAAAGCATCATCAACGAAAGCAAATTTAGAGAACATTACCGAATGAATACATTAAAAATTATGCTGATATACACAACATAATAATTTGACTGAGGCTACTATTTAATAGAGATACTATAAAACAATTAAGAACATTTCTATAGCCCCATCTCGCTTCTCTTTGCACTGAATGAAAGGGACATCAACCTGGTTCTTTTCAGTCWTCTTTGCTTTCAGAAAGGATGAAATCCACTCAGTGGATACCAGGTCACAGACAGAGATACAAGATTCTGATCTTACTTTAACATGTGAGAGTGAATGTCCCATGAGTCCATATGATACTGGGGGCTGGCAACAAATGCCTACTATGGAGTTTCTTCCCCAAGTGCTGCTGAAATGTATTTTCCCAAATTATTCTCTCTTCTCAATTTTGTGGTATTCACTGTCTACCTTACTGTTCCAGGCCAGACCTAACAGGACAGAGTACTTGGATGAGCATGATCTCTTTCAGACCCTAAAGCAATAGTGGAAATCCAGGCAGTAGAAGACAATCAAATCCATGGGAATTATGTCAATAATTTAAATGAACTCCATATCCAGTTCCCACCCTACAAATGGGTAGAAATGCCRTTCTAAATGTTTTCTAAGTTTTGTGATTCTTACTGCACATATTATCACTAGTGATAGAGTGATGAAGCTTTCCCTATTCAAAACAATGCCATGGTATCTAAAACACAGCCACATCTGTTTATTTGTAAAGGTATTTCCACTCTGCTCATTTTGGTGCTACCACTTCCACGACAGACCTGCTAAAATTTATGACCCTTCTCAGTAAACAGTGAAGGTTGTAAGAAATGATTTCAATCAAAAACTGAAGGGAAATTCAATATTGTAAGCTTACTCAACTGAAAACCTGAATTTCAAATCATATGGTAAAATGTATTACAATGAGATCTGCAGCATTTCTTCTATTTATTTTTAACACTTCTACACAAGCATCCTCTTCAATCAGTGTAGCAATTTGACTCTTGCCTGTTTCAGTGAGAAAATGCTTTTACTCTTACGAAACTTCCTTGCCACATTCAGTACCTGTAACTTTTATCAAGTCCTTTGGAAAYGTTCTGTAGTTTCTCTAATTTTTTTAGCTTCTCTGTGAAAAATGTATTGCTTGTGTCTCTCCAGTTTTTATCACAATCTAGTAAGAATCATCAAGTGCTACAGGAAAGGCTAGCATTATTTTACCGTGAGTTCTCCACAGAAGTAAAATAATGAATGTACTGGAAGAAAAACGGCAAATCTTTTAGACATAGTGCCTGTACAGTTTTACCTTATTTAGGGAAATGTCCTCCCCAGATAAGTCCTCATTTCTTATTTGCTTATTTTCATTATTCTTTCTGCTATAATCATTGAGTCATACTAACGCTTAATTTTAACCATGAAAGTACTCAGTAATTATTTAGGCAATTATCAACACTGAAAGTTTTGTAGCAAAAGTTGACACCTGTTTACCCACATGGAAGTCACTATTATGTTGTTTAGACTTGTGAGCAACAAAATACTAAAATAAAACTTAAAACTARTCTGTCTTGTTGGTTCCATTCTTGAAATAGAAACTTCTCTGTGGATTCCTCAGCATGATGACTATAATCAGAAACAGGCTCAACAAGCAACTAATAAGGTTTCTTTGACATTGCTTCTGCCCATATTTCTCATCTATTCCATGTTTAAGGTTTTATCTTCTGCATTTTTAGTAATGCCTGTGGACTATCTCTTCCCACAGTTTTAGAAACTATCTTTAACAAAATTGCTACCCTTGCATAGTAGCATTCCACAGGCTAGGCGTGCACAGTGGGTCAAGCGAGGTCTGCAAATGTGCCAGACTATATTTCTGATGACTGTGCTCATTCTTTATATTGCCTAATTTTCTTCACTAATTGATTTCTTATCACAGAACTGTGGTAGAATATTGCTGATTGCGCTATCTGGGAAAGACATAAGTTCTCAGAAACAATTACTTCCAGGAACTATGCCATTTAGGAGAGTTTATCTTCCCACTTATAATATCAAACAGTATTATTAGTAACAGTATTAATGCATGTATTTCTTGATGTAAAAGCTGGAAGATTTTTTTCCAAACACTCAAATACTCAGTAAAAAGTGATGCTATTTTCAATCTGCCTTTGGTAAGAAGTGAGGGTAATTTTGGAGAGGATATTTCAAACATAATCTTGCATTAGACAGTCAGGAGTTGGKTTTTTTTTAATTAAATGGAATAGCTAAAAACAATTCTAAGCTGACATTGTAACTTAAACTCTGTTATTTAGCATCTCCTTTTCTTCTTACAAAACATAGATATTAAGCTTATACATATAGTTCTCTGAAATGTTGCTTTAGGTTGAATATTGTGCTCACTAACTTAAACAGAGTTTTAATCTGAACTTTGATGGAAGCAGACAACAGGCGAGGTTGAACACTCGGGTAGAAAGGGTAGAAATAAAAGCATTTTTTTCTATTACCAGTAGCATCTTTTTCTATTACCAGTACATCAGCGGGTAGTGGATTGATTCTTCCTCAGGTATGGAAGAATTCAAGGTTGATAAAGAGAACAGGATCACAGGAGCTAAACTGCAAAAAAGCTTGGCCAACTGTGTCAGGTCTTCTAGGTATGCAGCAATTGTAGTCAACATGCAACTGAAGGGCTTGGCAGGTGGGGGYGGGAAGGAGTGCTGTCATGTACAAATAAGAGCAAGAAACAGGAATGCTGGAAGAGAAATCATTACATTGGAATTGGAGTACTGTAAACATCGCAGAAAGGAGCACAATTAAGTTCAATTCCTATTATAGATAAAGTTTCTAATTGTAAGAAAACCTCTCTCTATATATAAGCTATTTAATAAGCCATACAATCTCTATAAAAGCCATCTTCTTCTTGTTTCTATGACTCATAGTACTGGAGCATAAAATAATTCAAAAAGTGTTTTAAAATTAGACTTGTACAGGCTAAACAGTTACTGAATGTGAAAAAAATTTACTATGAAAGCTGAATCAGATGATGAAATCTGAAAGCTTGTGGCATCAATAATGAGAACCATAGCTATATTTCAATAGCCCATCACACCAACTACTAAATCCGTAAGATTGAAAGGAGATCTTCAAGACTACAGCATGCCAGAAAAGGGTCTTTTGTACCAATTATATTGTTTATATTTCTCAGGATCACTCTCCATTTTTCAACAATAACAGAAAAAAAAAAGGAAGTGAACTATTGTGACTCATGTAATGCTTTCTTTAGGGTTCATAATATAATTTATATTAGGGCTACTAGAAGTAACTAATACTGAAAGCCACTGAGAGTCACTCTGTACCTCACTCCATCTCTTTCAGTTCAGAATGGATGCATTGCCATTTTACTGCTGCAGATCAGACTGTTGTGCTGGACCTGCATCCTCGATTTCATGGAAACAGGTTACACTTCTGTATGTTGTCTTTGCTGCCATTACTCAAAAATATTGCTGCTTGCACTAAATTACATTATTTTTTTCTGATTAAAGATGCTACGTTTAATTAAATAACAGCAAGTATAATTCAGAAGACATCGAGCTGACATCAAAATGCTCTGATTAGAAACTGCTTATTATAAAAATAAAACAATAGTAAGGTTTTCCAGTTTTTTGGTTATATGCTCCGAAAGTAGTCATCTTAAACATGAAGCTACTATTTACAAATGAATGGGAAAAACTTAGTTGCTATTCAGGGAAAGTTCTTAAATTCAGTAAGGTTTTCATGCTCCATTCTAGAAAGATATATTCTTTTATATAGGTATCTTGCTAAAAGGTGGACCTTCAAACACTCCAGTAAATTTGGGGGACCAGTCCTCTAGGTTATTAGCTATACTGGCAGCAAGTACATAAGCGCTACAAAATAAGCAAGGAGTAAGTATATATATTTATTGGTACATAAAATGAAAGAAAAATACATAGCACATGAGAAACAAATCTCAGAAATACAGCAGAATTTAGTAGTTCTAGTAGGAGATTAGCTATGCTTTCATTAGTATGACTTTTTTTTCTAGTTTTCTGTTAGATAGTACATTTTTCAATATGAAGCCAAAGGCCCTAAGAATTTGGGAGGGTGTTTCAAGATCTCACTTTGAGGGTGAAGCATGCAAAGACACAGGATACGCTTTGCTACAGTCATTCTGAATTCTTCAAGATTTTTTAAGGATTGAGGTACATAAGATATTTTATCTGTTTCCCCACATTTTCTCAATTTGCATTTTCTGTATAGTGTTAAAACATTGAAATATTATCTCTACATAGCATACCTGAGCATTCATCTCACAGAACTCTTAATTTTTTAAAAAGTGATAAACAAGTGCAATGGACTAGTAAGTATAAAATTGAACAGAAAGGAATACAAATTTGGAGAAAAATATACATTATCTATACATATAATACAGACTAATCTATTTTAAGTGCCAAAGTAAATTCAGACTTACTGAGCTACCATAGTAATTGTTAAAGATATTCATCAACTGGAGCTTTAAATCAATTTGTTGAACATTACATGTAATCAACTACGTATCAGTCTAGCTCATATGCTCCCATAATTCAGTGACAAAACTAATAATTAGCCTTAATTCTATGTGTTCATCTGAAAATCCTGAAGCATATTTTTAGGTCATTCTTATAGAATTGTTTATGCTTCATTTTCTTTTATATTTCCTTAATTTTGTGCAGACATTTAAATGTGAGGTTTTGTTGTCAGCTCTGAAATGTTTGCATTTTCTTAATGCGTTTTGAAATTTTTCAAGGGGTATTATTTTTATAGGCTATTCTTATCCACAAATGAAAAAAAAATTCAAGTGAACGTTTTTATTGCTGAGATATTTTCTGAAATTTTTAGGAAGCAATTCCTAAAATAAAATGTGCTAACTGAACAAAACCATGCCATGAGCAGTAGGAAAGCCTTCCTAAAGGACTTATTACCTAATTGCATCATCTGACCATTGGATAATGTCATCTCATGTTCTGCAAAATCGTTCAACAGTGGAATATTTAGACACTGTTGTCATTTAACTTGTACCATCAAGTTTTACAGAATGAGATGAATGAAGACGTTCTGCTTTTGTTTGATCCTGCAATACAACATATAATTCTTGTTGGCCAAAAGCCCTGCATTATTGTTGCCACCAAGTTTCCCACCTTAGGGCTGGGGAATTGAACTCACATTTGAAAAGACTCAAACCTTCTGGTAAACTTAAAGTTTTATTTTCTTAAAAAAAAAAAAAAAAAAAAAGTTTTACTTTAGTGAAAGAAAATTTTAGTTTTTGGCAATGCTGCTTGTGTGTACAATGCTGTTGCCACCACACAAAAAAGGAATCATCAAAGGGACTTCCTCTTTTTGATGGATGTGTAATAATTGAAACAAAAAATAAAAAAAAMCCCTTCACTCTTTAACATATCTTTAACTGATTTTGCTCTTTGCTATCTGTATATAATAGTTGTCATCATGATCCCTGAAACTCTTCATTCATCATATCAGGGATGTGCATGATAGATAATCCTTGTGTACAGATTTTCTATGTGACAGGCTAAAATTTAAATATTATGCCACAAAAAAGATGTTCCCACCCATCCCACCTTCAAGTTGTGCTGAGAGTTGAAATACAGTTGGGTTGTTGAATACGCGTGTTATTTTCAGAGTTGTCTCATATGCTGCCAGTCATCAGTTCTGCGTTTGCTGTATGGTAAAAGCACACCCACTCTTTTGGCAATGGATTTTATCATAAATTTATGGTGAATGCTGAAATATCAAACTACGGAAAATTGACCCTTTCACAAGGAAATTCATGATGGCCTAGACACTCAAGTGCTTTGGACTGTTTCAACTATGTTTTGTAAGTATCCCAGAAGAGTTGAGGCACAAGAGAGTCTACATTCCCAAATTCTCCACGATTTTGCTTTCTGTTCCTGCTCTTATTAACTCTTGCCACCAATTACGATTTTCCTGCTCTTCTCAGGCAGGCCCATACACACTGTAATACATAATGTAGCTGTACAGCAGGTGAAAGGAAGGTGAAAATCCCAAATCAGCACTACTAGTTTTCAGCCCAGCAGTACTAATTGAATTCTTCTTTTTCCTGCTGCCACTCAGCTCAGACCTCACTTTACAAGGGCAGTCAGTGTGTCACTCAGTTCCCATGCTGGTGTGATGGCTTAAAGTTAGCATTTTATTTCCTTTAAGAAAAGCAAAGAGACTAATGTTCTTCTTGGCTTATAATTTGTTTGGAAATTCAGACAATGCAAAGGATCTGAATAATGAAAGCGCCCATGTAAGGCCCCAGGTATTTGTGGCAATCTGTTTTAACAAACTATCAGAACTGTGGCAGGTATATAAAGAAAAAAGAGTATTATGAAATTTATATGAAAATTAATAATATAACCAGTTTAGTATCCCTTCTGTTATTCATTTCCATAGATAACTGATGGGATTTCATGATGCCACAAAATTTCAAAAGCTTACAGACTGAAAAATTCAAGCCTATGCATAACCGTAGAAGTTGTCGAGGTGGAAGCTGGAGGTTTGGGCARCCAGGAGGGGTGCAGCTGCGGTACTGGCTACCTAGCAAGTTGTGATACACAGCTCAGACCCCTAGGAGATCATGGGTTTAAGAAGGAGACGGCTCCTTTTCTATCCAGTCTGAGGTTGGGAAAGAGGACTCCGGACAGCAGTCAGCTCTCTCACTGCACTCTTCTGAAAAATCACAGCTGCATCATCTAACCACGTTTTTGCCAAATCTATTGAGTTTAATTTAAATTACTATTGCTCAGAGTTCAGCAATGTTCTAAGCTCTAAGCTGAGACCAGGGCTATGTTGTGCCAGACACTGTCCAGAGGAAAAAAAAAAAATACTACAAAGAGCCTGCAATAGATAAGACTGAGAAGAAAATCCACAGCACGGAGAAAAGTCACCAAAAGGCAAATGGCAGAGTGACTCTCCAGCTCTCCTAGATAACATTCCTGCTCTTATGGCCATGCTACTTGTCCCATTTTACAAGTGGCCTGAATGATCAGGAAGACAGCAGTTCACTACCATACCTCTCACTTATATCCTTCCCAGASTCAGGAAAGTTGTCTTTGGAACAGTAAGAAGTTTTGAAATTAGTATTTATATTTCACAGTGCACTGCTGTGACAGGTGATCCSTAAGGCAGATCTGCAGCTTTGCCACTGCAGGATGTGTGGTCAGCGTGATGCGTTTACTCTCTTAAAATAAAGAATTAAATCCGGGCCATTAGCAAGCGAGGCTGAAAATAGCCCTACAGAATGTCACATAYAGCAAGTGGTCAGCCAAGAAAAACGCAATGGAAACAAGGAGGAGCACCACTGAAAACACTCAGCAAAGAGCTCAAGTGCCTGGAAAAAGATCGTGCAAAAGCAGATGGAAGGGAAACTACCCTAGAAATAATACCCTTAACRTACATGGGTAGAGAAAGATGAAGATACAAGCATGCTCTTTCACTATTGCAAAGTTTTGTCAAATTTATTCTGTCTACTAATTTCCTCAGGTATTTGACTATTTTCCCTAGAATGACTACCATAAACATTTCCAAAACTAGGTATTCAGGGGGAAAACATTTCCTTAAAAAATGACAAGGAGCTATACTCATGTATGAAATGTAAATAGAAAAATATTTACATCAAATTTTAACTGCCTCTAAAAGACTACACGAAAACACACAGGAGCATAGTAAAACACTGTTTTATAACCCATTAGTTATAACTAACTTTTTCATAATCCCAGGTTAGTACACTATACTAACATTCAYTTGGAGAAAGGAGAATAAAATTCATTTCTCCCCTATAATTATCTGACATTTTGTAAATCAACAAACTTCAAATGTCAACATCCATTTAGATCACTGAGAAAACTGTAATGCCATGAAAATTAAAAAGGATCTCAGGAGGCACTAAAGTAAAACACACTGCAGGAAAAAAAAAACCAAAACAAAACATGAAAATCTAAAACAGTTTTTTAGCTGTTCAAATTTATTTTTTCATCTTCACTTACGAAAAAATAATCAAAGGTAACTGCTAAAGTATAAAATCAGTCTGGTAGGACAGATATCCTTAGTCTTACCATTAACAGTACATTCATCCTTTCTTTTTCCRCTTGCAAACCATTCCACTCATTTTTTTTTCTATTTTTTTCATGAATGGAAGCTGGTGTTCAAGCGAAAGTAGGTAAGTGCTGACTTTTAGAACTAAATAGTTTGACAGCTTTGAGCTTTAGTGAAAATTAGAAGGAGAAAAGAAAGTCCAACATTTTAAGAAAGTCTTTCATCACAACTGAAATATTTTCATCAGAAACTTTGGCATCTCATCCAGTACCTTTGACACTGGCTGTAAAACAAGACAATTCATCTTATTACCTGGGCAGGAATGCCCTTCAAAGAGTGGTGAAATTACCGCTTGTAAACATCAGTCAACTTGAAATGCCTGCATTTTTACTACATATGTTGGTTTTGTACCTGCTACATACAAGGTGAAAAAAGTATACTTAACTTGTTTATAGACATTAAAGAACACTCCTCCTTTAATCTCAAAGCTAATCTTTTAGCCAGCTGTATTAAACTGAGGACATACCTTGACAGAGAATTTGTGGAACACTCTGTTAAATGTCTCCCATTAAATTTCGGACAAAATAAATCTACATTAAGCCTATCACATCAAAAGCTACTATTTTCTTCTGTAGTTCATGTCTATTTGAGTAGATATGGTAACATACCAAAGCCACACTTTTAAGACAAAAGAATTTTAAGTACATAAGGAAAAAAATTAAAATGATAACTAATACTAAATTAGTGTCCAAACACCATTTTTCTTTTCAAATAGAAAAGATGTTACCAAAGGAATTTAAGAAATCATATCTACAGGTAATATTACAGCACTTTGTGAAAATATTAAAGACTCAAAATTTGTTTTCCAAATAGAAGATGAAATGTTCCAGAGATTATTTAAAGTGACACTATTTTTAAAAATTAGCCTTTGTAGACACCTTCTGATTTTTAAAATACATATCTGTCACTATTTCTTCCACTAATATGTAATCCTGTGGGAGTACATTCAACTAAAATATGAATACTAGTCCATGCCAAATTTACTTTTCTACATGCAGTTTTTTTAAAACTGTTCAAAATGTATTTGCATTGTTTTAATTATTGTCTATTCATTTCTAAACTACAGGAAAACCTGTTCCTTCTTGTGGTATTTTAATATATTTCTTCCAAGAAGATTGTGATGCTACCACTGAGTGAATTTTAATTAAGTACTAGCAAAATGATTTCCAATTAGCAAAATGCAGTTCATTAATGAGAGACTCAAACACTATCAAAGTTTCTACAATTCAAGATATTCAGTAGCTGGAGTACAGTTTGAAAGGCAGTTAAACTTTGGTAGCTTAAAGCATTTCCTCTTTTCTTAATTTTATTTTTTTGGAGACTGGCTAAGGAAAAGAAAAAGAAAGATTGCTCTCATAGAACAAGAAAACATGCAGGGAGGAAATCTCCACTTACAGCCAAATGAACTTTTTTACAGTATTTCATCACATTTAGTAATAGAGCCAATGAAGAGTCTGATCTTGGACATCATTACCCACCTGATTTAACATGAATATTTGCAGTGCCAGGTGCTTGAAAGAGGGAAAATAAATCTGTGCATAAATCCTCCTGAAAACAGTATTCTCTATAATGTGCATTTAGGAACAGTAGGATACAACAGAAGTTGGTAGACAAAGATTGCACTGTTTGCCTTGAAAATATATGCATAGAGTTGCAGAATTAATTTGTTTACAGCACTTTTTGCTCTTACTGTGGCAGGTGAATTGTTGTCCACTTCTCTTTAAAGATAYTCTAGGCTGTTTCTGACCAGGCAACTGATGTCAAAATCAATTTGACAAGCAAAGTTTCTCTTTCTTCTACCATTAAGTAAGAGCAAATGATTAGATAGGGACCGCAAGCAAAATACGTATGGGAACATGCAAAAATGTTAAGAGAGACCATACCTTAAGATCAACAGATATAATGCCCATTGGATGTGAATTAAAAGAAGTTAAACCCAAACATAAAGAAATGCACCCAAAATACACTAACAATGTTTTCCTTCAAAATCTCCAAGCAGCATGAATAAACTCTCAATGCCAACTGTCTGTCTGTCTGAATACACAGCTCTTTCCAAAGTGCTACTGCTTCACCATAGAACCGTGGGGAAAATCATGTTAATCCCAGATATTATTACCAAATGAAAACTAATTGTCACTTAGAGAGACCGGATGTTAAATAGTCCTATTCTCCTTTATTCTAGGAGTCTCTGGTAGCAATGYTGAAATTCTATGAGATTCCTTAACGGTACATTTTTACTTCCTTCCTCAAACTCTTACAGCTTTAATGAGGTTCCTCTTCTGCTCCTGAACCACTTATTAGCAGTGAAGAAAATAACTGTAAGGAGATTTTCTYCATAACTCCCTCATTCCTAAGGAATGAGCTATGAAGGGAGGGAAGAATGACAGGATAGCTCAGGGGATCAAAAACTTATCCCGGCATTGCAGCCACAGCAGCACTCGAAGGCAGAGGATGCTRATAGGGACCAAGAGCTGTTCTTGCCAACCTCTATACATATCTGGCAGGCTGCGTGACATGGATTTGGGAGGAGCTGGGGAAAGGAGCGTCTTCAGTCTAGTGCTCGTGAGAAGTGCTCATGGTGCTTCAACCAAGTCTATTAGAGGCCAAGCTGATTTCCTGCTTCTAGGAGCAGACCGGTCACACTCGGAGCAAACGCAGACAGAGGCAACATAAAGGGCAGGAGGGTAACTCCCGAGCATCTGATCCTTCTGATTTAAAAAGTAGTCTGTTTTCAAGGGTGACCAGAACAGCCTTTTTCCTTTTCTAAACTAGCTCTTTATTGTTTATCTTGATTTTCTAAAAAGTTTTTTTTAAAAAAAAGTTAAAATTGCATGCTGCAATATAAAAGAACAACACAAARCTTTGCAACACTGCTCGCAGCAAAATAAGCCAAAATTGTCCCTTAACGCTATCAATTAAGGATAACAAACTGCTTTCCAGCAGCTAATGGTCTCTGTGGCAATTTATGTAAAAGAGAACTAACAGGAAAGCAAAATAAGAGCTTAGTTTTCACTTATAAAATGAGAAACCAACATTATTCATATTCTTTATCCATATTCATTTCATGAAAATAATGCAGCAAGCCACATCCACACCTTTACCRGCTTGCAGTCTCAAGTGCTACGGGAGAATGCAAATCCCAACAAAGCCATCTAACTCTATTAGCGSATTAGAAAACATTAAGAGCAGCGGTGCAGTTGTCAGAAGAGCAGCTGGATCTGAAACATTAGAAGCAACTAATTTTCCTCTCAAATTTCAGGCTAATGTCCAATCCAGAGTAAACAAGCTTGGGAGGCTTGTTTCAGTGCTTCTGTAATTAACTCAGGTTCAGTAGTCACCAGCTACATATTATCAAGTCAGCTTTGGCAAACTGGGGAMCAGCAAAGGAATTTCAAACTTCAAAGTAAGCTCTCAAATACCCGATCACATAATAACAAAATACTCACTCTTAGCACCTTATCTGGGAAGCTCACATTGGTCWGACGGTGACCTTTACAGGATTACCTTAACATGGAGAGAAATCAGCTCCTCTGAAGTGTTCTCAAATTTGTAATAGAAAATGGCTGCAAGACTGATGTTTATGTGGGGGRAAAAAAAAAAGAAGAAAAAGTCTTAAATGTCTCCCAACATAAGCTGAAGCTCTGATTTAAAGCTATTTGACTTTCAAAAGCCAGAACTATGACATCTGACTGCCAATTTACAGTATGCAACATAACACTCTCACTGCATCAACTAGGGCAGGGGAGAATATAGCTTTCAACTCCTAAATCACTTTCTCATGAATTAGCTTGTTTTGCCAATACGATCAGACAGGATTCTTTCAAATAATGTTCTTTGCTCCCCTCTCCAGAAAGCGCTGTTCTATCTGGCAACAAGAAGTTGAGAGAAAATGACAAAGCTCTACAAGATGCGTTTAAAAGCAATAACTGTTATTTTCCTCTCTTTATCACAGGTATCTATATCTGTCACAGGCATCTATAGGTATCTTAAAGAGATATCTATATCTCTTTAAGCATGGGTAGGGAGTGCAGAGTTGATCTGCCAGTCAGGATGTCTGTCTTTTTACAAAACTAAAAAATTTCTTATGCTGAAGGCATCTAGCTCTCAGTTATTTATGCATTATTTTACTCCCTGAATCATCAACTGGTGTGAATTGTTCTAGAGAAATGAAAAAACCCTTTCTTTTTAAAGATAGTAAAGATGTATCATCTTCCCCCCAGTATCAATCTCTGTTCCTGTCAATTCAAAGCCCGAATTCTCCTCTTTTTGCTGATCCATTGCTGTTTACTATTCCACCACTGCAGCCTGGAACAGCCTGTTCACTTGAGTCCACAGTCCATATGCAGATCAGTACTTGCAATGCTTTAAAATCAAAATAACTCATTTCCTTAAAAAAAAAAAAAAAAAAAATCCGTGAATAATGTGTCATCAGAGATTTTTCCCTAATGTCTTTTAATTAAAGCAAGTAGTTAGCCCAGTTGTTTCCAGTCTCCCCTGGATACTGAGCAGAGAACTGAAAATAAACATTAAAAAATGCATCAATAACTTCCCTAAGAGCAAAATGAGACTTTTGCTTGGATATTGTTATTTGAAAGCAGCCTCACAGTTCCTACAGTACTTTCATACTATACCATACTACTATATCTTACTACATCTTATTATAAGAGGTGAGTCTTACTAGTTTTCACACATTTAGAAGCACAGAACACACAAGCTGTATTGACGGGAGCATTTTGGTTCGGAGCACTACGGTGGTTCTGAAACGAATCACCCTGCATCTCTCACTAACTGCACAGGGGTGCAATTTCCAGAGCACTTTTGCTACGTGTGAACTAAATTCCTTTGGAAGAAAACTGAACATGGCATGCAGCACGTACTTCAGCCCTTAAGGGAGACCTAAAAATCCAACACACTGAGTAGTCCTTCAGAAAGCTTTGAACTACGTACCTGGTGTGGATATTCAGTCCACCGACCAGACTAAATCTGGACCAAAGTAAAATCTCTGAACTGCATATAGTATAGATGTTGGTGCTTCAGTACCAAATGCTTGACCTACTAATCCCTTTAGAATCCGCTGAATTTCTTGTAAATGTAGATACAGCCATAAAGGACTACAGAAAACAGGAAGCATATTCCTGAATCTGGTCTGAAATCTAGCCTCAGACAAAAAGTCCTGTACTAAGAGTGTTCCAAAGGCTGTTAGTCAAACACTGGTAACATTCAAACAATATTGCAAGATTGTTTCACTTGTATATTTAGCATAAAAATCCCTACATGGTATTTTGCATGTTCAGCTAYATTGAATTTCGGTAGCACTTCAGAATATACAGTAGATGCCTATAAAATATTCTGTACTACTTCTACTAGCATCAAGGGTGACGTTTATTTACTGCATTTCATCACTGTTCAAAATAACTAGATATATCAGGCCTATTTATTTTTGACTGATGAGATATAAACAAAGCTCCTGGGACACTGTGGCACTTCAGGGCCAATTTGCAACAAGGATCAGAAAATTTTGCAACTCATCCAGGGCAGCAAGAGCTTGAAGATGTGGAGACAGCGCAGGCACACATGGGGAAGCCGAGCGAAAACATCGTGCCATCTTCTATTTTTATTACTCGCATCGTGAAAATGTTATATCCCTTTCTGCTAACAGCATTCCTCCCTTGAGACTGTAATCAGAGCTCCTCAAGGCCAGGAGAAGACAAGGCGGCAAGAAGGACCCTGGACCATCAGGCTTGAGGGGGACCTGCTGGCGCAGCGCTACCGTGGGCCAGGCTGCTGCCAAAGGGGCTCAGCCCTTCACGCCGGAGCTGCATTTCAGTCTCGGCGTCTGCTCTCGCGCTGCCCCATCCCYAGGGTCCTGCTGGCGTCCGCTGGCCGCGGCCGACCCCAGCCATCCTCACCCACCTTGCCCCCGCTGGGTGCCCCTGCCCTTGGCAGCAGCCTCCCCTGCTGCTCCTTGGCAGTAACTCACTGACATATTAGCTATCRCGTGTTAACTATCTAATAAAAACACCCTGTACGATAAATACAGCCTTAGAGAGCGAGTTAATCAAACCTCCCTCCCGGAATAAACGCTAAACTCTTCCCATTAGAGGTATAAATCTCATCTTGTGAAGTCTCAAGCTACATGTCCTAGGAATAAAAAAGCCTGAAAGCTGTAATTGATGAAGACTTTCAGCGTTTTTGGAGATCTGGTCAAGCAGCAGGCAGTTCAAGGAGACTGTGGAAGTCAGATATATGTTATGGGCGGCAGACAGRGTGTCTGTGGCTAGGACTCCACATTCACAGCATAGCTAGAAGTCAGACCTGCTTGCCTTCACAGTGGTGAAAGGCACCGCAGCCAAAGTCCTCTAGTATCTCTGGTCYCACACTAGGATACAGTTTGGGAGGCACCGAGATGAAAAATAATATGCACCAGCTTAGCCTTCAYCTGGGTAGGCAGGGAAAGGTGGGTACGACTGTAATCTCAGATGTTACCCAGCTCTGTAACAGGTTAACTAAAAATAAAAAACTATTCCCTTTGGTGCAGCAGTGACACAAAGGGGATTAAAAAAAAAAAAAAAAAAAAAAAAAAAAAAAAACGGAGAAGTTGTTTCTGCTGACAAAAGCAGCCAGGCCAGATCATTTTCTAAAGGAGCATGTGAAACAAGGTCTCTCTCCCACTCCCTGGCAACTGCAGCTCTTGCGTAGAAAGGACGCAACTTCAACAGCTGCATTCCTGGGGCCACTTACTACTGGGCTCCTCTCMTATTTTCTCTGTTTGCAAAAGTGTTTTCAGTTCATCTGAAGTAACCGTCAGAGGAATTCRTTCATTCCATCTCTTTTACTCAACTAGCCTGTAAACTGTAGATATCTGCAATTTTAGTACCTTGCTTCTTATTTTCATTAATATTTTTCTCCTAGCACAGTGATTTTTCTACAGTCAGTTCTTCRAGGAACACACACAAAGAGCAAAAGCCACCTCTTATTTTGCCGTGCTATTGCCATTAYATATATCAGCTTGTTTATTAGCCTCTGGTACGATTACCTGTACTATTTCAATGCCCACTACGCTCTTTGGCTCATTCACAAAGTTTCTGCCTTCCACATCTAAATCCCGCATCAAGAGTTCTGCGAAATCAGCAATCCCACGGACTTCATTTTTTAAAAAAATGCTTATCTCTGGGTTCTATTCCTCCAGCTGTTGCATAGTACTCAGTCTTTATTCATTTCAATGCCTTTGGGAATTTCAAATTTACAGTCAGGAAAGGTTAACATATGTAGGCATACCTTAAATTTATTTTATTGGCATCTAGCTCAGGTAACAAGCACAACGGAACTGTAAAGGCATATGATTTTGTATAGACTATTTGCTCAGGCAAGGTTTTCCGGCCATACTGAAGCCTCTGCCCATGTACAACTGAGGCTGAAGTCCTCACCTGTGCTAGCTAGACACTGGGAAGGTCTGCCGACGGTACAAGGATGGCCCGCCAAGGGAAGGGCATACAAAGTCTTTACTTCTGTACGCTGGAGTCTTAGGTAAGCTAACAGAGTAAAGTGCTTAGCTAATGTATTGCACTTACAACTCAATCTAACATCCAAATACTTTGCCAGTAGGAGAAGCTGATATCCTCTAATTTGAAATGCCACGTCAATTAAATGTTTCATAAAGGAAAAAATGAATCCAGAAAGTGTGAAGGTATTTTGGGGGACATTTTCACGTCAGTAGCTGTCCTATTTGGACTCATTCATCAGCTAGGGGATTAAAAATTGCAGGGCTAAAAATGACAATAAGTAAAACAAATAAACCAAACTAAAAGCTAACTATGCTATATGAAATGATGGTTTCAACTGATACACAGAATGCACATTCAGTGATTGTGTTTGATTGTATTATCAACTGAAAATCCATATTTACAATTCTATGTAATAGGCAAACACTCTGAAGGCTAGATTTTATGCAAAAGAAGAGAAATAAACAAATCATGAATCAGAAATGTACTGGCAAGATGGTGCCAACAGAGTTATTCATGTACTAATCAACAGAAAGTAAAAACTAACATACAAGAGTAACACTAGAAAAGTGAAAAACTGTCAGCACATGCAAAAAAGATAGAAAGACTAGCCAAAATCTATAAACCCAGCCTGGTACACTGATTAAACTGTAGTTTTGTCAATATTTGCTCACAGGAGTGTTCAGATACACTGCCCTTTAAAAAGTATACACTAAAACAAAAAACTAGATGTATAAATTTAATCACATAGAAAGTTTTAGAGAATGTATTTTGCCTTTTCTATTTACATTTTAAAGCGTTTATACATTTTATTCAATAGATGCCAAACTAGAAAAATCCATTACAAAATAATGTGAAATTTCATGAAAGCACCCTAGTTCAGTCTAACAACACTTCAAAGAGAGATTTAGTTAAATCCGATAAGTAGGATTACATGCAGATGTCAATCAATAGGTGTTCCAATATCTGTCTGTATTTTAAAAAAATTGAAATGCCATGCTTAATAATTACTTTGTAAATGTTCCTCTTATCTAGCATAGCTCAAATAAAATTGTGCATTAACACGTTATGATACCTCTGCGCTCTGCACTTTCAGAGCAACATTAAGATATCACCTACAGTTTCACAGTGCAATTACGTTTGTTAATGAAACCAATTTTGTGCCTTGAAATTCTGGGTATCTTACAGAAGGACAAACACAGAAGACCTAAGGAAAAAAGTGCCCAAGTAGATCCAGAGGAAAAAAAAGAAACCAACAACTATAGAATACCTATCATAAATATAATCATTTTTTTTAGAAAATCTCCATGCATGAAAAACATTCCTAGAAATTGAGATAGAATTAGTTGCTAATAACATTTTCCTTTCAGATATCTTTATTAGACTAGACTTTACTTTTAGTTCAATATGAAAAGATCTGACTGGAAGGCTAGAAAACACTTCAAAGTTTACAGCCAAAAATATTTTCAGAGGTGGTATATTATACTGTTATCTGGTCTTTGAAGTTAATGCAGTATAATTCAGTTAATTCTGTTGCTTTTCTAAAAGCATTGGTATACTCCCAAGGGGAAAAAAGAAGAAGAAGGAAAAAAAAAAGATACCACCTCATGCAATCCAACACACTTAGCTTTTTCAGAAGCCTACACTGAATTAGAAAGCTCTATGGGTAAGTAAGCAAGGAAATGGAAACTACCCACTTCTGCCTCCTGTTGTGCAAYGCTGCCACTGCAGCCTCCTGCGCCAACCCGTCAAAATGCCAGGTCAGTAAACCCTGCCAGCACAAGCATCTCTCTTAACCAGCCCAAGGCTCCCACTAGAAAGCTTCTGGCCCATGCTTTGCACTGCTGACGCAGCCGTCTCTCTGTGAACGTCTGTTCATTAGTGATAAACGCCAGAGGCAGCTCCCTCCCGGGATCTGACTGTGAAGGTACCGTTGTGTATCGGGAACTTGCCTTCGAAGTTTAATGTGAGAGCCGGCAGACTAGCAATTTTGCAGCTTTGCCTTATGTTTTTTTCCCCAGGATGCAGCTCAGCTAAACACGCTCTCTTGCCAAATTCCTCGAGGAAATGAATGGAGTACATGTACTCTTCCATGGCTATTAAATGAAATTATTAAATGAATTAACCCCCCCCAAAAAAACCCAAACAGCAATAAGAATGTAAAAACTACTATCATGCATGTCACTTGTAAAATTGTGACATTACAGGATAGCCTGCATGTAGGCTTTCCTTCCCCTTYGCAGAGGCGAGGTACAGGTACCTCCGCTGCGGCGTCCGCGTGGGCTCTGGGAGAGCGGGCTGCAGCAGGGGAAGGAGGTGGCAGGGCAGTGCCTGACCCATCCCTCCGAGGGGAGCACGGGGCACGCGCGCCCTTCAAAGCCACAGCCACCGGCAAAGGCTTCAGCTGCCCAGGGAGCAGATCTTGGAGCCCCTCTTTATCGCACGCAGCTGCCCTTCCCAGGAAGGACTCTGAAGCTCATTGCTTGATCTCCCCCTGCTTTCTCATCTCTGTACTAAAGGACAGTCAGACAAGTGCTCACTTAGTTCAGACTAACCACATACAGGCACCCAACTTAAATTCACCAAATCTAGCACTGACAGGAGGAATTTCCGCTGCCTTGATGGCAGCAGAAGTTGGTGATGGGTAGCGAAGCACACCAGCCCTGCTCCACCTACACAAGCACATTTTAGGGAATCAGCCTAAACTAACAGTTTACTTTAGGGAAATTACCAAAAAAATCCACCACAGTTGACATTAGCTCAGCAGAGCCCCCATAATCTGTACAGTAGCCACAGCTGTGTTTTGCTAGGCCTTACTTTCAACTGAGGCTACTGAAACAGTGAAGAGAGGCTCAGGAGACTTGTCCATACAACAGTTTCTCAAGGGTTCTCAAAGGACAGACGTGGTCTCTCTCTGTGACAGTACTGTCCTGTCGTATCACTTCACCATGCTGGCGTAGCTGTCTCTTCTGCCTGTTGAAATATATTTCTGAACCCATGAAGACACTAACATCACTCATAAATACTCCCATTTTGCCAAGACAAATAAAACAAACAAACAAAAAAATAACTTACCGACTTCTTCAAACAACCCATGATTTTGGAAGGTTTGAGCTCAGTAAAGTAAGTCTAGCATTTTTAGCATTTTTATTTTGCTGGAAGAAAAAACTACTGCCTGCAGAATACTGTCCTGAGTATTGCACTTCCCAGCCTTTAACTACCATTGTAATTATTGTATTTGTAACTGAATTAAACAGTCCCTTTTTAATCCAAAAGTTTACAGTACCATATACTAAAATTTCAAGGGCATAAAATTGTGCAAGGCCGGGTGGGGAAGGGAGAACTAATTCTGTAGGACAGTGTCGTAGGCACTAATTTGAGGGGAAGACATATTGAAAGTACTTTGGATAACGTGGTAGTGACATCCAGCACCAGAGGTATTTAATTAACATTTATTTTATTCTATTACATCTTACTTGAAACTGAAAGTCATGCATGAAGAATTTTGCTTGAAACCTCTTAGTTTAAGCTAATCAAGTGTCTAATGCTTGATAGCTGGAAAAATTAAATTGCAAATGTGATATTAAAAAGAAAAACTAATTCATTTATAACAAAGATTAGCAAGAAAATAAAAAAGCTCAGATAAATTATAAATATTTTTAATCTCAGATTTAAATGTCAAGGTCCATATTAATGGTGACTCCTGATGCTACTGTAAACAAATAACTATTTTTTAAAAGATGGATTAAAGGGCAAGATAATCTCATATTTATTGTATTTTATTATCGTACATAATGCACCAGTGAATAAGATCTGGCATCATTAAGGAGGTACTACTGGGTTGTTTCTAAACAGAACACATAAAATAATATAAGTTAAAAAAATAGAACATAAAGTCAAGTATCCATTGACTGCTAAATAGGAAAGTAAGGTCTACAYAGGGCTATCCAGATATTTTCAGCTATGCATTTTATCAAAGAATGTCAATTTGTTAAAACTGAAACTGTACAAGCAACTTAATTTCAATGAAGTGCTTGTAGGGAAAGGTTTTCTCCTGGTCTAGAAAGAAATGATTCCTGTAAATGAGATCCATCTTCAGATTACCCCGGTGGATGCAGAACCTGAGCCTGGCTGAGTGTGCTAGCCCTCTGGCACTGGGGTACGCTGCATGCAGTATCTGATGTTGGAACGTAACAGTTAAGGATGTTTAGCTCGGGTTAGAGCAGTCACCACAACTTAGATTCATGTCTTGTCATGAATTGTTTTCCACCTTGCACTACATGCAAAATCCAATCCTAATTTGAATTACTAAAAGGGAAAAAAAAGAAACAGGAAAATATTCTGGCGTATTTTAAACAAAAGCTGAGTTTGGAGAAGTCAGGAATGGAAACAGTGCACACAAGTTAGATGCAAGAAAGTCCAATGGTACAGATGTTTGTGCGCATGTGGAGAACATTATGTGGATTTTGTACTGTAAAAAGAGGCAGTTTTTTCTAATGCTAGGTTTTGAATTCTCTCTGATCTGATGACCCGTCCAGTACTGTTGTGCTTAACTCCTCCCCATTAGAGTTTACAAAGTGACCTGTTAGGCAAATCCTGCTTCTAGCACTACCACCACACTGACTGATGTGGACTGCAATGGTCTTCAGCCCTTCTTGCTAGCTTCTCATCTAGATGCACCAACGCCTCTTTCTAAGGCTGTTTGGTCAGCTCTTTCAAGTATGGGCCTGAGATTTAACGGTACTTCTTTCTTTACAAGAGAAAAAGGAAATGCAAATTAATTCATGAGACTTYCTTTCAGATTTCCAAAGGACACATAGTTGTACTGACCACAACCACAACCACTCAGAAAAGTCTTTTATATTGTCCTTGACCTCTCAATCTCAGGAACTGCTCTTGTGACAGCCTTTTGAACAGAAGATTTCTCTTCCAATTTTAACACTACCCTAACTAATACTCAGGTAACTTGGAGCCGCTGAGGAGACTGCAGTCTTCTGCACTGGCACGTTGCCAGCAGGGAAGCAAAGGAACAGTCTGAAGGCCATATCCCTTGAACATCTTTTCCCAGTTTGGGCCTGTTTGGAGAGTTTGGAAGAATTTGCAGCCCATTTTCAGTTTGAATCGGTTACCAACAACTCAGTAAACTTTGCACAGAGAAAAGCTCACACATGTCACAGTGAAGTTTGGTGTTAATCATCTCTAATTTAGCATTTCCTCAAGAGCTGTTTTCAATAGGCCAGATATTTAACTCATACAAATTGGCTCCTCTATCACATGCACAAAGACRGAGCTTAATCTGATTTTTTCCAATGAAAGTAGGACAGGATAGTATAGATCTGCTATCACAGCAGATCTTTGCTGCCAAAGTAATATTGTAATATTCCTGCTCTCCAACTGCATTAAATCCTAGGTCCAAACAAGAACAAACCCTCCCCCCCGTTGAAATAAGATACTCTGCATACCAAAGGGCCTTGAAGTGTAAAGCTCCAACTAATGAAGATCCACAGCAGATTAACTAGGAAATAAAGGATTAGTAATTTGTGGGAGAGCTGAAAAAGAGGCAACAGAGAGACCAGCTAGTGGGCTGCCAAAGAAAAGAAAAGAAACTGAACCACTGGAGARCACAACCACAGCCACTGGCAGCGCGGGAGGGGGACTGGCACTCTATGTGCACGCAGAAGCACAAAGAAGAGTTTCACACCCTCTCATTGCCTCGATTCTCCCTGAGGACAGCTGCCCACGAGCTACTATAGCTCGAGGGACAAAGGGAAGGACAAGTTTGTCCTAATCCATCTCCTCCTCTCTTTTCTCCTGGCCCTCGTATCCCTACAAGCCCGCTCTYGCGACACAGCTCCTCCACCAGCCTACCTGCATAGCCTCCTCATTTACACCGCTTCTCTGTTTACCCCAATACTTATGCTTGCACATCTTTGTGAAGTGCACTTTGGTAACTGCAAATAAATCGGTTCCTATGGAAATGTTTCCATTATACCAAACAGCGGCTGTTAAGTTGCTGTTTTACAGCATTAAAGATCAGAGCAAATTAATTCTCCTTGCAAAAGGTTTTCAGCAAATAATCAAAAGCTGGAGAAGCAGTCATAAAARAATTATACACTTTTACATGCTCTAAACATAAACATGCTTTTTTGTTTGTTTGTTTCTAATTGGCTAAAGACTCTTACCTCAAAAACTGGATGTTGAGTTATAGAAATGGAAGATTGCCATTAATGAATCTGATCCTTTACAAATGCTGTACACTTACACTAGCTCAGTTCTCTTGTTTGATCTTGAATGTTCAGAATTCCCCGTCAGCTATGCAGGTGTACATTAGTTATCAGTGTTGGGAGACACAGTGACTAACTGGTTCATTTGCTTTAATCTAACCAGCTGTTAGTTAGCGCTTCATTCTTTTTTATGCCATTACAACAGCAAAGATTTAAGATAAAGATGCTTAGTGGCAAAAGCATCTAATCTGTCTTCCGGATTTTTACCTTTCTCTGAAAGTCTTTATCTTATTTTAACTTCAGCAGTATCATATTTTGCTGTATTAAAGGTTGTTTATTGCAAAAGAAATGCAGTGAATAAAAGTGGGTTTTTGCCTTATAGATGCGTTTAGAATTATAGTAATTGCAATGAGTAGAAGGTATTTATGTCGCATGTAAAATCACTTTAGAGAATTGCTTACTGAAAGGCCCTCTTGAAGGAAATCAGGTAAAAGGTGAGTGACAAAGCAGCTGCCATCATAGTCTCTGAAAAAGCAACTTGGTGAGGCAAGTAAGGCTCTGTAAGAAATAAATGATAGTATAGACCTGCTATACTAACAGAGGAAACCAAAGCAGACTGTACTCACACAATCTATATTGTTGGCCAATACCAACAGTATTTTGTAATACCACTACAAAGTCCCTTAAGGAACTATGATAGCAGAAATCAGTGCTATCCATTCACTTGCTAAAAAGTCAAATGATTCTTAAAATCCAAATTATATAATGGAAAATGTCCCCCTATTACACCATTTTAAATTTGGTGTCATATATATTGCATAGTTGTAAATAGGATACAACTCTATGTATGATGGAGAGGAGAAAGACAGAAAAGTGACTGACATCTCAAGATTTATAGTTGAATATATAAATATTTTACCTGTTTTAGAGTGCACACAAAATGTAGCCCACTACATGAAAAAAATGTAGTTGAAAAATTCTGTCAAGTTGCTTTCTTTATACTGCACCTTCTTCCCTTCATAGGGAAGAAATTGTGATTTTGCATTTTAAACACAGAAGATTACACAGTGATTCACTGATTTATCCCTTTCTTGTAGAGGTAATAAAAATTATTACCATAATAAAATGCTGTTACGATAGCAAAATTTAAGTTTTGTTTCTGGTTATGGAAAAAAAAAAGACGACGACTAGGCAAGAAATAAAGACTTAGCTTATTGATAATTTCAGAATTAAATTGAGCCTTTGAAAGTGTCCAGCTCCCTACATTTATGGTTATCCCAAAATCTTTGTTTTCTTGGAATACTGGGACTTCAGTATAGATAGGAATGTGAGCACAGTCTCCTTTAGTTTCCTCTGTTAGCACAGAACTTGCAGGAGCAATGCTGCCATATTATTCTTGCTAGCAGGAATGGTTTCTACTGGTTGCATTTGTACTAGATATTCAATAGTGCACAAATATTTATATAAGTAGACTCAAGTCAATTAAAAAGTGCAGACAGTCAAAACATTAAATTTGCTAAYATTTTTCTTCTTATTTTCATTTCATTCACAGGTTTGATCCCTCCAGTTCAGCAGGCTTTCTCATTACTATTACTTAGCTACGGCCACAAACGTGCACAGTGATTGAAAGTCGCTCAGCTATGCCTTCTAACAAATACTTTTCCTGCTTTCAACAGCTGCTCCCATAAAAAGAAAAACAACAGTATTTTGTAATACCACAAATACAGTGTAAAACAAGTAGCAGCAATCTTTTCACCAGAAGTTTGTTGTCCAAACCTCTAGCGGATGAAAGAAAGACAAGTCTGAGTTTGTCAAGATTTATAAGTCTTAGCAGAGTTCTAACAAATATACCAAGGTGCCTTACGTTGGTGAAAAAACTTCGAAAGATATAACTTTAAAACAATTCTCTGAATGGAGTATCAGTAAATGAATGATTTTCTTTTCTGCCACAAGACCTGTGTCTCCATCAGGACTTCGCTGGCACTGGTGCTGTGCCTGTAATTTTTTCCACATTTTAACCTACACAAATGTGCCAGTAACTTTCTAAAAGCAGAGCAATGCTTAGTGCATGTGTACTGGGAGATTATTCTATGTGTTAGTAGTGGCTTAAAAAATGTTAAGTGGGAAGAGAATCAAAAAACACAACTCAGAAGAAAAGACTGTGCCAAATGAAGGCAGTAGGAGGATGTCCAAGGGAAAATGAGAACAGTGGCAATCAGCCTCCTTAGGAATCCAGATCATCCAGCACTCCAGGATTTTCCCCTGACTTACATGGAATATGTATCTCTGTTTTCTTCTAAGAATGAAATAAATATTTCCATTTTCTACGTGAAATAAATGTTTCAACAGTTAGCATTCCTACAGAACTCACATACTTTCACCCACAGAAAGAACTTCTGGTAGCTCTGACGGCATTTATTATTCCCAAATTTTAGAAAAAAAAGTATGCACAATAATATTCAATTATCTTGCAGCAGTAGCAGTACTGAATCATTTCTTATTTTGCGGATGGAACACAATCTCCTTTGTTACTTTCTCTTATCTATAAGCCGGCAATTAATCCTTCTGCACACAATGAAGCTGATTGATTAAAAAAAAAAGAAAGGAAGAAATCCCAAAATATCATCAAATTCATGGTATGCAAGAATAGGCAGCAAGAATGTTCAAGCTTTTCGGGTTATGGACCACRATTTAGAGAGGACACGAAACTTCAGATCAACTTTGGAAAGAGCTAAYTTATACATCCAAACCCCAGTGTAAGTAACTGCATCCTTTAGGTATTTCATTTAAATTGCAAACAGTGTGTTTCTTCATTTCCTTTTAACTCTCTATACACTGAGAGACAGACTCTGATTTTTGCTGGAGAAGTGCCTTTACGCATCAGAAAGTATTCCTCCCACGTATCAGGTAGGTGGAGACAGAACCTCATTAAGCTTGCTGGTTAGATGATCCTATTTTCACTTGATTATAACTCAGCACGTACTCCAGCAGCCCAGCCCTCCAACACAGCAGAAATCCACACCTCTGGACMCAGCAAGAGAGCCTGATAAGTCAGTGGGAAAAACGTATCAACACACTCTCACCTCCTTGAGGATGAGCTAGTGCACTGAGAGTCCGCTAGCCCACGGGCTAGCTGGCTACTTTCAGCATTCGAGTCTCCGACATCCCTAAGGACACSGTGAGCTGAGAGGCTGCGGCAGCTCGTTCTGTTACTGCTTCCCTCTTCAGTCTGTTAAAAGCGCTAAGGCGCTGTCGTCGACAACCTACATTATAAGCATACTGAGGCTGCGAAGTCAAACACTAAAGAGCTGGGAAATGCCAGGCTTACGTGGCTGCCTGTGTAAATTTAATTCTCCCCTYGCTACATTTGTATATATTCATTGTGATATAAATTTTAATTACCCAACTGGATACTGTTTTTTTCCACAGGACATCATTCAGYCCACCAGACGAATGCAGAAGGGGGCTGAATTAATGCTGTACTGACAGTTATAAAAATGCCCTTTTTAATTTGCCAGTGCTTGACTTTGCAACCAAAGTTACATTCTTTTGACACAAATCTGAATAAAATTTGAATTATATAAACATACATAGATTTGAGAGAATAGTGGAGCAAGAGGGAGATGAATTATTTGTATGTGACTGGCATCAATGCAATTAATAAGAATAGCAGGAGGTGTTAATATCTACATGGATGAAGACACTTTGCAAACAAAATCATCATCATAATTTAAATGTTTCAAAACATTTCACAAACTCACAGCACTATTACTTGTGACCTTAACCCATCCAGGATAATCTGCAGAAATTGCAGCATAACAAACATAATGAAGACCAAAAATGAAGACTGGATAAGCTGCTTGCTGTTCCAAGTTTTGCATATTTTAAAAGGGGAGCGGATGTCCTTYTAAGATGCAGTGCTTCCCTGAGGATTTATACTGTCACTAGTTCTAAGAAAATATCCACAAGGAAAATATTTAACTGAAAAGAAAAATGAAACTGACCCAAGAAATTCACTAATATCAAAAGCTCCGACCCTATGGCATGTTCAGCCATCTAGAAAATTAAGGTTATATTTAGTTTACATTTTCATGCCTTTATTAGCAAAAATCAGCTACAGCTAAAACAATCACTACCAGGCTACTTTGTTATTTCAGATTAAATGAGTTTAATTTAAAGTGGTATTTGCTTGTTTTTGCACACAAGTGATGGCCCCCGATTTACAGACCCCCTCCAAATTCAAAGCCATATAACTGATGTCATGTTAATGGTGAGGGTCTTTTGCCTCATCACATCTTGCTAAGATGCATCATCTGATTAACTGCACTACTATACAATGATGGAAATGTAAATAAAAAGGGTCTCCTTTGGAAACAAATCCTCACTGTTGTTCTGTTGTCTTACATACAGTGCTGAATTCCACTTCAAATATTCCTCTTCAGACAGAGAACAGGTCCCAGTAACTAAGATCATTTTTTTTGCTATCACTTGATATGGATATTTTAAATCTCAGAGATATTTTTATATGCAAAAAATGATTAAGAATAAATATTAATAAAGTAAATAGCTAAAAGTTAAAGATATAATAATCTGAAATGAGAGCTTCAGTCTTCTTTTCAGTTATAACACTGAACTGCTTATCCTTTTCTTACTACTTAACTAATCTAAAGAAAGTTTTATAACCATCTATACAAAGCCAGCAGAAATTTCAAAATAAACAAATTATTAGAAATAGAATTAAACWTTCATAGAAATGTCACAGTCATTATACTTTTTTAAAAGCAAACTATYCCATCTTCCAAGTCTGTCTCTCAAAAAAAAAAAAAAAAAAAAAGAAAGAAAAAGAAAAGAAAAAAATTCCAAAGCACTGGACACTGGATTCAGTCTTCATTAATTGCTTCTACGCACCACTGCTCCCTAGATTCACTTGTTTGTCATGTCAGCACCAAATCTGGAATATTTATCCTTAGCCAACCCTATGTGGGTAAATTGCTCCTTCCGCTTCCATTTTCCAAAGTTCAGCCTCTTTGCAAATCATCAGCCACATAGTTACAAAGCTGGTTCTGCTGTTTCTGAAAATACAAACAGCAAATTCACCCTCCCCTTTAAAAAAGGACAACTCTTTGGGGAAGCAAATTTAATGCAGGACATTAAGTAAACTGATGCTGTCATTAGTGCAAATGTCAAGTTCATTATAGCAGATGTTTCAGCTGAAGATTGCTACACATTAAAATCTCAAAACAAATGTGCAGAGCATTCAGCATTTGATTTAGTGTGTCTGCTTCAATGCTCTAACAAGTCAGTCAGAGCTGTCTCTTCATGTAATTACAGCCTGGTATGTAACGCAGCTAGTTATCTGGTTGAAACATTCATAACAAGTCCTGGTTCCAGGCTACTGCTGATCATTTTTATAAGCCCTTTGAAATGCAAAATGTTTATGAAGTACATAATGAAATGTTATTGCTAATGCAGTTAAGAGACTGAAAAGACCTCAGAAACGGTAAGGAACGTCTACCATATTGTACATGTTGTTACAGGAACATCTTTATTTGAGGAAATCAAATGGTGTGACAGTAATAAATTATGCTGCTTTCCACAAACACTTCAGTTCAGGAATGGACCTGCTTTCAGGGTCTTAGCAGGGAGCAGAGAGAATARCACGTGAAGTCCATTATCAGGTAATTTGTGATGCTCTTGCAGTTTTCTACCTAAATCTAAAGCAAAAATTACTTGTCTGCTCTTCAGGCCAAAAGTAATAGTAAATGCCAACAATAATTAAAAAAAAAAATAAACTTTGTCTTAAAAAGCAAAACAAACAAACAAAAGCCCTAGAGGCAGGTTTTGAAAAGCAACTTCTAAATGTTTTTCCTAGGATTATAATTCAGTTTTTCCTTAGCAGTCTTAATTTGATTTATTGAAAGTTACAAACAGTAGCTGTAACTATTCTAAAATGAGTAATGACAGTCTGAAGCAGATTAACACAGACAACTCCAGTCACCATAAAGAATCCATAATACAAGATCTCCTGCAGTCTTAAGTAGGTCACAGTACATGGGAGTCAGACAAATGTTGCTTTAGACAGCAAAAGACCTTATTGGTCTTATTGATTACCTTATTTCCTCTTAGTTGTAAAGTACTTTCTTTCATGCTTAAAAAGTCCTTCCTTTGTCCTTTTTGGAATATGCAAGCCAAAAACCACTTGTAACAACTACCTTATCTAAAAGAGTTGCATGAATGAATGAATGAGCCTACACATGACAGTGCAGTAAGCATTAACACACACACACCGTGTGGCTCACTTCCACGTATCTGTTCACAAATAAAGACCAAAGAAAGAAGCATACGGAGAGATCAGAGAAAGAGGTTGGAATTTATAGGCTTGTAGAACAGAATTAAGACAATAGTTCCAAAAAAATCTGCACTTTAAAGAATCTTAGCAATAGAAGATGTAATTCCAGCTGACTGAATAGAAAAGATCTGCGAAGTCTGGCAAACATTCTTGCAAAAGTTTGAATGTATACTTGYCTTTAATGAGACGAGCCTCACATGTAATCTCAGAAGTTAGGCCCATGCTCTTGCAGATCCATCTGCAACATCCTAACATAGTTTACAAGTGAACAGACTGTCATACACAGTTTCTTGCTGAGAACATTTAGAGCATCACTATTGCCAAATGTACACTTAATTGTTTCCACTCTGCGTTGTCTGATTCATAGGATAGCTAAAATTTACTTTAACCAAGGAATCTGCCATGCAATAATGCAATAAAAAACATGTATTTTATGTTTGGCAGTGTAAGGAAATTTCAAAATGAATCCACCCAAAGTGAAATCAAGCATTTCATCTATACAGTTCAATTCTAAGGGAGCAAGAAAGCTCTGTGGGTTTTTGTTTTTCAAGGTCTATGCATTTATGCCACAATAAAAGAAGAAATACAATTTAGTGGCTTTCACTGGGTTGGCATGTCTAATAAAATATATTACCAATGAAAATAAGAGATTACTGCACAATCCAGCCATTTTTTCTTCCCGAACAACTTCTTTAACATCTCTTACTGCATGAATGCATGCTTTTTAAGACAGAAGAATATCCCACTATTCTTTCTTCTCTTACAGCGATGACTCTCAAAGAATAAATACTAAGGTTGTTCTTTTTCTTTGATGGAGATTGATTAATTAGGAAACTGCTCAAACTCCACTGATACTTATTTTGCCAACATTAGCCTTTTGACCTTTTAATTCTTCCCTTAAAAATCACACGTGATTTACTTTAGCTCCTGAAGCTCTTTAAGCTATAATAGAATAACCCACTTTGCATAAGAAATACTTTGAGACCATCCACTTGAATGGAAAATTACTAGCAGACAAATGCATAGTTTAAAGCTCCCCTCCCCAAGGAAATTAGCCACAARGAGACAGAATTACTTAAAGGTGACACCCAAACAGGTTAAGATTTGGGATAAATTTAAGATAAAGTGGATAAGGGTCACACCTTTTTCTGGACTGAGAGAAAGTATAAAGGAAGGTTGCCTGGAACTGTCCTTTTATTTGCATTATATATATATATACCTATTTATTTTGAAGTGCATGCTCATATACTCTAGATATTTTTTCTCCTTAAACAGTACTTGCTGAGTCTGCCCCTCTGTGTGCAGTTCTCATTGAAATAAAAGGGCAGTGTATGACCAATACTTTCCCTGCTTTAGACTTTCCTGAGTCTAAAGTCCCCCATACCAGCTCTGCAGCAATCAGGGACAGGGATATTCTGCAAAATTAAGGGTCTGTCTGCTTAAACTCTAGGGGAAGTGGTCTGACAGCTACAAACAGAACAGCCTTAGTAGCTTTGCAAGTCTGTTTTAAACACGCAGACAGGGAGATACTAACTGTGGTGAAAGAGCTCATCTTCTAAGTTTCTTGATTATAGATGTGAACAGAAAAGGAACTTCCAGAAGGGAATCTTCTGTCAGTGTGGAAGGAGACAGCGCTTTCCTGACATCTTACAATGGGAAGGAAGGTCTCAGTTCTAGAAGYGTATAGCTTATGGAAAACCTTTGGCAGTTAATTCCCAGGCTTAATTGAAAGTCAAACAATGTTTTGGGATGTTAAAGGATATTGCAGTAGAGGCCCTGCCCCAAAAACCAAGATGAAAAAACAAAAAGTACATGCAAGGTTAGCTGGCAGGGATGGCTTTCTACCACGCTGGCTGGAAGTTATGACCATAGATTCCAATGGCCACTATGCTGATGATGGAAGGACTAGATGAATGTCATACACCAGAACTGAGAGCAAGGGAGGAAAAGCACAGAACGAAAGACTTCAAACACATTTCATCCTGCCATTAATGATCCAATAGTTTGAAACTACTCAGGCTGAATACTAAGGCTAAATCTTTACTAATTAAAAAAACCCTTGTTCAAGTCACTGAACACTTTGGCAGAGCAAGCATCCAAGAGCAGCCTAATGAATTCCACATGTTTAGCAGATTCTAAATAAGAGATGTGTGTATCTGCCCTCTGTTTCAGAAGGCCCAGGTTGGCCAAGGTCAATTCTAAGTTATGCCAGACCTATACAGAGAGTCTGTGATAAGCCAATCATCCAGCTAAAGATAAATAGGTATGCCCGAGTTAGATAATAATTCCTAGGCAATAACTTAATGGAGGGCATCACTGTTGTGAGGAGGGCATCAGGGCTGTGGAGAAACTGAACAGTCGTACCGTATACCAGAAGTGGCTTGACCACTTCCATGATRATCAAGATGCTGAAGTGAGCCTTTGCTGGTCTGGAACATAAATCAATCCTTCTTCCAAAGCAAGGGTCTTCTTGATGCACAAGGTAATTTTTAAACTTCCAAACAATGACAACTACTTCTCATAATAGGGCTCTCTTCTATTCACTTTTCTTTTTTCAACAATAGCTGTTGGGCAGCTCCTSTGCCCTACAGCTACCCATAGGAAGACTAATTCCAGTAATGCATACACCTTTCATCAAAGCAGGCTCTCACGAGAAAGATTCTTGGAAAGAGATGGGTAAGTAGATGGCTAATGAACAAAAGATGGACAGCATAGCCTTGGGATACCATATTATAGACCTATCTACTGGATGATTACAATGTTAGATAGCAGTTCAACAGTTGATCCCCAGAAAGGTTGGTGGTTTAAAGAGCTTGGTAATGGAGAAGAGGAGTTGATATTGTCTGTCTTGCTTGTTCGGAAGGCCTGCATGGGCAGTGAAGGCAAATGTCAGTTTTAAGTGTGAATATCAAAGCTATTTCATCTCTAAAGAGCCCAAAACAACAGATGATGCAGCCAGTAAATTCTCCTGGGAAAGAAAAGGAGTATAGACAGAAAAYGAATGCCTTATCAATAAAGGAAGCCTACCATTCCAGGGACTTGCCATCACCCTGGAATCTTCAGCCATATGTAAGGCTCATCTGTATAGGCACAAAGGGGAAAGCCTTAATCATAGGATGGATCACATTCGAGAATTGTAAATGTTATAGTAAAGAGGACTTTTACAGTTTACTTCCATGCCTAGACAAAAAATCATCATGTAAGCYGCTCTCAAAATCATGCTAACACTGCTATTCAAAACTGTTCCAGAAATCTGATAGGAAAAATCAAAAAAAGAGGAAAAAAAGGATCATATATGTATGGTGTGAGCATCTTGAGACTGAGAAGGTTATCTGATGTCAGAAATCACAAAGCCAACAAAAATACCTGCTTATCAACATGGTCCAGCCTCTTGATGGCATTAGTCTCATCCACTGTCTGTCTGGGTAGAAACAACCATGACAGGAGGCAATGCGAGAAGAGTCACCACCATCAGAGAATGATCGATGCTCAGTGAAAAAGGCAGAGCTATATTCTGATCCAATGCAATCTGAAGCATCTACACCTTGCCTTTGTACCAGCATTCAGGCYATATGAAAGGTAGGGGCTGGCTTGTTATGTAGATCAGCAAATGACCCAGTGGAAGTGAATTATTTACTGAGTATTTTTGGGCAAAGACTATGGTACAGAAAAGCTATTTCTGAGGCATGCACACTGCTTATAGAGATTGTGTAGGGACTGAAATCGAAAATAATTATGCTTCTATTTAAAGAAAGAAACCTCTCTGTGTACTTATACTTCTGTGAATGTTTTAGAAAGACAATCCCTGAAACTTACAGCAGGTGAAAATTGTCTGTTGAAGATATTTCCATCCAATTTCTGAATACAGCTTTTATACTCAACAATAAAGAATAAGAACATCATAAGCAAAAGAATTCAAGTTGTCCTCTACCCAAATTAACCACATTTGAAGATATATAGCCTTGGCTAGCAAGAAAATAAATTGCAAAGAAATAAAAATAAAAACAAATTTGAATTTTACTTGATCRCTGTAAAACTTAATTCGGTGCAGTAACCCCAAACAATCTTTATATTAGCATACCTTGCATGAGGAGGTTATATTTCTTAAAATCTGTACTATAAGAAGCTATATCCTAAATGTGGAATTTAGATGTCAATTTACAATTTAAACTTAGCATAACTGGAAGAAGTCCTCCTGAAATTCATGAGAGAAATCCTGTGAAGTTCAGTTGGGCCAGGAATTTAACCACGGTGAACTGACTTTTTATCCTTTCCTTCACCTCATCTAGTATGCTATTTTCTATGGCAAATGACATAGCTGAACTGTTTCATGACTATCTTTCAAACTGTAATAACAGAGTTTCTAAAAACTGATATATTTTTATTAACAAATAAAAATGAGACAGCTCAGAGTGAGAAATCTAGCTGTTTTAAATTAAAACTGATATTCATTTACACTAGGCTATAACAATTGACCATCATTGTCAGCCTTTGGAAACTTTAACTATTTTTCACTTTTAATATGGAAGGTTTGGAGGGAGGACRAAGCTTTCATGTGCACTATTTTACCCGTTCACATCCTGTGCCTGAAGGGTCTGCATAAAGCAAACTTTCTTCCATGAAGAAACTGAATATGAAATTCTATTTTTAAGAATTCATTAATGTGGCTTCCAAAGCAGCTATAAAATCAATACAGAATGAGGAAAGGGGCTTTTCTTTTTTCTTTTCACCAGTGCTAAGTTACTAATTCTGCAGGGTTCTCAGAATTTACTACTTCAGGGAGCAAGATAGAAAAAAGAATCAATTGATGTCTCTTTTGTAATAACAGAACAGCTAACACAGCCCCATCAATACACTATAATTTTTTTAATAATGTGATAGAAAATTGGAATTTGTGCTGTGAGTTAGAGCAGTTTGGAAGCATATTTAAAATGGTATGATTATTTTAATGAAAGAACCAGAAGAAGTGAACTACTGGGAATTTAAGTTCCCAGTAAAGCAAAAAAAGAAAAGAAAAGAAAAACTCTGGTTGGTAAAAACATATAATATCATAAAAAATAATGAAAAAGTACTTATATAATAGTACAAAAAAACAAAATAGTACAAAACAAATATTAATGTAATAAAATAAATAYTATAGAGCTGAAAAGAAGCTTCATTTAATTGAGAAAATACTGTCAAATAGGTGAATATCATCTTATCTCCTAGCATAACTCCTTATGAAAAAAAACATGGATTGTTTTAGCACAGTTTTACAGACAATTAGTTTGTCCTCTCAAGTTGACATTCATGTGAGACAACTGGGAAAGAAAAAAACAAAAGATAGCATTCCTAATGCCAGCATAAAGCCTCTAGAGAGACTTTTGCAACTCAAGCTTTATAATGCACTACAGGACTTTCTTTGGCTCAAGGAAAGAAGAGATGGGTTCTACGTGGAATACTCTGCATTACAGAATAAATATTGAGAACAAACCAGGGCAGTTGAAGTTGGAATAGTCTGGAAAATGGACTGTGGCAATTTGCCTGTAGCTGGTTCCCCAAACTCTGTTTCTAAACCTGAAGTTTTTTTCATGGGTGGCTTTCCCGCAGTCCAAAGCTCTAGTACTTTGTGCACAGGACATAGTTGTCTTTTTATTCTGACCTAACATAAAATACTCAGCAACAGCCCAAGATCCAGAATAGCTGTATAGCTATTCTGAACAGCTAGCTGTAGAGATTGTCAAATTCTTTGTTTGCTGAGAAGATTTGGGAAAAGTGGGATGCAGCCCTATGTTCTCACCATATGAAGAAGCTAAGTGACATACAGTGCATATTGGAGTGATACTATAAACAGCAAGCGCTAATCCCTGAAAGCAGGCAAGGTATATAAGCATGTGCTAACCTGAAAGATATATGAGGGTCTGTTAACCTATAGAATTTGGTATGTTATACCAGAATTTACCAGGAAGGGGAAAGTCTTTAGGAAAATAGGCAGCTATACCATCAAACAGCTTTTTGGTAAGAATATATTCAGATATTGTAAATGCTTGGTACAATAGTACTTTTGCTTGTATTTGCCTATTTATTTTATAGGGGAACACAAAGGCATGTGCTTCTTTTCCTTGGTATTTGCTAATAACTAAGAAGTAACTGATAATAATCAGTGTTAATGCTTGCTTACTAGAAATTACAGACTAAATAATAGCATTATGCCATACAGGTGACGGGCTGCGTCATGAAAAGAAGACATTTAGAGTCTAGACAGTCTTTTTTCAGTATCCTTACTATTCATTGCTTAATGATGGTTATATGTATCATTTTTAAAGACTTTTTTTWAATTTTTCTTCATTTATTACATGTCATTGTATTTTATTTCATCTTAAGTATGATATATATCACTTATTCCTAGAGAATATCAGAATAGTCAATATTAACAGAATATCATTAGCAAATACCCAAGGTGTCCATACAGATTAACTAAACATTTACTCGATATGCAGCTAGTGATATTATATTCAGCATTTAGCAATATAATTCTGAATTCAGAAAATATGTCCACTCTCCCCTGTTAGGCTAAGAGAGCCCTGAGTCAACTGGAGAGCAGAAAAGAAAGTTGAGGGAAAGGGGATTTTTTGAGAACTGCCAAGAGCTCAGTTAGGGAAAGATGAAAACAATAAGCCACTTGCTCAAGACAGACAGCCTAGCTTGAAGTATCTTTTCAGATTTTTCTAACAAAAAAGATCTTCCTACAGGCTCCTGGAATTGAGTTTTTCACAATGAAGTAAGATTTACTTTACTTTATGCTGAACCAAGAAGTAAATAACTTCATAATTACTTAACACAAACATTTATTGAGAGAAACTGGCAAAAYGTTTTGCCAAACATTCACACATTCTAGGGGTAAGGTGATCACTATGTGCAGAAGAACATGTCAGCATTTTTAGGACTTGACAGATGGCTGTGAGATGAAGGATAGGCGAGAATGAAAATTTCTCCTGAAGCAAACCTGGAGAATGAGGCTTCAGGCAGAAGAAGTAACATCAGGACCAGACAGCAGAGCTTGCTGGAGGAATTGTTAATAGCTACTTCTATCCAATTGGACCAAACTGTCTCTAGTAAATAGCTTCAGTAAAATGATCTTAATATATTTTCAGCTTTTACGTTTAGTTATTTGTTGAGAAGAACAAGCTTGATAGTTTATATAGCTGAAAACACTTAACTCAGATTTTGCCTGGCCGGATTTGCCCATAGATTGAGGTCTGAAGAACATTTCTTCTCAGGGAAGTAGAGTACATATTTATATAAATACGTGTGTGTGTGTGCACGCACACATTTGTTTTGAGAGAAACTACAGTGTTCGTGTGAGAAAAATTTCTTCGTGCCTTTTCTGACTGCTGCGACTCTTCCATCACTTGAAAAGGGAACAAGACCTAAAGGGAAGTTACTTATCACAAAGTTAGATTTTAATGTCAGAGAAAGTGAATAATGTTCTCTGTACAAGAACAACAACATTAAATACTTATTCATATTTTTAATTAGGAAAAAGGCATATTTTAAGATTGAACACTATGTCACATACATGTCTGATGTAAGCAGACATCTGCTGAGATCTTCTGAAGAAGTGCTGCTGCAAGGGATTTCTTTATCTGTGCTTTTTAGTCTGGATTTATTAAAGAGAAAGGGCCTGAATGAAATCACAGAAAGTAGCTGAAGTTGAGTTATCCTCCATCTTCCTTATCACTTCTAATTGCAGTCTTAGTTTGATTTTCCTGCCTGATCCTGAGCATTGGTATTTCACCTAAGGATTCAGATTTTGATAATACTGCCTAAGTACTTGTCTACTTTGAAAAATTCTATCAGAAAAGCTGATAGTAAGTAAAATTCCCATGCAGTTCTTATTTAAGCTGCTAAGGTTTTATAGTTAAGTTCCAACCATCTTAAGAGTGATGCAAGCAAAACCAGACCACCACCACCTTATACTGGAAGAAGCCTGTTATTTAGCATATGGCGATATTGTGTGGGCGACTTGCTAAATTTTATTGATCTAAAGTCACATTCAAGTATAAATTTATATCTAAGTATATTTTTCTTTCGTTGATAGGCTTAACTTTCAAGTATAGGAGTAGAATTTAAAAAAATAGAAGTTTGCTTTTTATGGAGAAACACCCACTGGAGACAATGTCAGATGGGTTTAGTGATTAGATGAAATTTTTTAATAAAAATTTGCTATTGAAACATCTGTTTCCCTYGACATAAGGGAAAAAAGAAGAGGAAGTAAAAGAAGAAAAAAGAAAAGAGGGAGGTAAAAGCTTGGTGTACAAACACGCACATCAAACATCTTGAGACGAATGACGACTTTTCAAATGTTTCTGAAAAGACAATTTAACCCATTGACATGAATGACTCCAAAATTAAAGAGAAATAGCAAAGTTTTCACAAGCAATGACACACCTGTATTTGAAATAAATGACATCCCTTTAAGTGTGTGTGTTATATATGTAGTCTCAGAACATTTATAATAATGTACAGCTCACAGTAACAARATGATATTATAGGTTGTTCAAAGGTTTCCTGATGTCTGTATATCCATCATGCTCCTGTGTGTCAATGAACTGATGTAAAAGTTGTCTAACATGTCTAACATTCGTCTTCCAACAGCATCTACAGAACTTTGAATTATAAGTTATGAAAATATTCTGCCAACTTGGAGTTGAGAATTTGTGTGAAGTTATTAAGTTATAAGAATTAGTAACTAATTGAAAAGCAGCACACCTCACACTGAAAACGAAGATGGGAAATAGTATGAGCAATTCTGGTGTTTYTTCACATGGAAGGCAGTTGGGTTACAGAGCAAACTATTGAGGTCAGCAATTTGGCAGAAGTTTATTAGTTCAGGAAAGAGTTAGACAAACATATAGCAAGAAATTACTTTTTTTGGGGGGGGGGTTGGAATCAAGACATATAGGATCATTAATCGTTCAAGAATTTCACATATTTCATGAACTAATCTTATCCTGGCATTTACCCAGTCTGTGTTCTTATGCATTAGAAATTTGCAGCAAAACATACTGAAACATTATCAGCTCACAGTACCCTGAAACTGTCTAAAAGAAAATTGTATTATGTCCAGAAACTGTTAATCAACTTAGAGTCTTATTTGGAAATAAATGTCTTCTCAAGCAAAAGACACGCACATTTTTGCCTCATTAATTCTATTCAAGTGTATATAAACTTCATTAAATTGAGATTTATTTCAAATTTGATGCTTGTAATTAGGAGGCAAAATATACTATCAGCTATCACACATTTCAAATTGCAAAAGCGATATATCCTGCTCTCAAAAATGGGATACATTAGGGCACAGTTTGTCTTTCCCCCCTTCCCTTCACTTCCAGCAACAGTTTTGTCCATAAGGTACATTTGTTGGATGATCCAGGTTTTATGTGGCGTGGAAGGGAGCAATGYCAGGGAGAGGCCACTGCCCTGGTGACCTGCCACAGCTGTCCTTGTATGACAGAATCACAAGCTGTYCAATGGCTCAGTGTTAAGGAATTGGAGTACAAGGTATTCCTAAATTATTCTCCATCTGGATATGCTTATTCTGAAACACAACGGCCCTGTTTTGTTAAAGACTTAGTTCAGAAAAATATTTGGACAAATACAGCTGTTCCCAAAGAATTCTGTGTTACTTAAGTCAGGAGAACACAGGGATCTAGGCCACTCGGTGCCCAGCTATGTGAAAAATCTGGAGATAAACCAATAGAATTTCCTGGTAGGCRTTTTGACTTGCCTTAGAATAAGACTGGGTATTCTATTCTGAAGTTTGATTCCTTATCGTCTTGTCATGAAAATCATTAGTAACTAAAAATCAGCATAAAAGAGGAATATGGGGAAATAATTGCTTCCAATTTCAAGCAATGAAACTCTGACCTAAAAGCTTTGTCCTACTCACTCAGAACTTGAGCAGYGTTAGTTTCTAAAACATGAAAAGAATTCAAACTGAATTCTAAGCTTGATATTATAATCTGTAATACCAAAGGAGTCTTAAAACAAAAACTGAAAGTTTTATCTTGTAGTATGAAAATTGCTTACTTTTTTCCCTCTTMCTGTTAATGTTTCTATTAAGACCACATATTTTTCTGTTTTGCAAAAGAATTCTCAAATGACATACTCCCAGCAGAATTAGTTTAAGTTAGGTATGTTCATTATTTTTGTTAACTCCCTCCTTCAAAGTCTGCAAGTGTCAAGCAGAGCCATTTATTAACAGGTCAGCAATTTCTCCTGTTTGTTTTCTTTTCCTATGGTCATGTAATTCCAAGTGTCCAATGCAATTCATACACTTGCCTCAAAGATTAAATCACGTTCTGGCTAGTATTTCAACAGTTTTGGTACAGACTGCCAAATTATTCAAAATTTGAAAAATATCTAAGAGGTGCTGTTAAGATAAATACTTGCTATGGATAAAAAAAWTTACTGGTAAAAATTAAAAAATAAAAATTTGCGATGCAAGTTCCCTGCTCAAATCTTCTATATACCTACAACATGGCAAATGAAACAGTTGCTTTGAGGATGACACTCTACTGGCAGGTAGAATCTTACCTTCTAGGAAGTCATACGTATAGCATACCCAACAGGTGCAGGCCACATAGAAAGTAAAAATTGCTTGTGGTAAAGAAACTTATAAAATTGCTTTGAAATACAAATGAATCTTTTCTCTTCACACTACAATGCCTCAGAAAATTATGTCCTATATACTGTGTGGAAACACACATGAATCATTTTGAAAGTATGGCATCCTGTAAATAGAACTATAAATTAAGAGTTATCACCTATAATTATTACGTGAAACTGAAAAGAATCACATCTGCAGTCATAATTAAATCCCTATCATACAAATCTATGTCACTACATTTTTCTGTAACACTTCATAATATATTTTCCTGGTATTTTCTTACTACTGTACAATTAACAAATCAACAGTTATTTCTCTGTGCAAATCTTTGCAGGCAGACTGAAAATATTGAACTGAGATAGGTAGAAAGTGCTATAAAATATGACAGTCCAAGTGCATCTGCATTCTAAGACTAATGAGAGTGATTTTTTTTTYCCCATAATAGCAAAGGGTGCTTGGTTTTTTAAGGATTGATTTTTAAGTTATTCCAGCTTTTGTAATTGTCAAGTTTCCAAAATAATTATGAATACCTGCCGTTACTTTGAAGAAGGACATACTCACACAGAAGATTTCAGGGATTTTTCGTATTATAAGCAGTTGATTAAAATACATTCAGGAAATCTTTTTGTAAAAACAACAATTGAACTTTTGACCTGTCATTCAACCACTCCCTATAATAGACACCTGGAACATTAGACCATGCCTTATGAATTTTTGCAACCTTATTCTTCCCCATTTTRCAATATGAAGAATATTGATTCAGAAATCAGTTTAATCTTAACAGACTACTTAGTTCATATGCATCTCACAGATGAGTCAGAGGATATGGAAACAAATTCTGCCCTCAGACATAATATAGCTACTGCCTATAATACTTGTTAAATCACAACTCTTTGGAGGAGGTTTATAATATAACACAAGCTCACAGGAAAAAAACTGAATATACAATTCTGAGTGTATCAGCAGAATTTAACACCTACCACAAATGAATTACAGGGAAAAAGAGATACAATGTATGGCACTCCTAAGTATGGACTGATTTATTATTTCATTTTCTTAAGAAGTTTGTGAATGTTGATTCCACATACRTGTCTTGAACGCAAGTGAAAGCCCTAGGTTTTAAAAACAACAGGAAAAGAATAGTGAAAGCAATAGCAAAAAATATGGGCACTACAGGGGTTTATTTCAGGCTGGCTTCAGTCAGATTCCACGGACTGAACGCCAGTAGCACCTAGAATGCATCTTCTTTTTCATCCAAAAAAAAATGCAGTTTCATGTACTCTAGGATTGCACTGCTACATGGATCAAAACTGGTGCACTTCTGATGCAAATCGAAAACACTACTATCAAGTGTTTTCTGCCTATAGCAGCCTTATTTACACTTCTGAACTCAGGTAGACGCTGAGAAAAAACAGTGCAATTTGTACTGTCTGCTAGCCAAGTGGAGTGTTCTCACTCCCAAATTCACAGAGCATGAACTAGATCTGTGTTGCCTTTCCTGAATATCTAGAGCTGTCATGGTTTGCATCAGCAAGATGGTCCTGGGAGATGGCAGGAAATAAGCAGTATCGCACTGTGCCCTGCTGACTGGCTAGAGATGCAACCGAATCTTTTTGTACTGAGTCTGACTGCCCTGACCAAATTAAATTAGGACATCTTATGCATTTGGGCTTCTTCTCAGTGAAATGCAATTAAGTTTATGATCTATTTCTTTCAGCCTCTGAAATGTCCTAGAATAGGAGGTATTCATCATACAGAAGAATCACAACTACGTTGCCTTTGGTAATTAGCTCCGTAGTGAGCAAGAAAATCAAGTGCATAGAAAAGTTTAACTTCAAGTAGCATTATCTGCCCAACTTCACTGCCTAAAATGGGCATCTTAATGTATGCAGTCATTTTTAATGAATGCTTTTCCTTTCTAGTTGTGTATTTTCATAAATTAGTAATTCTGAAAATAAGCTGTGATTAAATTTTAAGTTAGTATACCTCTAAAAAAAACATGTACTAAAATACTTATCCTCTCATCAAACCAAAAAGGAAGACTCCTGGAAGCAGGAGCGAAGAACGCAGACTCTCTGGTTCTTCCTCAGATCATTCAGTTAAAGCATGAACATGGTCTTGCGTACAGCACTTGACCTACTTGTCTCATAAAAGTGTAGTAAGTTGTTCTATACTTTACCTCTTCCTCAAGCAAAAATGTTAAAGTCCACAACTCTAAATAGAAGTTTGATAAAATAAAAAAGCAAGATTTTGTTTAGAGTTGATTCCAGTTCACTTAGTCCCAGACAGGAAGTTCCCAAAAGGCTAGTTGGTGAAACCTCAGAACATCACACCAAAGTCCCCCTTGGATGAAATCTTGATTTCAAAAAACACACTGGAATTTAACAGAAATGTCTGAATGAGAACTGAGTAARAAGTACTCTTTCTTACACAGTCAATTCATCTTAAGCACACAAAAAATAACCCCTACACTGATGCCATCCAAAGGTCTAGTCAGTGAGAATGGTAATAAGAGCATGACACTAGAGCAACATGCAAAAGCAACAACATGGGCTGATTACGTTGCAAATGTTTAAATTAAACTCGTAACAGCAGGTTTCGGTACCTCTTGCAGCGCAGAGCCTACAGTCCCACATTCCAGGGTGGAAGGATGGAAGTGAACTAACACCCACTGATACGGTCAAATTACGTCAACATAATATACCRTTGCATTGAAACCAAGATAAAAAAAATAAATACATTTCTATCAAATATAATTACTTCTCACAAACTCTAACTTACCAGCCTTATATAGTCAAATAAGTTGCTGCTTTTGCTTCTATTTTACTCAAGAAAATGGCAATACCGCTCTTCAAAACAACATGAAGTTACATAATTGTGAGGATTACTGAGTTATAGGAACATTAAAATATAACAGCCACTTCCCTGTAGTGTAATGGAGTCAGCACATGACACAGATCTCATCAGCACCAAGACCTCGCATGCTGTTCCTGGTCTGCGCCTTCAAAAGTGCCAGCACATCGATGCTGCTGTAAAGAGGACTGCGCAGAACTACCACAGAGAGATTTTAAAGTGGCCAGGGACAAAACAAGCCTCAAAAGCAAACCTCTTCTCTCGCATACTAGGAAAGGAGAGTTTCTCTCTCAAATCCTCTCTTTTTGGAACTCAAATTCAGCTTCTCTCATGTAAGAAGCACTAGAAACCCTAGTGTTGACTGATGGTCTCCAGGATAGTGTGGCTTTCAAACTGTTGATGCAGGTCTCACCGTGAGGTAGGGTATATCCTGCAGGGCTATTACTGCTCCCCGCTGCTAGGAAAGCTCAATTTTTAGCTTTAACTATAAATACACAACACATCACACTATATTACCTTATGAGGGAGGTAGCTTGTCTCCTAATAGAGTGGAACAACAAAACACATGAAAGTTTCCATAAAAGGAACTCTCTCAAGTTCTGTATTACATTTATTTATCGATAGTAGTTTTTTCAATATTTTTTATAGCACACAGAGGCCTTGCAAAGTCAACCGTTCTTTTTAACAGAAAAATAACATTTCCGAGAGATTTGAATTATGTCAGAAGATAAGCAATTCACAGACTACTTTACAATTGACACATATACACCAGGAGACAGAAGTAGATTAAATCCTGGGGCTTCTTGAGATATGAACTCATTCTGTGTCAATCTTCTTCCATTTGTTTCTGGAGACTGACACTGTGTCTGACTCACCAGTCAGAAACACATCAATCCTTCAGAGAAACAGAAGGGTGAGCTTTCATTTGCATTCACTTAAATAAATGAGATCTGCAATGAATTGCATTGGAAGTGAACACTTCTGGGGATGCTGCTTTTATTATCTCTGCAGTGATAAAGAATGGCATTTACAGAATGGTCCTCTGAAAAGTAAGCGCATAAATCATTGCAGTCATGTACTCTAGGTACTAATACAGGTATATGTTACTGCACTCAGTTTCTCTAGAAATCAGAATGAGAACTTACAGTTCAATTAAAAATAGGGCCAAATGCTTATCTGGCTGAATAGATCGAAATCATTTTAGAAGTATCTTTGAGAAATCCACCCCACCAAATCAATGTTTACCTGTTCAACTTCCCCAAATCTTGCTTCCTATAAGATGTTTAGAATTGCATGAACCTTTTGTATTGCATAATTCTTGATTTACCTTGCTGGATTACAGTATATCAACTCCCTAGCTAAGATCAGAAAAATAAGCTAGAATATTTCTTACGTCAGCTTCCTAGACGATAGGCTCACGCGAATTTCTGTTTTATTTTGGGAATCTTTTGTTGTTATTTAACGATACAGTAAATAAAGTTGTAGTCTTTTTAATTTAAACAAAATCACCATTTTACAAGTCTTGAATCTTATCTGGTGATATGCTTAATAAATCACCATTACTCCATCAATGCATGAGCTGGCTTTTGCATGTAATTACACCTCTTTTTAAGGCAATAACATGTTCATCTCTTATTTTAGGTGTCAGGCCTTTRGTATAGTTCTCTATATTCTCCCCAAGTACAATTACATTGCAAATTTTAAATGCATTGAATATTTCCAATTCTGCTAGTTACTAGAAAATTTAAAATGATGAATATTTACAATAAAACTTGAATTAATAATGATCATAATATGCATTTAAACACATCATGAACAGTGGTTGCTGTCAATTCATGTGCTTTTGAAAACCACTTCCTTGGGTTTTCTTGCTGCTTTTGCAGTCATTTCTAATATATCTTAACCTCCCACCTGACTTCTGGCTTTCCTGCCTGTTGGGACAACCTTGGATGCTTCGCAAACCCTGTTGATGGTACATACAGATTTTTTTTTTTTTTTTTTGGGGGGGGTTCTGTATTTGGGGAGGGTCCCTCTTTTTTGGGGGGGCCCCTCTTTTTTTTTTGGGGGGGGGGGGTTCCTCGTGTAATCTGCTTCATATTCAATAAATGCCATACCAGCATTTAAGAGCATGACCCTCTCTATCCACTCTTCCAAGTCTACACCTGAACCCTTTCTATTTGAAATTCCCACAGTCCTCCTAGCCTTCATTATACTGATGTAAAAAATTCAAGGCTGACTATCAGAAGGCTAGGAGGACTGATAGTCAGCCTTGAAATTTTTGCATCAGTATAATGCACACTTCTGTATGTACACTTTCTTCTCCCCAGTTATTCTGCTGCTCTGCTACATCACTTTTCCTCTATGTTTGTCACAGTGAAATGTACTGAGTCTTCCCATGACAACACAAAATTTAAGAGTTCATTTTCACTTGAGAAAATTGAGAAGTTTTTGCTATGACTTGCTGCCCAGAAATAAAAATTCTAGTAATTATGAACACGAATCTCTTAACACATTCAGAAGAAAGGCACTACAGTTTTCATGATTTATAAACAAAAAGTAAAACTTTGGTGAAGACTAAGGTTTTTAACCATATATATCCAGTCAGCCATTTTTATTTATTGTCAACTATAACGCATTGAGATATTCTTACCATAAAATGCTAATAGTAGAAACATTAAGATAATTTAAAATTGGATTGATTCTTCCCTTCCTGAAGCTCAGACACCTCAAATTACCTGCCTTTAAGCTCCAGTAATAGACATGCTGCTTATACCATTAAAAGGCAAATAAAGACCCAAAATTGCTGTCTAGGATAATGAAGATAATGTTCAAGTAAAGGTTAAATAACATTAGTGAAAAAGGCAAGCAGCTATTTTTTCTGTGCTTAAATATACCTGCATAAATGTATCTGGTTTAGATTGACAGAATGCTGCATACTGTGTAAGACACAAATGAATAAATTAATATTGTAAAGAAAAAGATAAGGTAATATGGTAAAAAATATTTTATTGGATAGTTTGAGATGAGTTTTATAGGAAACAAATCATAAAGTCAGAGAGCTATGTTGTATCATGCATCTCAAATGTGTGACAATAAAACTTTTATATGTCTCCATAATACATTTTTATGTCAAATAGTTAATGGGAAAAAAACTGCTTTGGAAATGTTTTTGAAGTTTAAAGATGTTTCATTATTGGTATCTTTTTTTTATATCACTTCTCCCATTAAGCTACAAACTTTGGTATCATATATATGTCTTTTCATGAGACGCATAACCTCAACAACTAAAATATTACTAATATTTACATACCTTCTTAAAATTACCTGAAATAATGTAATCATTTTGTACACTATCAGACATACACATACAAATTGGTTATATTAATGTGCATGAGATCCAACATCTCATGAAATAGGATATAAGACGTAAGACAAGTACATAAAAAAAAAGCTTGAATTCTCAGTAGGCTTAATGGATAAACTATACAAATTCAGCTGTCCTATAGCACCTCAGTCACACCTACACTTCTTCTGAGGTCATCTTTCTCACAAGAGGAGCTGACTGTGTTCCTGTAGGAGCACAGCTGTCTTGGATGAGAGTTCTTCCCAGATTTCCCACAAGATCCCCTTCACTACCTATAGAATATCATGGAGCTCTACACAGTCCTACAGATCTGGCAGCTTCTTGATTAGATATAAGATTACAAAACGAGGTCAAGAGGTAATACAGAAACAGATCGTCTGTATGAGACAAACTGTAAGTAGCAGAAAATGCCAGGTTAGTGGCAGATACAGCAGATTTGCAAGACAACTTATTTTTCTCTTTTTTCTCCCCCTCTTATTTCAAAAGCCTGGAAAAGGAAAGATTAGAAAGAACAATTGCTCTGGGAAGCTGGTTTAACACTGCGATGAGCAACAGATATTGGATGGAATCCAGATTTTAAAGAAACAGAACTGATTGCGAGAGGCTGAAATGGAGACTGRAAAAAAAAAAAATCACTTGAACTACAGGTGACCAAAAAAAGCAGTAGAAGTGAGGGAAACACTAATAATTCACCTGGGAATAGGGTTGGAATCTGGATTGAGCAAGAACAGGAGGCACATGCATATTTCTATTGATGGTGGTATAGCATTTTACATTAGCTGAGGTGTTGGCTCTAGTAGGGTAAGGAGTATGGGTGTGCACACATGTGTGTGTGTAACAGAGAGCAAGCGAGGGAGAAAATGATAGTTCCAGGAAAGCCAATGGCAAAATTTTCACTAAAACAAAGAGCTAATCTTTTACCCGAAAAACAAAACAAAATAGAAAAACCCTGCCATCTTGCTCTAAATAAGAAAGGGAAGAGTATTTAATTGCTTGGGTACTCTTAATGATTTTTATTTAGTCTAAATGAGGAGACAAAGTTGTATAGCTATATCGTCCTACTCATTTTTTTAAAAAAAAAAAGCAGTACACTTATTTCTTCAGTAGGCTTTTCAAATACATAAAAAAGCTCCTAGAAAGCTTGAAAAGTATAAATAAAAAAGAAAGAAGAACAAGATTTATTGAATGGCTGCATGACCTCAACAGTTGCAAGTATGAATGTATTACAGAGGATATTCAGGACTATCAAATCAGTAAAAATTTATGTAAGTAAAATGGGACTAGACTGAAATAGAGAAGTTGCAATTGCAAGGGACTCCATTCCACCTTTCTATTGATGAAACAGACTTCCACTGGTATGTTACTTGCTATTTTAAAAGGCTTTTACAACCCTAAAGTTTCCGTCCCTTCCTTTATGATGTTATTTTCCAGACACAGAATTTTCACTGTTTAAAAATATTTTACAGATATTCTGCCTAATTTCCTATTTCTTAATCCTGTATTTTTATAGTGTAAAGTGTTATGTAAATTCTATGCTTGCTTGTTTTTAATGATTCAARTATTTGTCAATTATTGCTTCTATTTTAGTTACAAATTGGAAAATACATAATCTCTTTCGACCCTTCCTTACATATCTAGTCTACCAGCATAATAAATATGCTTTTCTTTTGAGGAAAATGGAAGGATGGAAATGTCCCTCCTCCCCTTGAACTTCTGTTAATTTGCCTATAGTTTTTTTTTTTAATAGTGTGTAATATGCTAAACACTTTTTAATCACAGTCATTTAGAAAGGTGATGAAAGAAAGATGTGGGCTGACCTTTCTTTTACTGTCAAGATTTACAAACTCCTAAGTTACCACTCACTACCACTCCAACAGCCCTTTGAAGATTTATCTCATACATTTTTCCTTCCTGCAATCTAAAGCAGGGTCAGAATCAGAAAGTGAAGAACACTGTAATAACCGTATGAATCAGACATACTCACAATGAGGAAGAAAGATGCAACAAGTTCTTGCCTAACACAAGGAGCCAGACAGAAGGCAAAATCACATTTAATATTCGTAGAGTTTTCAAAATAATTTCATTCTGAAACCTTATGTAGGCTTTGAAGAACTATAGGGGCTTGCAGAAGGAGTTTCTTATTAACATACTGTATTTGTTTCAAATACAGTACCACATGAAGCAACTGCTCTTCCATAAATCGATTTCCTAAAATTCACTTAATGGTTTCAGTGTACTGAATTTTAGCTGCATTAAAAAAAAAAAATCATCTGCTGCCTCAGCCTGTTCTTATATACAGAATAACAACCATCGTTGCCATGGAAATTATTTCAATAGTCTCCCAGATTACTGAAACTATCAATAAAAGTGGAAAGGAAAGACAAAAGAAATTCACATTCAGAAATCTAGAAGTGATGGCAAAAGAGCTATGTAGATCATTCARAAATAATATGAGCCAGCAAGTCTCCTACAAGAATAACGGTACCATGAACCTTATTCTAGTGGACCATGAACCAGATTTAGTAGACAATAAGGAATTCATCTGGGTACCTGAACCCAGATACCTCTAGGAATTAAATGCAAACTTGTAGAGAGTGGATATTGCTGAGAGAGTCAGAAAAAAAAAAAAAATCCTACCATCATCATATTTCCTCCCCAAATACTGGTGCAGACTAAAACATGTAATTAATGGCAACACAATCCAGAAGGCACCAGCAAAGATTAAGGTCATATTAAATGCTGCAATCCTCTCAAATATGACCCATTAACTTTCTGGAGTTACCAAACTACTAGAAGATAATTTATTTCTTATTTGACTGTAGTTCTGAATCTTCCTCATAGTCTCCTAGATCAAGGAAAGCTCAGCATACAGAGAATAGAACAGTAATGCATTTAAAGCAGAATGCAATTATGTAACTAGGCTCAAAGGTCTAACTTATTAATGCACTTAGGTCTTTATCTAGTGGAACAATTAATAAAGAATGTATACTCTTAAATAGCAGTGGGAAAGCTGTAGCTTTGTGCTGGATGCGACCCTGACTTCAGTTCAAAATGCATGTGACTACACAATTATTTTCCATGCTCATAATGGGCAAAGAGCTATATAACTTTTCACTCACCACAAGTCTTAGAAATAATTTATTCAGTACTTCAGAGTCTCTGTTCTCTTATAGAGCGAGGCTGAAGCTGTCAAAAGAATGCAAGAGGGCTGCAGCATTACCTACTCATTTCGTAAAGTCCATATTACCTGCCAACACAGAAACACAGATGGCATCTCTAGACTTCTCTTATTACTGCAATATTCTTTAAATATTTTTCAGCTAGTATATTCTGATTTGAAGACATACAATACACATCTCAGCTTTGCAAGTAGGAAAAGATCCATAGACTGATCAAATATTGACCAAAAATATCAACTTAAACACATACACACAATTTGTTTTTTTTTTCTTTTTTTATTTGTTTTTTATTATTTGTATCTACCCCCTGAATTCCACATAGGACGTTTGATTCAGTCAGGGTATCTTCAAGCAAGTCACTCCAAACAGTGTTTAAGCATGTAAATCTTGGATTAACTCTGTTCTGAATTCCCCAATATTGCTGAATATCCCAGATGTTCCTCTGAGTGATTTGCTATCCTATCTGTCAAATAGTATAATGTAACAAAAGGCACTACTTATTGTGTAGGTCAAAATACCTATAATATTCTTATGGTTCATGACTTTGTAGTTTAAGTCAAGTGTATGAATTTTTTTTTTTTTGCAAGTTAGGAACAAACTCTGCTCTCATGTCACCAGTTTCTCCTTTGTACCTCCAGTAAACTAAAATAGGAAAGTATTAGGACTTCTGGAAACTCCATTATACCAAACTGTACTTTGGGAGTAAGAAAGGTACATAAATTTATGTGCACCAGGTCTTTCTCCAATAAAAGAAAATGTTCCATTGTTCAGATAACTATTTCTCCTAAACAAGTTTTTCATTGTTAATGAGACCAATAAGATGTATCTATTGAAATATTTATGAAAAACATAAGAGATATAAACGGAGCTCCATTGTCACAAGGTCTTCTCCCTGGCTTTGTGCTTTACACAGAATACTAGTGGACAGTACTTTCAGTAGAACCAGTTGCTCTCTACTTCTAATACCACTTTTCAGGAACAGTTTCACAATGAAGCAAACTCTTTCCAAACCACTGTGAAATTGCAGCATGTTARTTTTATTTATAGCACCATTTTCCACTGCCCCTTTTCTTCTTCTCCTCTGTACAGATCATCACTTGTGTTTCTACTACTGTTGCATTATTTCTTGTTTTCAGATACGCACATCAGCTTATACATCAGTATTTAACAGTATTTCTTAGTTCTGCTTATTTATTTCTTGAATTTATATACAATTTCAGCAGTATACCTACATGGATGGGTGCAGCCAAAGCCAAAAATCACTCAAAACCTGTGCTGCAAGGCTGGAGACTAAGCTCCAGCCAAATGCAAGCCAGCTCTGATTTGAAAACTGTCTCAGTGCAGCAGGGTGCTAAAGCTAACAAGTCCTGCTTAGTCCTTTTTCTGTTTCAAAGCACTCTATTTTCTATGTTTACCTAATAGATGAAACACTGTCTAAAAGAAATGGTACTGGACTGGGAAACAGAAAACTTAATTCTATCCATTTTGCCACTGACTTTGAACTAGCCAGGGCTCTGATTCTCATCACATCATTTGTCTGCTTTACTCATTTACACAACAAGCTCTGCAAGGCAGGGAATATCTCCTACAAATCATTTACAAAGAGCCTCTTCACACAGGGRGATTTTGATCTCTCCAAGAAAGGGAGAGCCTACACTAATGTTATGCTGCTTCTATTATTACTAGTAGTAAATTCCAAATTATATGCATTGAGCAAAACTGGTATCAACAAATACTATGTATTTTGAACCCAAAAGACTTGTTAACAAATTTTGTGATTCTTTGAGGCAAGGACAGTATTTTCCTAAGCAGTCATCTCTCATTACAATATTTCAGTGTTTCATATACCCAGCTACTTCCTCTTTATTCCTCTGGTAAATCTACTATGATTCTGTTCTTCTTTCGTCCTTATGATTGACAAGGAAGAGATCTTACTACTGTTCTCATATACTCATGACAGCCTCCTGAAAGAATTCTTATTTTCAGTATACATTAATTACTTCTATTCATTCCAAAGTGAACTAATCAGCAGGGAGCTCTTCATCATTCTTCAGAATATTTAGCACCCTTAAAGTGACCCCATTTGTTGTGCTTTTAGGAAGCAGCTTATTGCTCTAAATCCTGCTTATGAGATCCAAAATTTGCAGGTCTCATTCTTCATCCAGTTATTACCAATCCTTCTTAGTACGGTTTTAATTTCACTACTTGCCCCTTAGTCACTAGCTGAGATACCTATCTCCCTTGTGGACTGTTGAATCAATGTCTGATCTTCCTCTCTTTTTTCAAGGAGAAAACACTTACCTGAAATACTAAGTTAAATGTCTCCACATAAATTTCACTTCCGTCCTTTTTTTTTTTTTTCTTCCTGTTGTTGTTGCTGTCATACTACTCACTTGTTTAAAATCTCTGCTTGGCACTTCATTCCTTATAATAATTTCTCTTTAATGTTTGTCCATTCCACCTTCACTTCTGTTTATATAGATTTCAGCTACCATTAAAGCTCTCTCTCCAAACAAAATGAGAAAGTGAAAGCTGCATTATGTTTTGYGTCCTGAAGTAGCTGTCAAGCCCAAATCTAGCTCTTTGGTGAGCAATGAATCCAACGAAGTTTGTTATCCTGGAACATTTCCCATACCCCAAACCCATACGCCAGGTATTATCTCAGCTTTTCCTATGCCCCATGATCTACAATACTATCAGTTCTCCCCACAACTTCTAAATTCTCACACAGTACATTGGACAAGTTCAAAAGTTATTTATGGACAACAGAAGGAAAAAAAGTCTTACAAAAAACTCTAAGTTGCCATAAAATAAAATAACTTAAAAGGTTCAGCTGAATAAAAATCTATKCCGCCTTTTTCAGTCTGCATGAATATGAGTACATCTAGAAAACAAATGCTAGTTAATTTGTTTATATGTAAGCTTAATTCTGAAATTATAGGCGCAATATAAATGTCAACAGTTACTATTTCACCAGCACACAAGTTTTATCAGCTTAAGTCAAAAGTCCCAAACTGCCTTACACAGGAACTCAGATACTCCAAACTCTTAACTATTTTTCTTGTGCAGACTCACTTCCCAATTTCTACAATAAAGATATGTACACCAATGAATGACAAAACTGCAAATACAGAAGCAGAGTAAAATACATTTAATTAAACATCAAGAATAAAAATGTAGTTGATACTTTGTTGATGATATTAATCAATGCAATATTTAAGCTACTTTAATACAGAAGTATGGATTATACCACCTGAAACTGCTTTTGAAATTCCTATCTGCTTTAGAAGGCAAAGATTCAAGGCAATAAATTGAGGTCCAGTATACTAACAAATAAAACATGGTTGACTGACCTGACTACACAGGGCAATTCTGGCATTCCAATGAAATGGATTAAACTAATTAGATAAGCTACATCTATGAATCAAAGTCTTTTTTGGTCTTAGAATTGAGGTATATAGAAAATCTATTCTAAAAGACAGTGAAGTTATAGGAGCTGGCACTATCCTTGCACACAGAGACAGAATGGATATTGAAACCAAAACAGATTTGGTGACATCTTGTCTCCTCCTACAATAGTAGTGTAGCTCTGCTACTTGGTGTCTAAAACAAATAGTTTCATCTTGAGATACCCCCTTTCATCTTGAAATACAGACAAGAACAGATTGCCTTCTATCTCTCACTCATGACACTGGTCTGAAATAACCCAAAATATTTGATAGCATGTCCAGTGCTCTCAGAAAGGTAAAACATGAGATAGTTAAACAGAACTGCACAGCTCCAAAAGGTGATCATTTCTTGATAGAGAGATGCTCAACCATCTTTTCTTATGTAAGAAACTGAACAAGAGTTAAATTTCTGAAGTCCAGGATGCCCCTCTASCTTTTTTCTTCTCAGTACTAGTAGATAGTTGCTTTCAAGCCAACCTTAAAGGATCTAATTTAACGGCTCTAGGACAAACACTACTTCCTGCCAAAGTACAGTGAAAATCATTCCTAAAACATGACAAGGAGAGACAGGGAGGTGACTTAGGTTGAACTGGAATGCTTTAACCAGTGTTGATACTTTAGCAGAGACATCAATGTAATTTGGCTTCAGGTGGAACCAAAATAGCCAGTTCCCAAAACAAGGGTAAAGGAAGGAGAGACAGAGACAGTCTTTGTTTCTTGATGTACATTAAGATATGTTTGACCAACTGTAGAAATAATTAGCAACAGAAAAAGAAGCTATGTGCTGCCTAAAATGTTCTGATGGCCCATAAGTCACTTGAGAAGGGATGGGGAACTGCAGCACACAGTCCAGGAACTGGGACCGAAAGAAGGTCTGTTCTCTACCCCTGGAAAACTGGAAGATCCCAGGGATCTTCATGTAGCATTATGATCCTCAAAATAATCAAGGATTATAGATCACCATTTTTTTTTGTGGGATAGAGATGACGAATGTTTAGGTCCAAAGAAACACTTAGATGTACAGAAGCTGGCTGAACAAGAATCTAAACAAGCTTGATACTTTGGTGGGAATGGGAAACAGATACAGCTGCTTTGAGATCTTTTACTTTTGAACCTTTTTCTTCCATAGCACTGCAATAATACCACTGACCTCTGGATCAACTGGAATAGTGGTGGAGGGGTGATTTCTTGAGCCTGCTACTATGGAAACTAAGCACTGACCCCAGATGTTCAGTTCCCTACTAATTGGACTAGAAGCATAAGGCACMGGAGCTCATTCTTAGACCACTAAAAGATACAGGAGTGAGACACGTGTCTGGTTAACGAGACCAACTTTTGTCCTTGAATCTTTGACATATAAAGCTTCTCAAAGAGAGCTGCCTTGATTATATCAGTGCAGAAGTGTCTTCAAACAGTGAAGTAGCTGCCCTCCTCAGAGACAAGTTAAATAGAAATAGGATTAAATACTAAGAAGGCAGCCCACAGGAAATATCTAATTCATTAGATGCCATAAATTTCACTGTTAAACCCTTTACAAAGCCCTTAGCAAAGCAAAGCTCAAAGGTAAAAAGGCAAAGGTAGGCCTCCACTGTAAGGTCAGGATCAAGATAGACTTAAAATGAAATCTTTTCCTCTCTCCTCCTTTTTCCTTAATTTCTCTGAACTTTCATATTCAGCCAGAAATGCAAAGAAGGTGTCTGATAGATATTCAGAAAGAAGCAGTCCACACAGATTAAAACATTTCTAACCACAGGAGAGTTAGTTAAAGAACTCCTTGAAGAGGTTTTGCTTAGCAGTAGCAAGTACTTGAGACTGAATCTTTACGAATTAGGATGGCAGGTCCTCCAGAAACAGAGTTGTCACAGTCTAGTTTGACTATAGAGATGATGGATTTTCATCAAAACAGAAGCCATAACTTCCCCAGTTCCTCTTTTCAGGCTTCTGCTTACCATCTGTAACCAAAGAACCTGCTGGAACATGCTCTGCTTTTCCTCTCTTGCCAGCAGTGGTCAGCACATACAGTCCTCAGAAACAGGTATATTGATATCACATGTGAAGTCAAACTTGAAATCATTAGACTTCACTGGAGAAGACATCTTAGGGAACAGTTCCCTTCTAGGCCTACAAGCAAATAGTTAGAATACCAGTTAGATACCTGTCTCAATTGTCTTCAGCATGAGACAACTGAGTGCAGGCAAAGCTTCTGCCCAGTACTTGAAAGCAAAGACTTCAAGATCTTGAAAGAAAAATCAGATGAGTCAAAAGAAATAAGAGAAAAGGAAGGACATAACAGCTAGTTTATCTTTTAAAAAAACTATTAGGTGTGTTCAGTGAGGAAACAGACTATGTCTCAGGCAAGTATGAGAAAGGAACTGAGAGGAGAAGCACATATAGATAAGGGTGGGCCCAAGTGAGTTGCAGCTCCATGGATACCATTAAGGCTAAAAAAATAACTCCAAGTCCTAATTTGTGATATTGTTATTTGCAGGTTGCCAGCATGTATGTACATACAGACAATCATTTGAGTCTGGAATTCTTTCTGCCTCCTGACAAACTTCCATTGTATCACGTCATTTCACACACACTCGTAATGTGACTGCACTTAGGTAAATAAGCCTTTGAAAATAAACGAACTGGAGAAATYCCCTCTAAATGAAGCAAAAGGCCTGTATATTTAAAAACTCAGTTTTTACCATAGCAATTGACTGCATGTTTCATCCAGAAACAAACTTGGTTACAAATGTCACATTGGGCTCAAGCAAAGAGTCTGTCTTTCATTCCAAATCAAAACAGCAGCAATACCACCAACCTCAGCTTCCCGGGAAACACTAGGCAGTTTAGAAACTTCTGACAGGGCAACACAGACACCCAAGTCTAGCACCCAGCAGCTGACAGCTTTTACAGTTCACATTTTTATTCATATATTTTATTTCTAAAAATAATCATAAGAACAACATTGCAGTTCATGCCCCATGAATGTGTGCATCAACACTATCCATAGGTGATACATTCGAGAATGACAACAATTTGCATTTCTATACTTTTTTTGCACTTAGACTCCCTAAAGCATTTCACAAAGCAATAAATATCATACCCAAGCAGAAATAGTGATAGGATGTCAATACAATTTCTGCACCCAAACTTAGCAGCTATACTAAAAACAGCAATACTTCTCAAACATGACTGCCAGTTAATCCAAACAAGTTCAGCCTGACAGGGACCCTACATACAATCACTCGAACCAGTACAAAATTTTATCTGTAGTTCTTTGATACTAGTGTAAAAGGATAGCAATTTCAGTATGTCACTGTTTGCTCTGTTGAGAGGCCAGTAGACATGTTTCTCCAAGTTCCCCAACTATCTTAAATCTGTTATCTACACTATGCCTTGTCTGTCTAAGTGTACTCCCAAATTCACATACACTACTCAAGAGAGTAAGAGAAAAATACATTGATTTAAGCAACTGTGGAGGCACTGGTAATAGTAATAAAGACAAGGAAGAGATACTTGAACATGTCTTTCCATGCTTACTACTGCTCACCATAAATGAGCACCCCTCTGCATTTTTATTACTTAACCTTCAGGAACCAAGATTCAGATACCAGCTTATACCCACTCTTCCATACCATCCTCCTTCTGCTGTCTTGGCTTCAGATATTACGAGTAGAGTGATTGAGAGCACCTTCACTGGTCGTTCTGGACTAGTACTCTGCCTCCACCCACGCGTTTACCCACAGCGCACAAAACAGCAGCAGCCCTGTAACTATCCTCCAGGGGTCACAATTGGGTTACAAATTCTGTAAAATGTGATGACTGTGCAGCCTGATTTGGAGCAATTTATTCACATCCTTCTTCATTACAATTCAAATGGAATAAGTAAGATAGAAATTGAACAGATACAGAAATTGTGCATAGCTTGCTTCTGTAGTCAGTAAACATTTATTCACTAAGCCAGCTCTCTCTCGTGCTCTCTCATATTCACTCTCTTTCCCTATCCTTCCTGCTTGCTGTTTTAATGCATAATTAAGAAGGTCAGAATTAATGAAGCAGTGTGGAGTAAAGTTCAAGGAATCCCCAGGTACTATTTATTCTATTAGATCTCAGGCATGAATGTCAGATTGGCAGCATTAGAGGCAGAAGCAGTTGAGCTGGCAGCAGTCCAAAAACRAAACCACCAAGGGAGACTTACCTGCAGCGTCAAGTCATTCCTGAGCTCCTTCCCTGCAAAAATCACGCGCAATTGGTCAGCTGGAACTCCCTGTCGCTTGGCAACCACCTCCTTGAGCTGGAAGATGCTGGTGTCCAAATCAACCTCCACAGGGAAACCATGGCTGGAGTTGAACCTGACAAACACTGACCAAGAACAAAATATCTTTTAATGCRAGAATTTTGCAGGATGTCTATATTAAAGTGACAGAAGAGAGGCTACTCATCCCTAAGTTTCAGGCATAATAGCACTTACTATTTTAAGAGAAAAACTATTAATACTGCAATATATCATTGTGAAAGGAGGAACCATAYGGGATTTCCCATCACTGAACAGTTAGTGACCAATAAACAAAAAACATGTTTTCCCCCTTGACAGCGTTATAAATTACCAAGAACAGTTAGTACCAAAAAAGAGACCTAGCTTGGCAAGGGTCTAAGCAACCTTTAATTGGCACAATAGATTTTCAGTTCAGCCTTCACTTTAGCAGGCGTGGGGTGCACATGCTTTCTGTGCCCCTTGTGTTCTTCCCCACTGCTCGTAACAAATGCAGGAAATTAAGGTATTTTCTGGAGCTAAGATGCACTGAATCATACAAGGGAAAAACAATTCCTTGCTACACGATAAAGCACAGTCATATGAACTGGTTTCCCACCGATCTAATTCTACAGGAAATAATGACAGAGAGAAAAATCATACACTTGCAGAAACGTTTGAGGGCGTTCTAGCAGAATGTGGTCTTCCTTGGAGTTCACTAAAATCTCTGCAGCACATAACTCCTGCTGGCATACACCCTCAGTGCAGAGAATCATCGCTGCGCTAGCCAGATCATTTTTAGAGCCGCAGCAACTGGTTTATACATCCGGAGAAGCCCGGCAAATAAACTGCTAAGCTCGGTGCTCGTCAGTGGCTGGAGCTGTTTGTCACAAGGGGTCCGACCGTGCCCGCTGAGCCCGCAGTCACGACAGCGGCTACAGCCACGAAACAGAAAAACCTCATTCCATCCACATCCATCACTGAGGCTGTACAAACAGCAGACGCGCCCCCAGTGGACTACTTCAACCAATAGCCCTACAGGCAGGAAATTAAGGAATTAGCTAAAAACAACAACAAAAAAAAMCATTGAGATCAATTAGATAGTGGCTACCTGCCACCGTAACCGTCTGCGTATTGGTTATAACAACCACTCTTCTTAACAATCTATTTTTCATTCTCAGTGCAATGTTTTAGCCAAAGATGTTACACTTTTGAATTTTTCAGACTGCCAAAAATATAAGCTTAAAAATATTTATGCAGCTTAAAGAAGTAATTTTACTTTTTAAACTGAAAATGAGGTGCTTATGGTTTTTCAAGCACAATGTGTACCTGACCACTCAAAAGAGTTAAATATTTTAAAAATATTTGAATACACCTGATGAGACCATTGCCATTGTTTTGCTGAACAAAGACTGTTGTGAATGTTTGCACTTCCACATCTGTCATTCAGATTTTGATATTCCTGGCTAACATTTAAACAACAGGACTACATACCAATAAAGTTCTACACAATAGTTTAAGTTTTGGACTTGAAAGTACCGTCTTAATATTAATATACTCTGCTATGTAAGAAGGAGTGCTGTATATATGCCCTCCAGTGTGTTAGAGTTTCCTGTAGCACCTCTCATTACAGGTTTTGCTTTTATTTTAAGGATGTCCTGGAAATAACTGAACTGTTCATGCTTCACACTTCAGCTGTCCAAAATAAACAAACAAAAAACCCTCAAATTTTATTTTTATTGTGATTTGGAGAGTAGAGGAGGAATTACATGACAAAATAGTTCTACTAGGAACTGAAGATTTCCCATCTTTCCAGGTACACTCAAAATGATCAACTATAAATGACATTATCTTGGCCAATAACAAAATATATTATTAAAACAGTGGGGGAAGTATAATTTTATAAATGCTGTGTATGCACATATAAATATTAACATTTTTACTCATTTTACCTAAATATATATTTATATAGAGAGACATACATAACATATGTAGATGTACAACTCCTTGGACATCTCCCTAATAAATAAATAATCCTCTTCCTCTTTAGTCTTCCAAAAGCCAGTGCCTCCAAGTTTGGAAGTAAGAATAAGTTTGCAATTGCATTCACTCTTTAAATCAACTGCCCTAGCAAGAGGAGGGTGTTTGTTGAAAGAAGCATAAACAAGTGAAGTGGCATTTAAATGAATTGTAAAGCAGTACTCATTTTCCAGAGACAATATAAATCTAACACACTGCAAGCATAATATATGTACACCATCAACAACTCCCCTCCCCTCCAACATAAAAATRTTTTTATTTTCCTCAAAGAGGTAGAGTCTTCTCCTCACACAGTGCAGGAAATGGTAGTCTCAAAATTCTGAGCACATGTGAACATGGGGATAAGCTTACTTTAAGTCTACACATTTTAAGCATGCTACTGAATGGAGGAAAGAGTATAACTGAAAGAGTAAGGAAAACAGAGGTATAATAATATTTCACTGTCTTTTAGACACCTAATGTATATGTCACTGTACAACACCTTCAGTTCTACATTCAGTGAGTCAGATAATACAATTCTCTTGTTTGGGAGCATTAGCAAGGACTGCATAAGTGAACACTTGTAGAAAGAGTTATACATGTGTACACATCTGTATGTATACACATACACAAAATAAACTCTTTTCCTTTTCACAGATCTGACGATTCCAGACAAGTCTCCTATATTAAGGAGAAAGATTATTCTCAAAATAGTCAAATCTTTCAAAATAGAATATGTTTTTCAACTGTGCACCTATACAGTTAGAGATTTTTTTTTTGGTCTGCCACTTCTGACTGAAGTGGCAGAAACTGATTTCTTCAAAGACCACAGGCTCACTTCTTGGACACGTCATTGCTGTGAGCGTGACAAAGGGATGGTTCTCCCTTCTGCATGTAAGGGCAGGAAATGCTTTTGTACTGAGCAATGCCTTTCCCCCAAGAAACGTTAGATTGATACTACAAATCCTGAATACACACGACTGCAGGGTAAATGACACACCTTCAGGCACAAACAAGACTATGATTTATATATGTGTGTGTATATATATATATATATATGCTATACTACCTACTCTCCAAATCACAATAGAAATCAAATATATATTATATACAAATTCCAGTACAGCATGCAATAGTAGGTTAAAGCCCATTAAGCAGAATGTAACAAGTCTTACTAATTCAGGGAAACAGGAGAAGTGAGGAGAAAAGATGCTATTCCTCTACTGCCCCATTGAGCCAAAGAGTGGAGGAGTACACAGAATTAAATGTTGATTAGAATTAAAAACTCACTTTCCCTTTATGGGAAATTTCCCTATTTTGACATTTGTTTTCATCCCAAACTGCATCAAAAATTTAATGTATTGACTTTTTTCATTCTTTTTGCAGAGCAAGTACCATGAAATGTGTATTAAAATGTTTTCATTCTGAAGTACATCATGGAAATAAATATTTCTTTATTCTTCCTGTTGACTTCTCTCTTTGGATGATGTCCCTCAGAATGCAGCAACAACATAAATCCCAGAAAGAAGCATGTACTATGGTCATAAGGAAACAGTGGCAGCCCAGCCAAAGCATTTCCTTCAATGAAAAGTCCGTAAGGAACTAAACTTCTTGACTTTTACTTCATTTACATTCAAGTGATTATAGGAAAATTAAGATGTTATCACTTCTCAAGTGACTTGGATTAATAAATTCACATATAATGAGCCATTTCATTCACAGGAATACAATATGGAAAGGCACTCATTCAAAATAAAGCATTGTCATCCTGGAGACTTCATGTTTCACAAGCAGGATAACGTGTCATTTCATCCACTACCAAAACAGAGTCGGCAACACAACTCAACCACTTTGGATACAAAACAATTCATAATTTTTCCACATGAAAAACGGTTAGTGAAGGGAATGTAAGTAAGTGAAGAAGATCGTGACTAAGAACTTGGTAAATTTAAGACATACTGCCCCAGGCCACCTGTCCATTCCTTATGGTGGAGACTGCTGTATACATAACAACAAGGGTACCAAGGAAATATGAAATGGGTACTTGCACCTGAACTGTTCAAGTTTACCATTCAGCATGTTAGTAAAATTCATCTGGAAATGTAGATATACACACAGATGCAAACTGGATAAAGTTAGGTAAAAGTATGTAGGGGTTATTGTGATAGAGAAGGGGTAACTGCAGAATTTCAAGATAAGGCCACAGCTTTAACAACCATTGCCATCAATTCTACCATTTTTTTTCCCCACTTCTGAATCAAGAGGCTACATATTGCACCTCAGAGAAGCTTACGGTTCTGCTTGTCAACAAACTATGAAGGCCAAAGTTTCATCCATGGAACTAGAATAACTAAGTTGTGTCAATAATGAAAAAAAGTTGTAGAAGTTTTTACACTGCTAAATGCAAAACACGAATTTCTCTGTCAATTTTGACATAAAATAGCCAATTCTTTTTCTTCCTTAAGCACCAAATCACGCAATATCCTGCTCCTCTGCACACCAAACAAAAGCCATATCCTACAATACATGACCTAAGGTGGCAGAACACACACCTTGAAACTCTTAAGATCTTACTGCTGAGTAACTATATTGTTTCCAAGATAACTACGACAGGTTCAGACATTCTTTATTCCCCATTCTTTCCATATGGCAAAAAGAATATAACTAAGGGTTAACCGAAGCACTATTTGAAATAGGTGGGGCTCTTAAAAAACAACTTGCCCTAAGGTCAGATGACAAGATCTTTAAAATGTATTTTCCTAAGAACAGGAAAATTGTCTTGTGACAATATCCAGCTCATGACTTGAATATAGTGCTTCTTAGCAAAAAACCTACATAAAGACTATCTGACATAGAACATATCTGTCTTTTCAGTATGGAGATTTAATTCTTCTTACAACCTGTGATTACTAATTTGTCCAGTACAACCAACCAATTTAGTTCAGATAAAAACAAGAAAATGCACAGAAAAGATAAATAACAGAAGAAAAGGTAGAAAATAACAAAATCCTTGATACCTATTAGAATACTGTACAAATGTGCAAAAGTTCTTCTTGAAAGTCCATTATATTCAGGGTACAGGTGGAAGACAGCTGCTTTATGGCTTACTTTAATATATAAAATAAAAATATTTTTCAGATGTCTAGGACTCTAGCATCCTCAGTTATATGGTAAGATGCTATTTTATTTTAATCATTATATTTTTAAAAAATAAAGTAAATCTGTAAGTAGTCTATTAATCCAGAGAAACCTAGTTACTCAGCTGCTGCTAAGAACTCCTGCAAGCTAAGTTGTAGGAATACAACTGTAGGGTGAAGAACTAGCAGAACATGACATCAGGCTATTAGTATGATGGCAGTAAATTGTGTTCCACAATATTTTTATTATTATTTCTTGGTTTTCAGTGTACAAGAGAACTGCAGAAAGGTAAAGCAAAGCAAAAGGTTAGAGAGGAACAAAAAAATGGAAAGAAAAGGACAAACTACAGAGACTGTGCAAGCYGAGGTAAATTAGTCTAAAGGAGTAGCTTAGGGCTGAGAGGCTTTTTTAAAATAGCTAATCAGTACATGTTACAAAAGCCCAATTAAATTGTTTAACAACTTTCTGCAAAGTTCTTTGAAGTGCCTTTTTGCAGCACTTCCAGCAGCCTGGAATTGGTGGTAGTCCTTTTCTTCCCAGATCTGTACATCCAGATTCTGCATTAGAATCAGTACCTTCTCAACACTGTTTTTGTTCCCAGGAGCACTGGAGAGAAGGATGTTTCAGCCAGTTTCATTCTAATTTCTATCCTACTTCTGCTCCACTTCATCAAGTCCTGCTGTAGTGGCTAGTCCCACTGCCATGAAGCCCTGACTAGCTGGCTTTTCTGATTTTTTTTTCTTGATCTCTATAATAAAATCTCTTTAAAGCTTTAGCGTAAGCAGTCTTACAGGAATTCTAGCCACTGTTCCTCTTCATCAGTTAGCAAAAATATCCTCAGCCTTCTCAAAAAAAAAAAACCACACTCAAACAGATGTCTTTTCCTCAAAAAGTTGCCAAATTCTGATAAACTGGAGCAAAGCTGAGACAGCAAGATCCAGAGTCTTGATGCTCTTGCACTGAGCATCCTGCTAACCAATCCCTTCTTCTGCAAAGAGGGTAATCTCACTAAAGAACCTCTGTCTGCACAAGGAGTGAGATGGTACATCAGGGAGAGTGACCTCATCCATTCCAAGCTGTATGGCCGAAAACCAACACCCTCAACTCTACCGTAAGACCATGGGCTGCCACTGAACATGCTGAGGCACTGGTATCATGTGCACCTGGCAAAATGCCCTGCTGTATACTTTGCACCAGATCTACCAACTGCAGACAGGCAGGTATATGCAGCCAAGCTAACCATAACTTGAAGAGTTACCACTTACTGCTAAGCTGCAATAACTGGCTGCCTTAGGCCTCCTTGATCAYTGCAATTGTGAAATAAAGCACATTAATGTAAGCCAGCTTCACAGCTGCAGCAGAAAAACAGCCTTCACAAGCAATAAGTGGCAACTCATTAACTAAAGTAATTTGATTGCTTCTGATCATTTATAAATTACTTTCACCTAAAAAATGATTTTATGATGTAGTCACACATAGAGAGCAATGCAATAATCTATAAACAAACTATACCTATAAAGCCACATCCTTGCTAAGATTATTCTTCTCCTTTGCAAGGAATAAACTCTTTTAACCAAAAGAGCTTTAGTTCCAGTTAGCACTCAATGAATATGATAAAACTATTCCTTAATTATTAACTCTAATTTTTCTACTGAGATTTCTGTTCATTTTATATGCATTTTAAATAAAAATCAAGACTGACCATTATTCAAGTAAATATTTATGAAAAGGAGTATAGTAGTATTCATAGCAGATATCTATGTGCCTGATGAGAGAGTTCTACAAATTCATGAGTAGTACAGAAAGGGCAAGTAGTGACTGAGCATTCACTTCTGTTGCAAGATTTAGCAGGCATCACGTTAAGCTGGTAGGAGCTAAGTTCAAAATAGGCAAAATGTTTGTTCATGCTAGACCCTCTGGAACTCTCTGCCAAAGGAGTGGTAGATGCAAAATGCCTAACACAGGCTCAGTGGGAGAAAAGAAACTGATTGCCAGTCACTGCATAACCACCTCAGTAATCTCTCTACTGGAAAGGCGGGGRCAATATACACTAGCATGAAATAGTCTTTATGTACAGTTTTAGCTAAGAAGGCCATGTCTTTAAAAAAAAAGATGTCACAAGGCATGCATGTCACATAGGAAATGCATTTTAAAGGACATGTTATCTGAATTAAAACAGCTGCGAGCTGAGAGAATGTTAGAGACATACCCTATGTGATTACTCTAGTCTCATTCTTCTTCAGGCCTCTGCTTATAATCACTATTGGTGACAAGATACTGGGTTAGATAGACTCTTGTCTTGAACCAGTACAACAGCTCTTTTGYAGGTGTCACAGATGTATATTTCCATACATATTTTCCATAAGATGTAACACTGGGTGATTTCTGGGCAGGTTAACCATCTCTTCCTGACTCTCATTCACTATAAAGTAAAATAAATCTAGGATAARGGCAAAGAAAAATAGTAAGATCTCACTACCCATTTTGTTGCTAGAACTAAACATACATATGCAGCTGCTTTCTTGCATGATAGCGAGACAAAATTTAAACTCATCAATTATCACATAACTAGGGTCTGCGTCATTTAATCCAATATACCAGCTAAATTTGCCCAGTGAATTGTTCACTCAGATTTACCCATACCCAGATTCACTTCAAAWTTTTTTTGAGGAATACATGGCTAGCTAGCCCAACATTACGATTATATTAGCATTTCCTTTAAAACTCTTTTTTAAAATAGATATGTTTTTCTAGTTATTTTTATCCTGATTCACKGACTGTTTATGTCAGCAGAAAGTTGCCATGAACTTTCTTGATATAGAATCAAGCTAAATTCATGCTTCACTTTAAATAGATGCATACTGTTCTTTAACRGATGTGGACGAGTCTTTAAACTCAACATATTTCCAGCTATATGTCACAGCTTTCCATATCTATAAAAGTATTACACTTAAAAATAATGCTTACTGCTATTAAAGTCTCCCTGTCCTGTGGGGAATAGACTTATATATTTGCAAAGACTGTATCAGTTCAATAAAATCCATACAGAGGGTCAGAAAATCCCAAGTAGGTCTAGTAATGTATTGCAATAGCTTTGAGGCTGTAAAAGGGGCTGCCAAGCAAAGCAAGAGAGATTCTCTGATTTTAGCAGTTATGCTCATTTCCAGTTCCCTGGGAAATACATATTTCTTATGGCATCTACATTCTGCTAAATACCAGAAGCATTAGTTGACAGCCAAAGATTCACTAGGACAAATGTATGCTAAATATGGCAGCTACTGTACTTCACTAAGAAAGAAATTTTCTAATCTCATGAAGTTTCAGTTGTCCAGKAGAGGAAAGAGGAGTATCAAAATTTCTTAAGCATATTACAGTATGGATAAAAATAGATAGAAAAATAAAACAGATAAAATAAGCTTTCAGCAATGATTATATGTCCTTGTGCACCAGTTAAACCCATTCATAACTAACAGCCTCCAGCAAAATTTGTATGAAACAGATTAGAAACATATGTAGAAACAGATTAGTTCCACATTCCAAAAAAACTAAGTCCTAGAAGAAACCATGGTATACACACCTCCAGAAAAAGCTTTGCTTTCATTACCATAGGAGCTCTTACTGAAAATAAAACACAGCCAAAACTGAAGGGAATAAAACTTGCTACAGCCCAGGACACGGTCAGCCTGGGACACGGCTGCACAGYGTTACTGTTGCGTGCACTGCTCCAGAGACGAGAAACATAACTTGTTTCCCTCGTACTCACAGTTCCAGYATTAGCATTTCTTAGTTTCTGAATCTCTAAATTTGCTTTCTCTTCCCAACCACAGTCTCCGATACTCCAGCATTTTAAAGCCTATAGGCTCATCAGAACCACTTACCAATTTGTTTTAAAGCACAAGATACGCACATAATACTATACACCACCACCATTGAACAGTCAATTTTGAGACACAATTCTGCAGCCTCTCTCCCTTAAACATCACCCTGAATTATGGGGCTTGATTTACCTTATTTTGCTCAGAAATGGTCATCTACAGTAAGAGAAAACACGAGCTTCAACACTCTGGGATAGCAGCAGCCCTGCTTCTCACCTTTAAAAACAAACCTCACCCATCTGCCTCACATTTTGCTTCTCTCTCCCACTACAGACACCAGCT
>NW_028185805.1:1760371-1904525 GCF_003343005.1 Rhea americana | reverse complement strand
CAGGTCATTTGGTTCAGGTGTGCAGGAATTTAGTCTCCAGCTCTGCTCTTAATCTTCAGGTCATTTGGTTCAGGTGTGCAGGAATTTAGTCTCCATAACTGCCTGCTGTTGGGGGTGGGGGGCAGGCTGCGCTTTTGGGAGAGTCTGAGGATTTTTCAGTATTGCTTCAGAAAATGCTGACACATTGTGTCCACCAACACAGGGGGAACCTACAGGTTTTAAAGATGCAGCGAAATGACACCCGCTCCACTAGAGACCCTCTGGAAGTCCCAGGGCTCCTCCGGGAGCTGCGGTGGCCGTGGGATGTGGACTGCCCTGTGCCCGCAAGTCCCGGCACTACTCCCCTGACGCTGGGGCTCTCGGGCTTTGGGGTGCTCCCCTTCCCCGTGGGATTTGGCCTGCGGCTCTGCCGCACTCAGCTGCCAACCTCCTGCGGGCGCTGAGGCCGCGGAGCCACCCGCCTCGAAGCGGGCGGCTTGGCACATCCACCCCGCGACCGCCTGCCTTTACACCGGCCGCCTGCTCGCCCGTCGGAGCTTTCCGAGGGACTTGGGGCTGGCGTTTGCGCTTGCCGTTGGCTCCTTTGAAACAACGCCTTTGAACAACTGGAAACGACTGGTTTGTTCCCAAACRGCACAGCGCTTTTATAGTAACCTGTAGTAACTAATGGTCATTTTATTCTCTGAAAGCTCCAAGTTAAATTCTGCCGGCAAAATTATATGCGCAATTGCGAAATCTCGTGTAATTCCACTAGCTTTCGTAAAACTACCATAGATATTTTCAGAGCAGCAAATAAAATTTATCCCTTTAAGTTAAAATAGATCCATAAAACGAGCGGTTGCCTGAGAAATCTCCCATTGTGTAATTGAAATGATCTATGTGTACCCAACTTTTCATCTGAATCATTAAAAAAAGAACTTCCCGGAGCAAAGCTTGAAGAGTTACCATATTTCAAAGACAATTTTGCCCCTCTTGAATTTTTCACAGTTCTTCCTCCCTTTGCTTCTCTGATAACTTTTTTTTTTTTTTTGTTGTCTCGCTTTCCCAATTTGTGTCCGCTCCCTAAACGTGTGGTTGCAAGAGTGTTTGTATTTTCTTTTCTTTTTCTTTTCTGATAACTTTTTTTTTTTTTTTTTGTTAATTAGTATCAGACTTTGCTATCTAGCTCACACTCAAAGAAGCAACACTCTTACCGAAACAAACTCTTACCGTAGGATTTAGCTTCTAAGTCGCTGACCCAACAAAATAGCCAGTAGCCACTTATGCCAGGCAAAAACATATGGCTTGAACTGGCTGCCAAAAATAGTCCATCATTCCTGCTATAAAACTGCTAGCTAGCTGGAAAAAAGAAATACATTTCAAACATCCCAATGCTGCACTAGGGTGTACTAATAACTTTGAGTTCAATATATTCTCTAAACACAGAGAGATTATTGGCCTATTTAAAATATACTCAGTACAGGTATTTATAATCACATCTAAATTATATTAAATGTCTTGGTATATATACATATATATGTGTGTGTGTGTGTGTGCGTACATATACACACACACGTGCGTGCGCGCGCATGTGTTTCGGTATAAAATCCTAATTTCAGAAAGCCGTCATTTAAGTCCAGTGTTAAATCCTTATTTACTGAGAAGACTTTTACATGAACTTTACTGAGTAGGATTAGATTAAGGACTCCAGGACTTAGTTCACCAAAGAATGCTTCCTGAACACCCAAATTAAACATTATCACAGGATTAAAAAAAAAATCCAAATCATAATGAAACACCTAAACGAAGTAGGAAACCTCAGATTGATAAATACTGATTTGTTGTACATCAGCTGAATAGGATGAAAGTGGCAAAACATTTCAGAAATTGTATGAAAATCTTTGCTGTTTTTTTTTTTTTTTAATCAACCCTAAGCATATAGTGTGTACATATTATAGATATGCCACCAAGCAGTGAAGTTCACATGGAGCTGTGCTGGTCTACAAATTTAATGTGTATGTTTCTTATCACTTCACCAATCCTCCGCCAATCTTTTTAACTGCATTTACCTTTCATATTCCATACGCCTGCAATTTTGAGGGATATGACATAAATGTTTTCTATCTCTCTGTGTCAGATCTAGGTCAGTGGCAGATATAAAGTTAGATATTTCAAGGCCTACAGGCCTACAATTTTGAGATATATTTTATTAGAAAGCTATAGGTTTTGATATTAAAGTTTAAGAGGGCTAAAAATAAAGCTATTTCATTACTAAAGAAGAAGCCTCATGATAAAAAGTTTTAGTTTGTTTCCATGATAGATCAAAAGATCTCTGATACCAGAGTAAGACTGTTATATCTAGTTTAGGCCACAATTCCTCTGAAAGAGCAAATTTCCATTGGCAAATATCATGTACTGAAGTCCCAAGTTTTGTGAATATGTAGCGATTCATGAACATTATATGAAGAAAATTATTTAAAAGATTTGTTTTGCCACAGGCAAGAAGTAACGTACATTAAAATGGGAAATAAGAGCTGAGTTGATAATGGTGGGATGAATCTGTTCCTCCCTACTGAAATGAAATCTTATTTAAAATAATTGTTAAAATACCAACATTGATAGCTCTTGGACCAAATTTCAGACTTTTTTCCCAAAAACATAAGTAAAAAATTCTGAACAAACAGAACAAAAAGAGTTGGTTATGATTTGGTCTAACTCTCTATGCCTGGGCTGTTTTCCATATTTCATTGTAAAAGCTGAAGCTTAGTGTGAAGTAATAAGTACAGGCTTCTTCAAACCTTTGCAAAAAGGTAGTGCTRCTCCCAAGGTGTACCTGCAGAGCACAGTTCCACAAATTCTCTTGCAAAAATCCCTCATTGTAAACCTTAAATTCATAAGTGGAAGACATCATTTCTATCGGGCACCTGAGGTGAAATACATTTTGAAATACCAGAATCTCTCTCTACTTTGTTCAGTTTTAAACACTGATAGTACTAACCAGTTCTTTCAGCTCTTCAGATAAAATGTAGTAGGCTAATAATCAGTTATTATTTTGGGCTATGCTTTATTTCCATTACTCCTGTTGTCAGGAGAAATGACACTAAAAGAAGGATTTAGCCTTCTGTGGGATTTGCTTATTTTCAAATGCATTTTAAGGCCTGAAAGACCAGCAGGCTTTTTTGTTTGTTTGTTTGTTTGTTTTTGTTTGTTTTTTTTTGGTTCAAAATCCAAGTATTTCATTCTAACTATGAATATTCTCATAAGAAGATCCATCTCTCATATTCATGAAAACCTCAATGCTTCTCAAGACTTCAGCTTCCCTTTTGTCCTTCTGATAAACACACACGGTTGCAACCAATCATTCCCTATGGCATTCCCAAATGCCATTTGTCAAATTTTCCTAAGGAAATCTCCCAGCACATTAGGCTTAGCATTATCAGATAGAAAATTATGGTCTATTATACAATTTTACAGTGGTCTGTAATTGACTCTACACTACGGGGCCACTCAATGGTAGCCACCTACACTTGTTAAGGTATAAACAGTTTCTCAAATGCATATGGTGGAAGTAAGACACGAGTAGAATACTGAGTCTCAGTACAGTATACATTATATGAGGTTTTTAGAAATATAATGGAAGGATTGTATCACATGGTGTTCCTTTGCTTTATATAGACATCACAAACTTCACAGTGTTTTCAGAGATAATGGAAGTTTGCCAAGTTCTTCTGGTTTAAATTTTTCCGCCCACCTTCTTTATAATGGTCTGAGCATCAGCAGCATAATGCCCATAAATTTCTACATTTGTTGGCAGCATATGCTCTGTACATAGGCTCCATCAATACATATGCTTAGGCATATATATAATCTCACTGAGCTCAGTGAGACTTTAAAGATTTAGATCCTTGCATTTTTAACATGTTTAGGAATAAAATGATTGCCACATACAGTTATAATAGTAACATGTCCATCTGAGTAGCCAACACAATTTTTAACAATGTATGAACCCAATTACATATAAATTCAGGGAAACTGAATTGTTATAGACTTACGCAAGTGATAAATGTGCAACAAGAACAAAATCAGATCAAGATTTATTTAAATAAAGCCTTAAAAATTTTAAAACAATCATCTACCTAAAGCCACACACCTTTGTAGTGGCATGTGTGAGCCCTTCATAGTACTGAATTTAAAACTGAAATATTGAGGCAGTCCAAAGGCTAAAAATTAGAGATGCATAATTTGGTTATATTTTTACAAATGTATATAAAGGAACTTATCAGTAAAATGATATTACAGAATCACAGAGTCAAAGAACAGTTCAGGTTGGAAGGTACTTCTGGAGATCATCCAGTCCAACTCCCCTGCTCAAGCAGGGTCACCTAGAACACATTGCACAGGATTGTGTCCAGACTGCTTTTGAGTATCTCCAAGGATGGAGATTCCACAACCTCTCTGGGCAACTTGTTCCAGTGTTCTGTCATCGTCACAATAAATAAGTTTTTCCTTATGTTTAGAAGAATTACTTGTGTTTCAGTTTGTGCCCATTGCCTCTTGTCCTCTCACTGGGCTCCACTGAAGAGTCTGGCCCCATCCTCTTTAAATCTTCCCTTCAGATACTTACACACATTGATAAGACCCCCCTCAGCTTTCTCTTCCCCAGGATGAACAGTCCCAGCTCTCTCAGCCTTTCCTCATCAGATATGCTCCCATCCCTTCAGCATCTTACCAGCCTTCTGCTGGACTCATTCCAGGAGCTCCATGTCTCTCTTGTATTGGGGAGCCCAGAACTGGATACAATACTCCAGATGCAGCCTCACCAGGGCTGCGTAGAAGGGCAGGATCACCTCCCTCAACCTGCTGGCAATGCTCTTCCTAATGCAACTCTGGATACCATTGGCCTTCTTGACTACAAGGGCACATTGCTGGCTCATGGTCAACTTGTTGTCTACCAGGATCCCCAAGGCCTTCTCCAGAGAGCTGCTCTCCAGAAGGTCAGCCCCCAGCTTGTACTGGTGCATGAGGTTATTCCTCCCTACGTGCAGGACTCTGCATTTCCCTTTGTTGAACTTTTTGAGGTTCCCCTTTGCCCACCATTCCTCCGAATGGCAGCACAGCCCTCCAGAGTATCAGCCATTCCTTCTGGTTTTGTGTAATCAGGAAACTTGCGGAGGGTACACTCCCTCCCATCATCTAGGTTATTGATGAATAAATTGAACAGGACTGAATCGATACTAGATTAGATTGTATTAGTTCAAGAAGAATAAGAATTCTGAACCAAAAATGCTGTTTTAAACTGGGTAGGTCAAACATTTGGTACAAACTGATATGACAGTATTCTTGGAATCATTATTTCATAAAAGAGAACTAAAACATAGACATGTTTCTTCTTACACAGGCATATGCTACACAGGAATAATGCTTTTCTTTCTTTTCATTTTCCTCCAAAGAATTAATCCTAAATGATACACCTGAATCACAACTGAATGGTTAGCATGCTTTTCTTTTCCTTTAAAGTAATCCAAATATATGCCACAAAGTGTGTCATCATCATAAATGTTTACTTATTTAGCATTTTACTTTGGTAGTTGCTATTAAGCTGATGTGTCAGTCTTACAGATATGATATGGTAATATTGATACACGTTATTTGACATGCATATGTGATTATGTAACCAGTTATTGAGGAAGAAGAATCAGAGGGAGGAAAAGGGGTAGAGACCAAAAGGTTTAAATATGAATGGGGGGGGAAGGAAAAATGAGCAGAATTTTATCAAACATAGAGCTCTTTGATTCTTAGAATTTTTGTAAATGACAAAGAAACATCACGGAGAAGGGGGACTAGGTCAGTAACAAACATCTGCAAAAGAACTTGAGACGTCAGTTATTCATGACACCATGTAGTATAGATGGCCACATTACAAATGTTTGTTGTCAGATAGATGAACCTCTCATTTTCTTTCTTGAAAAGAATCCAGAAGACTTAGCACAATTCTCATGATTTTTAGATAATTAATATGAGTTACTTCTCTAAATTTGTCAAAACTCACTGTTACTTGGTTTAATCATACATTCAGAGCAAGATTTTTTGCATTATTAATGTACAGTAGTGTCATTTGTTCTTTTCAATTATACCATGTCAGTGATACTGTTTCATTGCCATGATAAACATATTCTATAAGAATATTACTTACAACAAGTAAGAAACCAACAAGTGTATTAAATCAGATTAAAAGCAGAMTGTTGCTTTACCCAGAATTCAGCTTTTCTGAAAGCATTTTATATGCTTTCACTGCTGAGTCTCAGTTGCCTAGTAAAGGCAGGAAGGATTCCTAAATGCTAAGTTTCTGACTTTCACATGAAGTTTTAGGAGCCTAGAATGCAAGCTAATTGTAGGCAATTGGTGGATCCAGAATATCCTGGGTCTTCAGTATGATACTTAGGCCTGTCCACGAAATAATGATAAGCCTTTTTATTGCAGAAATACCCAGGACTCACATAGAAATGGACACCTTGCAAAATAAAACAGAGCACCAAACATATTAATTTAATAACATGATAATCCTTAGCTTCAAATGGCAGGAAGACTCATAAGACTTCAGAAGCCTGAAGCTCATATCCAGACATACTCAAGGTTAATAACTTTGAGAGACTCATAAAAAAGATTAGTTGAAAAATACTGTAAATAAATTTTAGTGGAAGACACAGACAATGTAAAAGGGAGACAAAAGGAATAATGAATTTGTAAGAAGAAAAATTGGAAGCTGAAATGAAATAGATTGTAGGAGGAAGAAAAAGTTTTCTCCAGAATTAGAGAGGACCTACAGTCAGTTTCATGATTTGGGCAATAGAAGTGAGTGGGCTCCATTTCTCTTCTGTAATATAGGTAACTCACAAAACAGCATAAAAATATCCCTACTCCAGGCTGCATCTTTAGAAGTCAGAAACAAGTAGAAGTTCGTAGAAATCTTGTAAGTCACACTAAGGGTAAGGACACAGGGCAGATGCTATCTGTGGAAAAGAATGCTTACTTCTAGCTTTTTTCCTCAATTTTTCGAAAAACAGTTTACATTAACTTTTTAAAACCAGAAAGTACAAGGAAAGAAAAGAATGATACAGATGTAATTTTAAGGGAGGAAAACATGAAAAGCTGACTCCATCTTTTACTGTATACTTGCCAAAACATTTTTATCTCCTGTGAAGAGTCATATGTTTTATGAAGTCTAATATTACTAGTAATCTGTCATACAAAAATTCCACACAGAATTGTCAGTCATACATTCATATTATGCAGATATCTATTTCTTCAGGAAATTTCACAAAGCTATTAAGTGAAAGTTAGATAAAAATATTACCAAGAATAAGGATGTAATTCTTCAAAAAAAAGTTTGTATAATTGGCCGAAATCACAAGAGAGAGAGTCTCAAAAAGTTGTAAGACTCCTGAATTACATCATGGAAAGAAGGACATTGATACTAATACCAGTTTGAAGTACCTGCTAGTTTAGWAGTCTGTGAAAAGACCAGTTCCATGTCTTTAACGACCACACATGCTTTGGGGGGCCGTTCAGTACCTCTGCTAGCACACACTTGGATACAACCCAGAAGCAGTTCAGGGTCCAAGGATTCAGGGTCCAAGGTCAGAAATGGCCACAGTATGATCTCTGCTCTCTGGTAACATCTAACAATTCTCCTTAAAAACATATGCTTATCTGAAACACACCAGGAATGTCGAAATACCAAACGGAAAGATTATCTGATGGTTCCTTTTGGAGGTAATCATCACATATACACTACCTATAAGCACACTATGTGTGTGTGTATATGTACATATACATTTATATAGTGCATAYATATATGCGTATCTATATATTTGTGTGTGTATATACACACAAACACACACTGTGTATGTATGCAAACACTAATCCCTGTGAACATTATAGCTTCGGAGGGAGAGTTCTGGCATAACAGGAACATTTCAAGAGTGTATTATTATGAAAAAAACTAAAAACTGAGATGAATCTCATTTTATGGATTTAGAAAACTTTCCATCCATAATTCAGCTGCAAAGATCACCATACCAACTAGTATAGGTTAGTTTCCTTATTCTACAGGGATAGCARCTGAAGCAGAGCTGGCCACTGCTTTGACATAGCTCAGTTTGYACTGAACCTAGGCCTAAAGGAGTATCGTTTGAGGGTTTGATGAAAAYAAATATAATAAATGCTCAAAAAATACATTTTATGCGCGGTACATACAGACACACTCACACAGTTTTCATGACATAATAAACCCTCAAAGCCTTACCTCTAAAACCAGAAAATAAGGGAACTACATGTAACCACAATTTTGTTGCACCTAAGGTACTTTGCTTCTCTTCCATTGTTATTTAAAAAAGCAAAGCAATAGAAGTAAAATGATAGATTTATGTACTATTTTTTTAAAAAAAATGGAGGAAATACTCTGCTTCTCAGTGCTCACTTGAGATATTACTACAGGATGTGAGAAGATACGGATTTCAAGACTGTTAAAGAGTTCTATTTATCTACTAYTGAGTATTTTGTAATGGATACACTGTATCTTATTAATTTTGCCTTTCATTGAACCAAACTCTGAGAGAGTTCATGTTTAGCTGTTGTCCAAGTGTTTATAACATTAAACTGAGAGACAGAAAAGCTGTTTCCCAGGTTCTGTTCCAATAAATATTCAAGTATTTTATAAGAAAAAGTCCAAAGATGCTATTTTTTCCCTTAATGTTAACTGTGATTTACTGTGATGCTAAGGATGACAAAGTACATTAATCTATGCTTTTTCACATGGGAGTTGTCAGTCCAAATATGGACCAGTCAAATCATTAATATGTAAATATAAACTTGACTGTTCTATATAGATACATAACTGTATCGTATATTCCCTACTTTTTTTTTCAGATTAGAAACAGGGAGGAACTTCCTTGCTGATTTCAGAAATCTTGCAGCAAATCACTTCTACAGACAAAACAATTTGGCCAACTTAAGCCGAATTCAAAAATTACTTCTGAATGAAATTCGTAGGGCTTCTTACTCAATTATCATTTTATTGATTACATTATTTATTCAAAAAATATCACCACGTCTTTTTAATCTGATCTGTGTTATAGCTAACATCAGGATTCACAAGGATTGCTGTCATTCTGACAATTAGGACCAACTTGTCTGAAGAGTTTCTAATTCAAGGAATTATCACTGCAATTCACTGCAGTAAGATACCTTGTTGTGTTCACGTGTGCAGAAAACCATCAACTGCACTGGTGATGCAGCTTGATTTACTTAGGGAAGGAAGGACTTTTTGCAAAGATGCCATTGAGGCTTTCATAAAATGGGAGCTAGACAGTTATTAATCTCTGATTATACATCATTTTGAGGAACTGTAAGTGACCAATGAAGCCCTACACTGGAAGAAGGCTCAGAGGAGCTGAGTAAAGTGATGTGCCCATGAAACTTAGGGAAGAACTAGAGAGTGACTGACTAAAGCTGAAGGTAATCTCAGCACCAAGGGGAGCTCTTGTTTTAGATAAAGAGCTACATCAGCTGAGTGGATCAGCCAGCTAGATTAGGCAAGTGGATCAGCTGGTTGTATCAGCTGAGTGAATCAACCAGCTCTGTAACTCCCTGAGGAATTCAAAAGTCTGCAAATGTCTTCATGTGTTACTAGACCAGCATGGGGGTGGGARACAGTGTGGAGGGGGCTGTTTGCATGGCTCAACCCAACAAAGAGTATAAAACCCAAATAATGAACAAAAAGAGCTTTGAAGATATCAATGGGTTTGGGTTAATTTCAACACGTTTTCCTTCCTAGTGACTAGGGAAGTGCAGAGTCATGACGGTGAGCATATTATAGAGACCAGTAAGGAGAATTACATTCATATTATGATTCAACTGTTTACTGCACTCCGTTAAGAGTAATTTGTACTTGTACTTTAAACATAATATATTGCTGTGCCATTCTGCTAAATCAAAATCCTGTGGAATGTCAAAGAACTTCAAGTAAGTAAATTTGGTATTAACTGTTAAACCTTCCATGTGTGGAAAATCTAAAAGACCTAGTCAGAGTATTGGACTCTGAGAGTAACAGATGTATCTCCTGTCCTACACTTAAACTGCCCATTTATTTACCCATATTGAATAATCTTTAAACATCTAGATGACTTCCTCTCAGTAGGGAAAGAGAAATGATAACAAATTGTGTCTAAGGGCTTATTTTTAACACAGAAAATATGATGTYCTTTTCCAGTGTTAGGAAGTGAGAAAATCTTTACTAATCACGATACCAAACATACCAAACAGTAAAGTCAGAAGCTCATAAAMTCATGCACAAAAGTGAGCTCAGTGTCAAAATGTGACCCGAGGCCTTTTGTTTTGCTCTGCAGATGTCTCAGGAGACTGATGTCACTCTCCTCTGTCTCCTCCAGGAGCAGGTGATACTATTATAGGTGATTTTCAACGAATTATTTTCATTATAAGAATTCTCCAGGTTAACTGCAGCGGTAGCTGCAACAGGCCTTGTTCTCTGAACAGTGTTACTTTGTTCAACATATCTTATCAGAGTAAGTTAAAGCCCTGTAAGTAGGTTTTTATGCTGAGGCAAAGCATACATTAAAATGATGAATTGTTGGGAATCCTGATCAGAGAGAGGTAAATTTGTATTTCCTGCTTGAATAAATTTTACTGTCTCACTTTTGGTTTGTAGATAATAGAAGCATGCATTTTGTGACAAAATAGGCCTATTCAAGCAGGTGGATGCTCAACCAGCTCTCAATCATTGTCACAACTGGGGAAGTAACTGTGGTATTTTCAAGCAACTATTGTTTGCAGATATAAATCACAGTAATACAAAAATAATACAAGAGAAATGGCATGCAGTTATCTTCTTCTTTATTTTGTCTGCATATACACTACACTGGGCTTCTTAAAAATTATTTTTCTAATAGCCATTACTAGTTGGGGAGTGAGTTATCTCATTATCTGTTGGCCTATGGCACAAATATYCATCTTTTTTTGCAAAACTATAAAACTCCTACTGTGGAGAAGCTAAATATAATAAATAGTAAGCTACAACATAACTCTTCAATAATAAAAATTTGTTTTGTGCTAGAAATTTCTGAAGTTGATTATCACCAGAAATATCAAATTATCACTGAAAATACTAAATAACCGAGCTTGYCAGAAGAGATTACGGACCTTTTCTTTAGCTGTCCTACTAAATTATTCCCAGCTATATGATTATCTAAGGACCAATGTATATCCTCAGAAAGTGGAACTGAGTCTTTATCATACAAAAAACAAGCAATCAAAGGCTCGAACTATTCTAAAATCTCCTCCACCTAAAAATATCACATTCTCTGGTGCTAGCAACCTATAGTGATGGTATCAATATTTCAACAACAGATTCTGCTTAGAGGCCACTCATATATTTTCTCTAGTATTTCTCTGAAAATATATCCACAYACTTGCCTCCAAGTAAGGTCAGATCTGAAGAAACCCAGTATTTACCACCCTCCTTCACCTACAATTTTGATGCCTATGGTTTGAAATGTATTTGCTGATGCCAAGCCTGAAAGAAGAAAAACAACTACGTACAGGGGAAAAGGAAAAGCTGCGGGAGCTCCACTGCGACCAGGAAACCATGCTGAAGGGCAGAATCAATCGCTATGTTAACAGCACCATGGGGGCAGCGATGGTCTCCATYAGAATGATCATTCTTTCAGAAAACAACAGAGTGACAGCAGTCACTATGTATTTTCCTTAGGCAATCTGCATAAACCTACAGACAACTCCTTCAGGTCTCACTCCTTTTCTACWGCCTCCTACCAGGCAGCATGCTCAGCTGTTTCTGTGAAAGTGGGGCAAAAACAGAGTACTGAAAGCAAGTTAGTCCTTTACAAAGCAAATCCAAATATATGGTCATGAAGTAATGTTCCCCTGACCATTTTCTTGGAATAGAAACTAACAACTAACCAATCTTACAAGTGTATTGCATGTTCTTTACATTAACACAGGAATTGGATTTTCAAGTAACTTAAAGTAGACTCTCGCCAGACTCTCACCTGTAAGGCCRCACCACAGAGGAAGTAAAATTAACCCCCCCCCCCAAGCTTATATCTTCATTGAAATCATCATACCAAAGAACCTGACTTTAATCACAAGGAGTACAGCTTCATTAATCAGCAGTTCTGTTACACGTATCTCCATTTTGGGAAGTTAACTGATGATTAAACTTTTCCAGAACCTTGAGATTTAGTATCTAAAGTCATCATAGAAATGACTTACAGAAAAATAGGGAGAATAGGGGAGTATGCTTTCAAATATTTTCACAATGTATGCAAATCAAAACTTCTTTGATATTTAGACTAAGACATTTAAAGTGGGGAAATCATGATTTAACCCCTTAGACAACAACACACTTTTACTTTTTTTTACTTTTAGCAATACACCTACATTGACAGAAGAGATATTGCCAAAAACCTCTTGAGCCACAATCTGCAAGCAAAGAAAGAACAATTGAGAAGACCATAATCACTTTTAGGTCTATTAGAAGATAAATTGCCCTTCTAATTAATGCTATTCACAAACAGATCTTGAAAACATTGTGCATATTTCTGTGAAAAGGATTATGTAAATAAAATGCATTTGTAAAATTGCTGAATGTGCCAAGATTTCTATTTATTCAGTGGAGCAGTCTAGTAGGCCTATCCAGTAAATAACGTAGGCTTTAAAAATTATCATCACACAGGTAACAATGTAAATTTACCCAACAACCAAGCTCTTAAGTTTTATCTTTTAAATAATGCACATAATAAAAGAAGAATAATATGCATAACTAAATATCTGACCAGAGAAATAATACATATTTTTAGATAACTAGTGTGCACAGGATGTAGATGATCTTATGTGATGGCTCTTGCAGGTAAACACTACATAATTCATGAGTTTGGATTAGTGGAGCTCCACTATAGTTAAACTAAGATGAGCTTTTAATTTAACAGACATTTTTTAGTGCTCTAAAATCATCATGCATTTGTATTGTCTTGAAAATTCATATCCTTGAATTGTGTACAAAGTAAGTTTAACACTAAAATTTTATAGCACTTTGAGATTGGATTCTTATCACTTAATATCTCCGTTTTACTTTTGGAGATAATGCTCCCAGCTTAAAAACTAAGTTTAACAAAATGTCTAAATATATTTGATATTACTTACTGTTCAATGCAAGGTATAAAACACTTAAGAAGCTATAAATCACAGGATACTTATTTAAGAGTGTTTAAGATGTGGTTCACTAGAAAGATGCAAAGCTCTTCCATTCTTTGCATGACTTTAGCATGTTCTTTTACTTTGCGACAATCCTTTACTAGTCTCAATTACCACCACATCAATAAAACATATTGATGACACTCACAGGACACAGGTCTCAAATATTAATATTAATAAGAACACAGAACTTCTGAGGCCCAGTTCAGAGCTTCATTCACTGGCCCATCATTTCTACAACACCCATAAATAAAGTAAGAAAAACATCCTACCGAAGCAAGTTCTAACTGTGAGAATGTGACAAAATGAGTTGACTTATCTGATTAAATTTTGTCACGTGCTCAACCACTAACCTGCACTGGTACTTTTGAGAGTAATAGTGCTCTAATGGTGCAGCCCTTGTTTAGCCTCAGGGTTACTGTCCCAGTATGAGAACCACCATATATTCTTTACTCGAAGATACTTAAAGATAGAAATGTTGTCATGTCTATAAAGCCTAAACTAAAAGATTTCAAATTAATAGATATGTTAGTGTATTGACTGAGCTATCTTCCACCATGGATTGAGTCAAACAGATGTTATCTGCCCAAATCTGAAGCACAATTCCAGATATTCTTTGTGTTTCTACTAGTTCTGGATATGTACTTTCTACATGGGCAGATGAAGTTATTTGAGCATTTCAGCACCCCTGTTTTTGACCATTTTGACCTTCTGTGCTAGAAGACACTACTGTTCTGTTCAGGATCTTTTTTTTCTATAGTTTTCATGCTCAGATATATTATAATATTCCCCTGGAACAACATGGCCAATTTAACAAATTCTTCTATAGCAGGAGAACTGTTAAAGACAGCAATTTTCTTGAGGTCTTTTTTGGTCTGTAGACAGCCCACAAGACTATACTGCAGACCATTCATAGCCTCTGTGCTTATGAGAAGAGAGAATACCTTGCAGTAGAAGCGAACATGGTTTAAAAGGAGGAACAAACCAGCTGAAGGAACCTTCTCCTTAAATGATTGTTTCATGTTCCCTTGCATCTAGAATACCCCTCTGGGAAGTAAGGATCTCAAATAATAGGAAATAATAGGAAAAGGCTACTATAGGCATAGCTGGGTATATAACACCAGTGACTTGACTGCTAGATATGAAAGCAATGGACATTGACCATTTTGCAGTAGAGAGAGAGAGAAAAATGTAAGCTGTTTTCTGAGAGACTAGAGATCAAGATATCCATTGTAGCATTTTCTGAGATGCACCCATCCTGGAAGGCAGAATGGAAAACTAAGTTAATGATGCTTAAGTAATAATGAGTTTATAATTAAAACGAATTGGAGAACTTTTTTAGAATAGAAGGAGCTGGTATGGAAAGGCTGGATTTAATCTGAATCAAGATCGAAACTACTGGCACTCAAATATGCTATAGCAGAGAACAGTATAGAAATCAATGACTGGAGAATACAGACTGATACAGAAGAGCAGAGTTTGGAATGACACGTTTCAGGGCAGACAGCAATAAAATATCTTCAAAAAGAGAGAAGACAGAAAAGCTGATAAAATTCAGGCATAAAATAATGAAGACTGATCTTAATGATTAAAGTTCAGTTTAAATACCAATTAAAACAGCTGAATAGACCAAGAGCAAATAAAAGTGTGTTTCTATTCAGGCACCAAAAAGATAAAGAAATAAAATGAAATGCTTGGCTCTAAATTAAGATATTAACTAACAGGCATGTCTGGCATAATGGAAAGAAGATAGTCGGCAAGAAACTTGTAATACCAAAGAATGAATTATATAAAAATGCACTGTGAGATGCACTTGTGAAGAAATGTTATTGAATGTACAAGAAAGTGTAGAGACTAATGAAGTTAACTGAATGAACCACTGAACTTCTACAGGTTGAAAGTGAGTGGCTAAAAAAAGGAAGAATATCGTGTGAGGACTACTCTGCAAGCCATCTGAGTAACCCAGCAACAGTGGTTGAATTGTTACCAAAGGTCACTGAGGTGCAACAGCAAAAAATACATATTAATGGGGGAATTCTGTAAGTGAATATAGTCTAATATCAGGAAGGGATGTGATGCAGAACCTAAAATTCCAAAGCACACGGTATTCCTCCTAGTTCAAAATATAAACTATGATCATGATGCATTAAAAGTAAACAAAACCAACCCCTTACTACAACATAGTAAACATTAAAAAAATCCCAAGAATATAGGAAAATGAAGATTTCTTTTTAAAGGAAATTAAAAGGAGCAGCTGGAAGGCTGAAGAAATTGCATCAGTGGAGATGGTGTTTAAAGACTCCAGATTACAAACTCAGTGTAAACAAATGTCAGCTCCCACAAAAAACTTTAATCATACTTAAAAGTGCTAACAAAGTTAAATAGCAGGAGAATATAAGGGAATTAGAGGTCTCTGACATAATAAAGAAGAGTGTATTCAGCTTTTGTGGAAAGAAGTATTATGACTACAGGGAATAAGGGTAGTCTGATTAATAATGTGCATTAGGTTTAACAAAACTTTTCACAATATTCCTTATAAAAGACTCTTAAATAAATTAAACTTGTATGATAAAGAGTAATGCTCTCTCGTGGATTATTGACTGAATAAGAAATAAGATGTACAGAAGAGGAAGGAATAGCCAGTTTTCATAATGCATTTGCAGCACTGGCGGAATCCCATAGGGATGGTGCTGGACGACCCTCTGTTGTTCATTCTGCTCATAAATGAACAGGAAAAGAGTTGAAAGGTGAGCTGACAAAGTTGATGACATAAAATTGTCCAAGATAAAACCTTATCTGACTGACAAACTCTGTAGAAGAATCTCACAATACTGAGTGATTTCTCAAGTTGATTAAAGCAGTTAATACACCCTGTAAAATACATGTGTAAGTGTAAACACAGTGACAGGCTCCAAATTAGCTATTATTCCTCAGGAAAGAGATCACATACATTTCTCTGGAAACACCAATTTAATGGCAATTAAAAAGGCAAATTAAATGTAAGATCTATTAAAAAGGATATAAAGAACACAGAAAGCTTAATTTTGCCATTGTAGCACTGCAGGATTCTTTCATAATTTGAGCAATTGGATGCAGTCTTGGCTTCTACTTTCCATAAAGTAAAGTAAGAGAAGCGAGTAAAAATGGCAACAAGGATTATCAGAAGTTTAGTCTGGCATCTATAAAAGGTGAGATTAAACTGTCTGTAATTTTTCATATTGCAAAAGAAATTACAGAGTTTAGAGAGAGAGAGGTATAAAACCATAAATAGCACAGTGAAAATAAACATGGAATGATAATTTACTGTTTTTCACAACACAAAAATAGAGACATATAAAAAAAAATCAAGCACTCTGTTTAAAGATAATACTTTCTCACAGGCAGAGTGAAAGCTGGAGCCCACAAGCACAGGAGTTGGGTACTGCACTCGCTGCTGTAAAAGGATTCCAAAAACAACGAGACACGGAAAGGCCTCCCATAGGATATTAAAAATAGATCATGTGGTGCAACCTTGCGTTCCACTGAAGTCTCTAAATTGCAGATTCCTGGAATATGGGAGGGAGTAATAGCAAAATTATCATTCTGCACTTTCTTTGTTATATTTTTTTCCTTATTATCTGCTGTAAGTTACCATTTGAGATAGGACACTGAGCTAGGTAGACCTTTTTCCAATATAATTAGTTCTCCTATTTTTATCATTGCTTTCACAGTTGATAACCTGAAACAGTTTCAGTTTTGGCCACATTGAAACTAAATGTGAAACACTCACAAGCTCCCCCAAAACAATGAAATGGATGAGTATACAGAAGCAAAAAGACCAGGGCAAAATGGCATATCAAATGGCAAGTATAAAATTTGAAATCAGAAATGGATGCGATTATCAAAACACAATGTGCAAATGGAAGAGAGAGGTACTTAGAATCTGGTACAACTGCAGATGGAAGTGAGAATACAAAGCAAACTAGCAAAAGAGTGATTACAGGAAAGACAGAAGGACACAGATGCCTTAAATCTATTGCAGGATAAAAATTTTCAGCAGGCTGATATGATCAACAGTACCAAAAAAATGCAGCGTAAAGAAAATGACGTGGAGGCCCTGGGAAGTGAGCAAGACCATTCCTCTTGAGAGTCTAGTATTGTGTTATGATCAGCAGACTGGAAAGAGCAAACATCAAACTGAATGGAAGTGGGAAAGTAGAAAATCAAGCAGATCTTCAAGGAGGTAAGTGGGAAAGATAGGGAGAACTGTTTCACGAAGACTGCAAAGAGATCCATGTAGAGTTAATAGAAGCCACAGAAGGAGGAGGTCAGAAAGGTAGTTTTGCTCAACCAATTAAGCTGTGAAGCAATTATATGATGAATTAAGTACTGTATGAAGTAAATACACAAAAAAGTAAAGTAGTATCAATYAATAACATAATCAGTAATGAAGTGAACCAGTTATGTCAATAAGCAGATATGTAGTAAATCAATCATGGAATGAATTATTGGGAAAATAAAAAACAGTGAGATTTATTTAAAGAATATGGCTAGTGTATAAAGTACACTTATACAGCTTCTAAGAAAGCAGGCTGAAAATAACTATTACTCACTTCTATTTCACCCTCTCGCTCTTCAGACATAAGAATGCATTTATTTTACCCTGTCCTTCCCTTCTCCTTGCTCTATAGACAGCTTAATTTCTTATATCTATAGTAGACTTTGTTCAGTTCTCAGCAGTAGAGGGAAGCTTAAGAACTAACATAACTTTTACCATCTTATGTCCCAGTTGCGAAAAAACAAATATACTACTTTTGGAGATTGTTAAAAGAACAGAGATGCTCAAGCCATAAAGTCTCTAGTTTGCAGACAGGCTAGAGAAAGATAATATCTAGTACCATGGCATAAAATAAATATTTATACAAATCTTACAGAATACATGACAGTTTCCTACATTTGGGAATGATCAGTGACCCACTTAGGATAGATCTATGGGCTGAATTGTGAAATCTGTGCTTCTAAGTAAAACCAACTGGAGATCATTCTGTGCCATGGAGGCCTACTGGTATAACACGTGTAGTGTTTATAAAGCTAAAATTTCTTTCCACCTGATACATTGTAGCCACAACATAAGCGTGCATTGAGAATGAGACGGTTCATCTTAAACCCCTAAACAATGCCCAAGTACTGGTTGGGAAAGCACTGCTCTCGGTCAAAATCATGCCAGAGACCTTGTCAGCATGTTGAAAGTATAGTTGACCATATGGGCTCCTGACCTTGCTTCCTTTATTAGTACACAGGTAGCTGATGCTTCTTCAGAGTGCCAAAAATGAATCTTACAAGTAAAGAATGGCATACTGGCTTCTTTCTCCAGATCTGATTAAAACCTCTACAAAAGGCAAAAAGAAAATTCTACAAATGTAAAGCTGAGAGAGAGCTGTATGGCTGTATGTAGAGCTGTATATTAGTAAACCAGAGTGTCAGGACCAATTCTTTAAAATAGAAAGCCATTTCAAAGAAGAAGATCAGGTTCTTAAAATGTGCAAATAAAAAAATTAAAATATACATTTTAATAGTCTTCTTTTTAATGACTATGTATTTATGAAAACTAAAACAAACTTGCCAAATTTCAATTTTCAAATCACCACTTTATCTTGAAAAAAATTTCAGCCTCTTAACAATGATCCAAGATTTCCTCTGTGATTCTGGTACACAATTCTGTTTACAAAAAATCCATTTGGATGCATCAGATGGCTTCTATATGTATTCTCCTAGCCATCAGGTTGCTCAACACTTACAGAGTTATTGAAATTGTGGAAATACATGTCATATCCTGTATCACCTCTCATATGTTAGTTAAGTAACTTTTCTTTCTTCATGTTTATTTTCCTGATGTATTTCCAGTGAGCAATGATATACTTCATTTTTGCTACAAAAGCCAGCCTATCATGGAGTATCTCTATACTGATATCTAGAGTTCTGTGGGCAGGATTCAGCTTGAGATTAAGATGCCTGAAGGTGGAGGGGTCTACATCTGGGAGTCTACTTTCCTGCCCAATAGCTAAGCTCATTTGAAAGTCAATGCAGTTCCAGTCCTGTTAATGAAATCTAGCAAATACAGGAAAGCACCCTATAACTGGAGAGTGCTGTGTGTATATTTAAGAAACTGAGAAAAGTGATCTTGGCAATTACAGGCTCATTAATCTTACCTTAAAAGCATGAAGGCTATGGAAGAAATTTTGAAGGGAAGTATAATTAAATTCATAAGGGTAAATGAAAAATGAGATAAAAGGCAAAACAAGTTTACAAAGTGTAAAGCTTTGTGCCAAGCTAAATAGGTCTCTTTCTATGAAATTTATTTTTTACTCTTTTTTTTTCTTTTAAGATTAGAAAGTGAATTAGATTTAATTGGCCTGGAGTTCAGTGAAGCTGATACGTGGCAACAAATACTACAGAACTTGCATTACTCTCTCAAATCTCAAAGGCTAAAGGGGAGAAAGCAATGAGTTGTGCTAGAAGAGTTTTACTATTAGAGTTCCAGAAGGATTGGCTTTGGGATGAATATTTAATTCTTTCACTTTGGCTTAACAGATACTGAAAATTATTAATATGTGTTTTCCAAACTTGGAAGTCCTCATCAGTACAGCATAGGATTAAAGAAGAGCCAGATGATCTAGAAATGTAAGACAACAGAATATAAAATTTAATAGTATTTAACGGATATAAATTTCTGCTATAAACTGATGTCTTATCAAGTGAAAATTATGCAGGTATAGCAACAATTAATGCAGTAATGAATCAAAGAAAGGTAATAAGATCCTACATTTTATCCAATAACCTATTGTAGTATAGGTAGAAATGTCAATATTGTATCAGTTTGGTATCTCCAAGATTTGTATCTTGAACTGTTAAAAACGAAAGTTTTCTTATTAGCATCACATCTAGAGACAAATACATGCTGCACAACCCATGTACAGGTATCTTATCAGTTCTGTTGGCAAGCTGCTCGTATGTGCTAATTTTCTGGTGTCATTAGTTATGCTGCTTCACGTATAATAGCAAGATTGGTATCTTCATGTAGCACTGCACTGACAGGACAGAAAAAATCTTGGAGAACACCTGGATTTTGTGGTAGGCCTCTCATGGCCTGTGAATCAGTGATTCATAGGGTAAAATCCTAGCGTCACTGTTTCATATTGTCAAAATTTTACTTACAGATTTAAGGTATGGAACTATTTTTTGTGTGTTGTTAGTAATTCGACACCTTTTGCATAACATAAGGAATATATACCCTTAACCAAATTATTTCTATATAGTCCTGACAGCTTTAGATTGAGCTATAACATATGTTTCTAAGTAATTAAGAATCTATAAATCCACCATAGCTCTAAATAAGCTGCCCCAATGGTGTGTTAGACTCACTGCAAAAATACACATCTCAGTTTTAGCCTAAATTTGTCTGGCTGGAATCAGTCAAGCCTGTCTTCAGAACTGCTTCTTATTATGCTTGTTGGATTGAAAAGCCTTCTGTAATACGGTAGCTTTTTTCCCGTACTGATACATACAGACTGTGATCAAGTAATCTTGCAGCTTTCTTTTTGATATATTAATCTGATTTGCTGTCTTTAGTCTACTGCCATAGGACAGGTTTTATAGACCCTATATTACTCTTGTGGTTCTTTCCCATTTATCAATATTCTTCTCAAAATGTAGAGGTCAGAAGTGGCATAGCATCCCAGCAATGCTCTCATTAGTGTCACATATAGATACAATTAAAACTGATGTTCCTCTGCTTGTATGCAAGAGTCACATTGACAACTGAACAGTGTCTGCCATGACCCTTAGGTTCATTGACTGTTTGCCAAACAACCTCCATCCTGTATTAGTGGCACAAATCTTTGTTTCATGGATGTRTGACCTTGCATGAATTTTTATTTAAAGAAATGCTGGTCATATTAGCCAATTTTAATGTGATATGCAGATCACTTTGCAGAACTGACCTACTATAGTATAACTTTTCCCTTCACTAATTTCAGTGTTTGAAGATTTTATAAACACGGATTTTATCTTTCATTAATACTAAAAGATAAACCGGTAATCTAGTTTGCTGCCCAGTGCTACCAGTAACTTTATGATGGAACTGAGAGCACCTTTAACTCCCATTAAAATTCCATGATGATCATTCATTTATTCAGTGAAACACATGTTAATAATAAACTTATTAACTTGAACCAGTGGCCTAAAGGGTCACATAACTGAAGAGCAATTTCCCAGACTGGTAGCAGTATTCCTGCATCAGAAATAGTCAATGTACTAATGAGTGGACTGTGGTTTTAATTGTGAGTTAACATGCTGCAGATCTTATGCTGTGAAGTATTTCTTCTCCCGCAACCATCTTTCCCTTAAATGAGGCTTCCTAGCTTGGGGCTAAATTCCTGGATATGGAAGATATGGAAGCATATAGAATAGTCAGCTCAAGACTCTGCATTTTATTCAAAATCATATCCTTAAACTTTACAAACTCTGTCTTTTTGTACTATCTTCAGAACCATTAGTTTAGAATTCAGTCATTTCTTTTACCACAGTGTTTACTAACATAACTTTTTAAAAGCACTACCTCTAGAAAATGACTTCTTTCCACCTTTTACCACTCAGATTTTTAAATAAAAAATATCATCTAATGCGCTTAAAGGGAGATTATGGGTGTCAAAATCACCCTGATCCAGTGGTTTGAAGCCAAGAAAATCTTTTTAAACTGCTGAAATACCACATGCATTGTGGAAATGAGTCTTAAAATGTTTAATCTGAATTGCTCTTAAATTCTGACTGCTTAGCAAACTATTTGCAGCTTATGATGTAAACATTCCATGACGCATAGTAGCAAAATCCGGGGCAGACTGTTTTCTTTTTTTTTTTTTTTTTCACTGTTTTAGGGAAGGTCATTTCCTTTAAGAAAAATGTGGGGAATGATGCTGTAAGAGTTTGAGAAACTTTGCTAGTATCATCTTTATGACCACCTACGTGTCACAATTTCACTCTCTCTTCTGTTTGCTGTTTCTCTTTCATTAGTATAATTTATAAACATTTTTATAGACTCTTTCATAACTAAAAAAAAAAAAAAAAGTGGACATATAAGTGGGGATTATTTCTTGTCAAAACTGGTATCAGCAGCAAAATGACCATTGACTTMAACAGGTAGAGGATGTAAGAGGATTTTAATTCAACTCTATTAATTTTGTTGCATGAACAAGGGGCGTGTTGTGTTTGAAATTATACAAATACAAATGTAAGGAGCAGTTGCTATCCTGAATAACCTGCAATCTAATTATCATTCATTACCTCTTACAGGTCCTCCCTTACAAGCAATACTACAAGGATTTTTTTTCCCCTTCCTTTATATAAATTGTTACTAACACTGAAATGTTAGATGGGAAATTAAACTGAATACATTGAGATGGGCAATAAAGCATTGGAAAGTAAGGGGCATGGCTACATGACTACAGGTCGGAGAACATGAAGACTGTAGGGGAGAGGCAGCAGCCTCAGGGCAACTTCACACAAAAGCTCTCACACCTAGAAAAAAAATACCACTGATTAGAAATTAAATAAAATTTCCCAGACCACAGCAGTCTTACTTTGATTCAGAACTTCATCATGCGATGACATTTCTCCTTGGGTTGCAGGGTTTCTCCCATGGGACCCTGTGATTTGTTCACATCCACTGCGGGTAAACATGGAAAGGAGGCAAAGAAATGTCCTGATATTTGCTCTGCATGTTAGTTTGCTGGAAACTTGTTTTTCTACTTACTTAAAGAAAGTTTGTATTGTTTTACACAAGAGGGAAATTCAAATTTCTCTTTATAGGGGAAATATTTTCTATGCTTTTCTTGCCGTATAATTTCTGATGGAAGGTTCAAGCTTTATTTCTGGGTTTCATGTGCCATGTGTTTTTAATACATAACTGAAATGGTGAAAAACTGGCATTATTATGTATGTAGAATTCTGGGTATACAGACCTATCAAGCTATTTCTATAAGAAACTGAGAAATAAAATCAGGCTTTGTTCAGTCTCCTTACTTGCAGCAGAACCTCTGTTAATGGGATGATCTGCCTCTGTTTCGTATTTTTATGTAGGCAAGGTACACATGAAGACAGCCCTTTTCTTAACGCACGTATATGAACACTTCAAGATCAACAGATCTATGTAGTATTACTGAAAATGTGGCATACAGAGAAACCAAAGATCCTACAGGTTTTGAGGCTGACCTTCCTCATTCCCTAACGTGATTTGTTCAGAAAAGGCATGATGTGAGGGATATGAGTTTGAGAGACACCCCAAGGAACCTCATCCCCGTCAAAAATATTGAAGGACAGAGGACTCAGCATGACTGAACTAGGGAGAATATGATGTTGTTCACAAAGAAGACGCATACAAATTTACATCTAACTCTCTACATGTACACGCTATGGGTTGAAAGAGTGCTCTTTTAGCAAATCTGACCAGGATTTGTATTTTTCTCATTAGATTACATAAATCAGATATACATTCATGCTAAAATACTTTGAACCAATCAAACTCACCACAGAAAAAAAATGACTAAATATATTTTCTATAACACAAATTGAATCTTTCCAACTAAAATTGCTCCTACTCTCCTTTGATTTTAATTGCATGAGATACTTCCTGACTAATGACTTCTATTTCACTAAGGACACTTCCAAGTCAAATTCAGCTATAAATTTAAGCACGTAAAACTTCACTTTTCATGAAATCACAGATCAGCTGAAATGCTTCAGTAATGATTTGAAACTTCAAAGTATTCCTTTGCAGTTTTTACCTTCTCAATGCTATAGCTTTTCCTGTTTTGTGAAAAGTCAATTTCTGATTTTGCTTTCAAAACATAAAGCACGTCTATAGTAAAAGAAAACTATGGGCCAATAAACAGAAATTCTCAACTGTTGCTGTGTTGTATAGGATTATCATTATGTGCAACTTCAAGCAGCAGGAGAGACTTGAATCCACTTTTTTCCAGCAGTCAGACTGTTATTACTTAGATCATTCTAGTTCTTTATTTGTAACACAGGATACAGGATATATAACAAATATTTAATCAGTAAATGTAAATGATGAATGTTAACTGCAATGAAGGCACCAGATACTTTCCTTTAAATGCTCAGGGTTAATATCCTAAGCTGTAAATGCAATACAGATTGCAAAAACAGCAAAGAAACTATATTTACAATTGCAGAATTTCAGTTGTAAACTGCAACTGGGATGAGCCCTACTTGTTTTTGTCTTTTACAGTTGAGCTTGTCTGCACATGAGTGGTATGGAATAAAATGAGCAAATGATAGTTGTTATTCCTATGCCAGAACTGCATGATTCAAGTTGTGAGAAAGCAGAAGTAAGGATATCAGAATTTTATACATTTTATTTTGGCTTTCTGAACTATTTTCTCAACCAAGTGAAATTCTGAAGCAATTGATTCTTAAAATGTAAGTCAATAAGGGAGGACTTTTGTGAGATGATTTATAAAGATTTCTAGCCTGCATTTTTGTAATTCAAGGTTATTGCTTGTATCATCAGGTTTATCTTAGTAAGAAATGTTTTGTGCTTGGAAAATTAATGTTTTAATGCTCAATTACTGTTTTATGTTGGAAGTATTAGGCATGGAATAAAAAGGACACACTTCTACCCATTTCTACTATTCATTTCAGAAATCAACCATAATGAAGGTAAGATGTCCTCAGAAATGTCATTCTCTTGCCTTTATTAAGCAAAATAATTTGTATTAACCCTGGTTATCTCAAACCTTACCATTTTAAGATGGGAWAATGAAATGTCATGAATTACATAATACTGAAAAATGGTACTTTTCCTGGATGCCTCTAGTTAGGACTGGATTTCCATTATGTGAAGCACTGTACAAACATAAAAGGAAATAGTCTCTGCCCTAAAGAGTTCATGATCTAAACTCAACAGAACATAAAACAGAAAAACTGAAAGTTTACAATCTCTGTAAGTCATCAGGTCTCATTTAGAAGAGACAGAAAAAAAGAATTATTCTACTAAGCAAAATAAAGTCTACAACATCAAACAATGTTACATTAGCTGTGAATTTAAAAACATCTCAAAGATCCCTGCATCTGAATTTGAAAAAAACTAACTACACTTTTTTATTTCCCCATCCCTACAGACGCAGTACTGTTTGTGCTACTAATACAGATGAGTAACATGAAACAAACCTCAATGATCAGTTTGCTGCAGGTTAAAAAAAAAGCCACAATAGTTATATTCATGACCATGATGGGTTAGTTAGAGTCCAGTGGAAGCTCTAAATCTCTTCTGTGATTTCAACTCAGTTCATACTAAGAAGGAAGCCTAAGGAGAAATTTCAGTGTTACCTTTTATTTCTGCATATCAATCTATCTTTTATTTCTGCATATCATGCTGTGAGATATGCTAGTGCAAAAAGTGCAGAGCTCCTTATTCTTTATTTCTACTGCTGGTCTCTGTATTAACTAAGCCCTAACACTTTAACTACAGCAATCACAGGATAGAACCCAATCCTGATCATTAGGTAGGCTGTAATTTTTCCACTTTTGGGGGTTTTGTCCAAATTATTCATCAAGAAGAAACACAGAGTCTTTCAGCAGTGCTTYGATACACACAGTCACTATGTCTTGACAAGGCAGCACCGTGAAGCCTGAAGCCTGAAATGGGAACATCCATTTAGTAGAACAGGGTAACTGAACCATTCATAATTAGTCAGTAAATTATATATCCCAATTCTGCAGCTTCATGATTCTTATATGTCCTCATTTATCATTGGCTTTGTGATATTCTTGGTTGAAGAAATATGGGATATCTCCTTTTGTCTACAATCCCGTACTGCGATGGAGAAAATCTACTTTCAGCATTCAAGAATATCAAAGCGCAATAGCTCACTAAAACAGACTTACGTAACTAGTGCTATGAAAGTAGGTGGGAGCAAGTATGCTCAAGCTGAAGATGTACTACCTGGGTAGTCAGCTATGGACATATTTGAAACCACGGCAAGATATTAATAAACAAACTCATGCAGGGAATATTTTCCATAGCCAAGAGGCCAGTATTAAAATCTGGAAATTAGTATTGTATATCTTTCAATCTATGCTTGTCAATCCTGTATTTGTACAGAGAATATTTGGCCAATGTCTCATTCTATASAGATTTATTTTTCCAGATTTATTTCTGTAAACAAAACACAGTTTTGCATGGACATTTTTAGGAAATGGTGTGGAGTAATCTGCACGGTCCCCTCTTGTTAAAATAACTGCGGTACCAGCAGGGAATACCATAGGAACATGAGCATGACCAGTGCCTGCAAATAGAATACCCCAAACTGCCCGAGCTGAGAGGATGTTTGCCCCAAAATGCGCAGGGAAGAAGGGGGCACTTGCAACCAGCACTGCCTAGGAGAGCGGGTTGTGTGCAGGTAACCGTGTGAACGGATTTTGTGTGTGTGGGATTAGAATTTCTTGGGACTGATTACAGAGTATACCTCAACAGTCTGTGTCTCCTCGTGTGGTCTGTCTGCTGTGCTGCAGACATTGACCCTGAACGCACAGCTCACTGRCTGCCAGTTAATGACATGTTGTTAATAAATCAATAAAGCTCTGCAGCCTTGGTTTGATTTGAACCACGTGTGTTGAGCAGCTTTTCTCTGCAATAAAAGGCTATTCCGTTTTGTTATAATTCCTTAAATACCAGAATCTGTTCTATAAAAGATTAGCACTTGCCTTTCTCACTAAACCATAGCTGACTTCGGAAGCGGACACAAGGATCAGGACCGAACGGTGTCATGCATCACTGTTTTCACACTGAGCAATGGCAAAATGGGGAAGGTATTGCGGGAAGTTTTCCTAAGGTTAAAAAGCTGTCCTCTATAACCTGCATGCCAAACATAATTAATAGGACAACTACACAAAATTTGTAAGCTGAGACTTGAGATAATTATGATATTTGCAGAGTTAAAGGAAAATTAAAAACTTTTAAACACACTACTATATTCATAGAGGATTTTTTTTAATCTTATTTAAATATAGAGGCAATAATAGTATATACGAAAGAAGAAAAGAATAAACACACCTCTGACTCCCTKAAAATAGAAAGAGGCCTTAAAAAAAACCTGCCCCACAAAATATTATATAAAATACACAATAAAAATGAAATAAAATAAAAATATGAGAATATAAAACAAATAATAAGTATTAAAAATAATATAACTGCATAAAGTTTCCTATTCCGTTACTTCTCCTTAATCTTTTAATATTTTCTAAGGATTTGGGGGCAAAGTAGTTAAATCAAGATTTTAGCACATTTTAAGAGATCAAAAATACTGGAATGCACTACCATATTGCTCAGTGCTTCCACACCAGGATTCACATATCTTTCCCCAGAACAGATTCATGCCCTGAAGCACTACTGCCAGAGTTCACGCACCAACCCATGAAAAAAAAAAAACATGTTTCAAGGTTCAGGTGCCACATTCACATTATCAGCACCAAACTGTCTTGTGCTATGCAACACCACTGCCAAGGCACTGGTCTGAGCTCCAGTGGTGATCTGAACTCTGGTAGGGGAGCACAGATACTCACAYACCCAGACACCGCAGCTCGCTGCTATGGCAGCTCAACAGTTTGCATATTCACAGAACAGAGTACTTTACCATTACCTCAGACTGCGTCATACACTTTTTCTACAAAAGCTATGTCTGCAGATGTAAATAAGGCTAAAATTTGGCCTCAGATACATAAGGATGTTCTTCATCTAGAAGAAGTTGCATTTGTACCTCTTAAGTCATTCATTTTTGAAGGTTTTGGAAGCAGTAGGTAATTGGGATTTTAAAAGCCAAATTCCATCCTCAAAAATACCATTCCCAAAGACTCGATCTTTCACTGTAGGAATCTCATTGGTGAAAGACAGCCTTTGAAGTCTTGCACAGTAAATTGGACATGAAGACTTGTACTATACAGTAGGTGTATACACTAGGTATTTGTACAGTCACTGTAAGATCTCATCACCACATAACTTGTTCATTTTTAAAGATAAAGACTGTAGAAATTTAAAGAAGAAAAAATATAAATACACCATTGAGTGTGGAAGTGAAAATGTCCTTGGAGCATGCTTATAACTTGGGGTTTTCAGGGGACAAAGACAAGAAACATCTACCGGTTTCATGAAGTCCACAAAGTCCAGAAGGAAAACAGTTGGGAGGAGATTTCTCCGAGGTCTCAAAGGACTAGCACCTCTGAGCTTATTTTTTAAAACATCATTCTTAGCTATATATTTTGTGGTGAGTGAGAATGACAGGAGGACAACTAATAGAGGCAATGAGCTCTTCACTTGGAAATGGATCRTGACTTTGTACCACAGAAATCTTCAGAGCAGATTTGCTTCACAGGAGAAAGTAARCCCAAGAGAGCACTGCTCTTGAGCCTCTGTTCATGGGAGAGTACGGTACAGAGTTTGGCAGTATTTGAAAGGCTGTTGTAAAGAGAGAGGATTAATCTGTTCTCCAGATCCATAGAGGATAAGACAAGGAGTAAAAGAGCTTAACTGCAGCAAGAAAGCTTCAGGTTAGACATTCAGGAAAACTAATGGAAATGGTAAGGGCAGAGGAGCACTGAAGGGATTACCTCAGGTGACCATGGAACCTCCACCAAGAGATGAAAGAAACATCAGTGACTTGTAGAGCTAATTTAAGAGAGTCAGAACAAGAGAAAGAGAATTAGATGACATGTTGAAGTCACTTTCATTCCTGTTTTTTTATGATTCATGATCTCTGGATTTTTACTTTGGAGCAAACAATGTTTAGGTAATGAACAATTACACCATCCTGGTTTCCTGTCTTCCTTTCGGAAAAAAAGAAAAAGAGAAGCCTGGTGATAGAAGCTTGTTGGGAATGCATCCAGGTAAGGAGTTTATAATCTATCTATTCATAAAGAATTCATATTTTTGCATAACTGGATATACCAGAAACACATGCAGTACTCTGTGCGTAAATACATTCAAATGAGAACCAAAGAGGAAAATCTTATGCTTGCTTACTCACACAATCTGGTCAGTAATCAAACCAAATCAAAAGAGTGGATGCAGGAGAAAGAAAACCTTTGGGGRATAAGCTTCCCTTCAAGGGATACGCTTAGAGAAAATTGTATTTTCAGATGTTGACTTAGCAATAAAGAGAATATGAAAACTTTCATTACTGATTAAGCTGCCCATACCTAAAATTGCTGGTTCAGCCTTCCAAGCACACTGCAAGATCGGGTATTCTAAGAGTGTGACATGCTGAAATGAAAGCATATTCCATTTGTTCTGAAAGAGCTAAGATTAACATCTCTCTCTACTATCAGAGTTACTAAAACAGCTTCAACTGTCCAAAGTAGATTAATAATAAACTGATTTCCTCGTTCAGCTGTTGAAAGCAAAGGTGTATATWAAGTGCAAGTGTTATAGATGGAAGAGTCAAGTTCTACACCAGAAGTGAAATCTCAGTATACAGTTATAAGAAAATGGACAACAAGAAACAAACCACATCTGAAGCTTTCCTTCATCATTTATCTACATACTGCCAAGAAAACTACATGAACTTTACTGACCCTGACATACTCCATCATACATATATATTTATTCTCAATACTACAGTATTTCCAAAAATATAAGAATATCCAGAACAGCATTAAAATCCATACTTTGCCTTCCATTTTCTTACTTGGATTCGATGAAAAACTTTGTGAATATGTACACATATCTACACTTGCATACAGATATTCATAATGAATGTACACAGATATCTACATTTGACTAATATTTTAAAGATTACTGGGAAAATGAGCAGAATTAATTTATTCTTTGAGGCACAAATAAATGAACCTTTCAGTCAGACAAAATTGTTAGCATTACTGGTACTGCATTACTGAAGCTGCAGATATACAGCAAATGTTTTTCTGTTCTTAGCCTACCCATCAAAAATCAGCTACTGGGCAGGCTGGGCTGCAGACACCTAGGTCATAGCTGGCACTTCTCGCCATTCACAGCTAGCTACATCCTGGCACTCCGGCACTCTTTGCTGTCATCCCTTCTGGTGTTTACAATTCTAGCCCTAAGCACTGAATCCCACAAACAGATTCACGGGCTGAAGTAGTCTGTGTACCAAACTTACTTGCTTAGTGTATCCCACGGGATTTGGAACCTGCAGTTCCTTTCTTTGGGAACTGTGATAAATCCAAAAGTAAAGTATTGTTTCCTCTAATACAATAATACAACACAGCAAAAAGAAAAAAAAATACAAAGCACAAACAGAAAGCATCCATACTTGCTTTACTTTAAAGAGTGAGAAAGGCAGTGAGGAATTTATCTATTAATTCCCAATGAGGAATCTGTCCTTGGAATTTTTCTGCCTCATATAAACCTTAATTTCCTGATCTTTTGCCACAGAAATACCCTGCATCTCTACACATATTTAAAGTTACCATATTCCAACTGTCGCAAGCAGATGCAATATTCCCAGAGAAAACTGTTTAGCAAACTAACCGATGGATCAAGTCAGTACTTCACAGCAAAGGCATGAAGTATTACTCATCAAATGTTTGGAAGGAGACATAGCAGGCATGTTTTACATCCTGGAGACACATTTCCTATCAATATTACCAGTGCATTAATATTATAACAGTGCRCTAACCCAGTCAAGACACCCTATTCATAAATAAGTACTAGTAGCTCCAAATCAGTCAGAAACTGAAGACAGGAAACCCAGAGAAGTGAAGGCAGGAACTCAGAAAAGCTATTTGTCTTCATGACCTAACTTTTTCTTTTCACAATATTACAGTATTTCATAAAGCTTCTGCTTTATCCAGGAGAAAAAAAGGAGCCTAAGGATTTCAAATAAGCCATTGGAAAGATACTRGGGAGGGCTATGGAACTTCCACACGGTTTTGTAAGCTAAACACATGAGCAGAAGGAAACCTGGAGTTTGTCTAGGTTACCAGACAACAACGTCAGTGCAAGAGAAGGTAACACAAAAAGACCAGACTGAGCCCTTGAGTCCCTCAGTGCAACTTTRTAAGTGAAACTCAGATCACAATTTGGTCCAAAATCACAGCGCCTTGCGGGCAGCCAGGGTCTCCCAGCTGCTCTGTTGAGGTGACGTGRTGCAGCCGTGACATGGTGCAGCCAGGAATCTGGTCTCAGGCTGCTGTGCAAGTGCCTAGGCGCTGCAACGGGCTACAGGAAGCCCTGCTCGGGCTCCCCCACGCACCCTTGATGGCGCTTCTGGCCCGGCAGCTGCATCCAAGCTCGAGCCCTCAYCTGACAGCTGCTGGAGCCATGTTGGGGCCATGCTCCATGCTTCACGCTGTGGAGCATGCTGTGGGGCTGCCCCCTTGACCCGAGCTGGCCCCGACCCAGGGCATCTGGAAGGGTGACCACCTGGAAAGSAAGAGCTTACGGAGCACAGATTCTGGCCTTTCGTTGGTGTTGTTGTCGTCGCTAGCTAGGGGAGCATTCCCAGTCAGTTCTCGAGCACTGTGAAAACCAGACGGGTTTGCTAATGGTCCAGCGAAAACATTCAGCACGAATGGTCGTTCGGACCTCTCCTCCGCCTCTCCAGATGGCCCAAACAGGCGGGACTCCTGACCCAACTTTTACAACAGAAGTCCAGCCATCTGCTTCCCTCATCGTTTCAAACGGATTAACCACATTAAACTAATAAACTACCAGCTCAGCAACTTTGAACACAGAGGCAAATTCAACTGAAAACAGGAAAAAAGCCTAATCTATGCTGTGGAATGCATATGCTGCCCTCTGCTAAAAGTGGATTATGAGTTTTATCTTCTCATGTAATTCATGAATTTGTAAAACACTCATTAGCTTTTTTACTGTATTTAATCCATATGTAACGGACGGTTAGGACAAGTGCCATACTCAGTTCTTTGTACGTACTTCTGACAGCTACAACTTCAAAACCTAGTAGATCACAGGAAAAACCAAGGGAGGTTTGCTTAAAACATAGAGTAGTTCAATACATACTCTTATATTTCCAGGAGTGTATGATTTCTTTAAGAACACAAACACTTCACCTCTAGTTAAGACTGAGGTAATGTCATTTAGGTTTTTTTACACCTATTTTAGAACAAATTTCTATGACCTTGAAGTGCATATAAATACACCATTTTTAGAAGTTACAGTTAGCTCTTTTAAGAATTAGAATGTAAAGCACGTATTTGTGTCACTGTATTTAGGAAAGTTTGATGATAAAGAAAATTTTCTCATGGCTTGAGTGAGATAGTAATACAATTTCCAATACGCTGTATTCTAGCTAAAAATAGGTATCTTCTTAGCTTTACCTTAAACAAGACAGGAGCCAAAAGATTGTATTGTCAACATCAGCTCCCAAACTCTCACAAGCTAAATAACATTTTATGACAAAAGGTATTCATCAGTATTGACATGCTTCTAATCTACGATCTAAAGGAGATTTATGAACACCCTTTGGCTCTGATGTTCTTGTATTAATAAGATATTGCTGATTCAGTACTACTGTATTAAACAGCAGCAGGTCTTCGGGGCTATTTTAAGGCAGTTAAGTCAATGCACTTTATGTTTCATATCCTAAATAGCTCTATTATCAATACCAGAGAACTCTTCTGTCTTCACTATGAATTACTTTTATGTCCTAATTGTAAACTGCACCTCAGTACAAAAAACTGAAACACCTGAGCTAGCCTCTGCTAAACAAAATACACTCTTTGTATCAAGGTTTTCCCATGAAGGCTTATTTTGATTAAAGAAATATTCTCTATACAAGTCACCTTGAAAGAGGCAATCTTTTGTCCAATAAATTGCTCTGTCTTAAAAAAAAATACAAATAGGTGCCTTTTGTAGCCTGCTTTCCTGTTATGGGTTATGACATTAGACACAAATCCAGAAAGAAAGTGGAGCTATAACCTGTTACAATAATTCAAAGTGGAAAACGCATCTGATGTGATACAAAAGTAATAGCACTAGCCAAAAAGCTTCTGAAATCTTTTTGTAATTTTTACTATAAATTATGTGTTTCTTCAGGGCAAAGAAAGACATACAATAGTGTAAAATATCACATCATTTTTTTTTCCATATGATAGTCCCCACACAAAAGACACTGAACAAAAATCTCACATTATAATGCTCTGAGATATCATCTGAACAGCATGCCTGAAAGTAACCTTGCAACTTTTGAAATGCTATTTTCTCAGGATAATACAGTTTTCCAGATTAAATATTAAGGATTTGACAAATGATGACAAACCAATTTGTCTTACTGTTTTTTCTTAAAATAAAATTACAGAAAACCAAGAACTAGACTTAAATATTCAATGACAAACAAAAATGATTTCTGAGAAAGGCTTAAATTTTTATCTTTGTCATTGCAAATTGGAAGAATAATTATTTGATAGCTTTTCTTTTTGAGAAAGTTAAGGTTTTTATCCATGGTTCCAAACTATGCACAGTACTGTAAAAAGGTATTGTATAAACGCTTACCACTGGTACAGATTTTAAAGAAAACTATTCAAATAAGTAGTGTAACTTTCAATGAACAAATAAGAAATAAGCATTTTAAGATTTCTTTTTTGTTGCTGCTCTTTTTGCTGTATTTCTTGTAGTTATTTAAAGCTACCACACAAAAGAATAGCAAGTGGGTTGAATGAAAAGGTCTCCTAGTGGGTTTAAGGCTTCCAGTAGTACTTCCTGCTGCTATGCATATCATTCCCTTTTTCTTTATTACCARCCTATACAGCTCTGACACTTGCCTTAACTATATGTACCACGGTTGTATCTATCCTGTATAACAACCTTCAACTCCAAAAAGTTAAGATCGTATTTTACAAAATATTACTAAGTAAAAATATTACTAAGTAACTTTGTATAAAATATTACTGAGTAATATTTTGGAGATTTGACACTTTTGGAAATGTAATTATTCCTGAGTCCCTTGAAATAATTCTAAAAGCACAACGTTATTAAAAATAAACTGAAGGGCTCCTGCCTTCTTCCTATCAAAGCAAAGTGTTTGAATTTAGCTGGATTTCTAGATATCCAAATTAAACAAAATCTGAGGAATGGCATATTTGAGTCTGGATTGCTGGCTCAAAGTTGCACAAAACTCTCAAATTTATACATGGAGGCTGTTATGATGATTAGGTATAGTTGATTCTAGTTTTAGGCAAGAGGATGAAGTAGATTACTCTCTGGTTCTTGTTCCACACCTCTCTTCTATAAAAATACAGGGTATTTAAATTATATGTTAACAACTCACATCACTCTAAATATGAGAAGAAATTAAAGGAGTTAAAAGGGGGAAAACACTACTTCATTAGCCTTGGGCTAAATTTTCATTTCATTATTACTGGAGAAGGTCTGCCRAAATCCAGGAATATCCTGTTGCCTATTTCCCTCTGGGAAGGGAAGCCTGCTATTTGCCCCAAAGTTTGATAATGCTGAGGAAATGATCCCTTTAGGGAAGTCCTGAGGTAGAGAATCCCACCTCGTACTGGAGATTCGGTTGTACTGTACAGGTTCCCGGTAGCTCACTGAGCACTTCAGCAGAGTTTTCAGAGAACAAGCAGYGTAGCTGAGTCCGATACATGTGTGGCTGACTGCTCAGATGCTGCATGCCAGCATTGGGCCAGTAGAGTACCTTGGAAGGGGAAATCACGTCATTCCTGCATTTTACTGCAAAACTTAATCTTGGAGAGCAAAGCATCCACATTTTAATGGGGGAAAAACAATAAAACATTTTAATATACTTGGGTAAGACAAAGAAGCTAATAGCCTTCTTACTAGCATTTAAGGCACTTGTTCATCAAACAGTACTTCTTACTCTTAATGACTTAGGGCCTGTTTAAGATAGACACTCTAAAGAAATTCAGATTGTACCCAGCCTTATACTGGGCAGCTAATTCTGTATCTCAAAGCCTTGAAAACATCTGTCTTAGTCTTCTCTCTCCTTATTCACTAATTGTATGAAGCTATTGGTAAGGATAGCAGAACTACATGGCCTGATTTTCTAGAAATTCAAAAAAACCCACCCATCACTTTTTACAGCTTTATCTTCCAAAATTCTCAAAGCATTGATAAGATTAACACCTAGATGGAGATCAGCTTACTGAATTGCACCAAAACTAGAGTCTTGTTTTTGTCAAAATTTGGTAAGTAATACTTTACTTTGTAACACTCCCCCATCCACTGCAAACAACAACCTTCAGACTGCTAATATKGTCCTCAGTCTGAAAAAGCATCCGTTTTTCACTGCAACCAGTCTTAAAACCTCCCCTTCTCACTCATCATTCCAAAGTAACCTATACTGTGCAAAAAATCATAAGCTCCAAGCTCAGATATTGTAATTTTTTATTCTTTTCAATTAAAATAATTCAGACAACCAAGTCCAGTAGGAAATTTGTACTTTCTTGGAAAGTTCTAGCTAGTACAAAATGCCCACTTTCTTAGAAAAGGATCACTGTGAACATCTCTCTCTCTTCTCTCCCATTCTCCACTGCTTAGCTTTTGACATTGATTCTTTATTCAATGGGGAGCAGTGCATTATCTCCTTGACATTTAAAATTTCCATTGCACTCCATCTGGGTGTTGAGATCACCTCTCAGCACTGCCGCGACCCATGGCAAGTACACGTTAACAGAACTGTGCCATACCAACAGGCCGACATCCGTGAGTACGGAAGACAGAAAACCATCACACAGCACGCAATCTGCACGTTTGCAATCTACAGAAATCGCTTTGGGCCCAGTTCTCACTGACAAACATATTACAAATTTAAGGCTACATATTAATGTGGTGTACAGTTTAAAAAATATAGCTCAGATTAAAATCTAGCTTTAAGACACCTTAAAAAAAATCCACWAAGATTGGTAGGCCTTGATGTCTTCAGTAGACTCTGGAGGCTCTTGGTTAAATGCCCTGAAGGATAGGTTTGATTTCATATTACTCCTGATAAATCCAAATCTTTAACACTCAGTGAAAAATGTTCGCATTTCAGTGATGCATTCTCTTCTGGAGCGTATTTCTTTCTCTTAGTGTGGTGACTTATTTCTATTTGGTTTAAACAAAATTGACTATGAGAAGATGGTTTCTTGTGCAAATATTAACAACTGTTCTAGTTTGATTTTTTGATGTTTGAACTTCCAGTGTTGGAGAAGTTCAGTTTGAGCTTGTAGGGAATCTTTGTGCGTACAATGATTCCACTTAGCACAGTGGTAATGGGAATGGAGACTTTGCTGTATCTTGACAGCAGATTACTTATTGTTTCTTTGAACGTAACTGGAAACACTATGCATTTTATCCACATAATTTGTCCCATCCTGGAAATACTAAAACTGAATGCAACTTGAMCAGAGAACAATATTTGGATTATCTTTACCACTATCAATAAATAAATTATTTATATTTACACAGACACATTCCTCAAAACTTGTAGCGTTTTTCAGTGTTTTTTTCAGTGTTTTTTTCTGCATTATATTAAGCATACAGGAAAAAATCTGCAATGATGGATGTAGAGAAATAATCTGTATTACAAAGTCCATCTTACTTACCCTGTTAATCTATATAGTACACATATGATTTCACCTAAAAGAGAAATTTACAGATGTGCTCAAATTTCAGAGATTTTTTTTTTTCTCTACGAGTCCCTTTCAAGGGTTGGGCCCTTACAGTGGAGCAGATGAAAATGTGATTGCTTTTCATGACTCCTCCTCTGCTGCAGGATAGGCACATTAAAAAGACATAGCTGTCTATCTCAATGTACACATGCCATAGTAAAATGTGTGTTATTTACTGATAAAAACCACATGACAGCAATTTAAAAACAGGATTTATTCTGTCAGTCAAATTAGGGAGGCAGAATATCCTCTATGCCAAGTGATTACTGTCTGGGTCTAAGTGTGGCGAACTGCCAGATCAATTATAATGGTAAAGAAGAGGAAATATGAAGACAGATTGGCTCTATTCTGAACAGAAGCATCAGTAAAATAGAAACCCAGGGACATTTTAATGCAACAGCCAATTACTTAAAAGTGTATCTTTGGCCCACACTGCAGTTTTTATGTATACTGTTTCTTTCTACATGGCGCATAAAAAAGGAAATCAGCTTCCAGTTTTTCAAATTAGGTGTAGATAAAAAACATGTACTGATTCCACTGATACAACCTATATGTTGATGCTTCTGAGATGTGCATTTCTGAATGTCACTTTTTGTAACAAAGGCCTAGGAATATAATGCAACCGTATAATCCAAAGATATCCAATACAACTTCAGATAGGATCACTTTAATTTACTACCATTTTCCCTTCTGATCTATCATTGACTTCAAGAAAAATAAAAGTCTAGATTGCCTTTGATACTCAGACTTTTTCTCTGGTTAAAAATTTGTCATTTTATGCATAATTTACATTTCCCTACTCTGGAGTAAAAAGGACAGCAGTGTGATTGGTAGATTAAAGCTGCTTAAAACTGATGTACAGGCTAACCCTCATACCATTGACAGGAAAAAAAAAAACAGATGTGTTCTCTAAGGCTATTTTTTTTTTACTATTACATTTATTAACGATGAGAATCATCCTCTGAATTGCAGGTCTCTGCAATTAATTCCCTAAAAGCAGTGGGGAAACCATGATTTTCCATGCAGAAGATCAATAGTTTAGTATTGTAAGCGATAAATTCATCAGTTCATAGCTTTGTACGGTGTGGTCTCATCAGTGTTCAGATGAAGCCTGAAAACAACTGCTCAGACTCTGATGCAAGTTATTAAGGTTGCTGCTATAGAAGTGGTGCAAAATTAGTGTTTGGTTACTATTTCATAGTGCAGATGGTTTAGTTTTGAATGAGACATACAACTAAGACTGTATAACCCTAGCAGTTACATCAAAGAACATTATGGTATGTAGTATCTGCCCAAATTAAAATTTGTGTCTAGAAACTGATACAATTCTAATCCTAATATTAAATGGAGAGAAAACCTTCAGCATCCTATCCTGATATAACTTCATATTGTTGGTTATGCTATGTTAGACCTCTATTCTACAAAACTTTGAAACTAATTAAAATTCAGATAGGTGCAGAAATGCAAAACTATGCAGTTCAAGAGGTTTGCATTGGAGTAAAAGGAAAATCAGACCCATAATATATTGCAGTCTGTTGCATTATGACTATTAAAAGGATGCATGATATATCAGCAAAAATACCCTTCACTAGACTTTGAAGAAGATTCATGACATAAAAAGGAATGAAGTTTTCTTCTGAGACTCAGAAATGGCAAAGATGCAAAAAAGGGAATATTATGACAGCTTTAACATTTTTTGATTCATTATGGAGAATGTTTCATCCTTAACAGAATAAAGAGATTTAAAATGAGTAATACTGCTATAAAAATCAGGAGAATCTAATGCTAAGCAGTGTCACTTGGTACTCCATTTTCCATTTTTTAACACATTATTATGAAAATGTGTTTATCCTACATAAATCTACCTTAACAATACAAAGTATTCAAAAGAACATTACAATTTTATATAAAATATATATAACTGGTTAACTCATGGCTGAGAATCAGGAATCATCATACCCTGCAGTATTCTTTGTTGGTGGGCCATTTAGTATTATATAAGAAATTGGAGGCAAAATACCATTTGRTTAACTATAGCTCTGAGTAATTATTCCATTTCAAGCTAACCAGTCAATACGTGGAATTAATATTTCTATCTTGAACATGTAAGCACGCGAATATAAAGTAGAAATAGAGGGAGTTATAACTGCAGTATATAAAATAACAGCGATCAATGCTGGGATGCTGTATTTAGTTCTGCTGTCTTTGCTTTAGAAAGGATGCTGAAATAAAAGGTAGAGAATGAGCTGAATGAATGAATAAAAATTAGAAATAACCTACATTATAATTACGCAATAGAACTACCATCTACTTTTTAATCCACCAAGAGGTTAACATTGTCTTCACTGCCAGTAAAAYTGAAGCTAGAACTAAGGCTCCCCTCCCTGCTGCTGCACCCCGTCAGGGCAATTAACTTTTGAAATAATTTATGCAGTACACCACAGGTACTCCATCATCTGAAAGCTTTAAATTAATACAGTATGTTTGGGCATAATGTAGAAAATAGTAGGCAACATTCTTTGACCTCTACTCAATAGGTCAAACCTGCTAACGGCTAACTGTCCTAAGCTGCGATTAAAATTATGCATTTTTGAATAGTCTTCACATTATCATACTSTTTCTCATGTATCTCAGGATTCAGAGAGAGTAATGAATTCTCTTTTGACYGCTACAGCTCTTATCGCTTAGTCTTTTTTTCTTTAAAAGAATTTCATTTTCTCTGGTCAAGAAAAATTCAAGATGTATTTTTCACTGTTTGCAACTTAAGCTGATCCAGGAATTAACTCATGTCAGCAGATCAGCTTTTAAAACCATTCACACTTAAACAAGAAAATGTCTCACACATTAGGCAGATATTACGTACATGTGCTTCAATAAAGGACTGTCATATACTTTCTAAGATAGGTAGGAATGAGCATCCATCTGCAGTGYCTTGAAAGCTCCCTAGCTCCTACGCTGGTAGGTAAATAGCACTTTCCCATTGACATTCTTTACTTTCAACAGAGTTGAACAAAAAACTACAGCATCTCCTTGCGCTTTGTTGACAGATTGAAAAATGTGGATAGTAAAGTATCTACTGTTTAAAAAAAAAAAAAAAAAAAAAGGAGGGAGGAGGGAGTCAGCTTTCTAAGAAAATTTCTAAGAAAAGACAGGAGAAAACCTTAGGGATAGCCACTTGCAGATTCCTGTATTATTGGTCCGTCTCCCTCGGTTTTTCCTCTAGCTACATCACCTGGAGTATACTCGCAGGCACAGCATGAGGATATAGATCCCCAGGGAGGATTAGACTAGTAGATCTCCTGAATGTATAGATCAGCATCTCCCTGAAACATTAAATACATATAGTTAAACATTCCAACAGCAGGAAACAGTGTGACTAAGACTACACACACGTTTTCAGCTGTGTCTACTTATGCACTGTATTCACAGGTTTGATAAGCCCTTTAAATCACACTATACACCATCATCGCACCATACTTCACTTTAGATCACACCATACTTCAATTATCAATTAAATAACTCATTATGACTCTAATTTTGCATCCCTAAATTCCAGCAATTCAGTTTATATGGAACTACTATTAAGGTTTTATCAGGTCTTTTGCACTCTATGGTGAACTGATCAAACTTCTAAAYATTTTTCTTTTCCATGCCAACAAAGACACATAAAGAAATTTTGAGGGAAAGAGCATACTTTTTTTAATTCAAGAACTAAATTTGTGTTTCATACTCTAATTCAAATGCATGGACACCTGCTAAAATTCTAATTTGTACTTCTTTAATAGCATAGCAAGTAAGTTTACTGAGTCATTTCATTCAATCAGYAAGCATTTAAGTGTTGTAATGGAACACCATTTAAATATCTGAGATAAAACGCATTGCTGTGAACAATAGCAAGATTTTTGGCTAACTGGAACAGAGTTAATGTATGTGTCAAATACTACCAATAACTACCAAGGCAACAGTAGTTCTCTTTTTCCCCTTTTTGGAAATCATATTTTTATCCATTATATTTGTGTAATATTTACAAGTTAAATTTCTGACAATTGTTCCTAGCTAGAAAAAAAAAATCAACAGTTAGGAGAATAATTAAAAAAAAAGAACAAAAAAGAACTGAACAATCAAGTCCTTTCTTAAAGCCTAATAATTCATACTTCTGGCTAGTGATTTTTCACAGCTAGTTTGTGCAGAAACCAGGGACAAATTCCCACATGTGTGTATGCATTTTTTCTCCATTTATAAAATTTCAACAAATAAAATGTAAATAATCACCTTGTTCTGATAACTCTGACCTTCATCATCATCATCATCATCATCATTATTAAAATCCTACATCAAAAGACCTCAGAGCATAATTACAACTTGCAATGGATGATAGGGCAAGTTGGTAGTTCTGCAAAGAAACTTCCTCTGAATGGCACTAATTCTAATTGGTTTTGTGTCAAAATATTGTCCCATGAGAGTCCCTAATATCATCCCATTATAGAGCTCAAACCATGTAGAGACTTTTCTTCATTCCTACAGAACCATTCAGTCCTTAATTTACTTCAGGATGTTAGAGAGAATTTTTTTTTCCTCAAAACTGAAGACAGTAGAATGTCTCATCAACAGATTTCCTCTTCAGTAATACTATTCTACTTGCTCACTGCTAGCCTGTCTGTGAGCAGGCATCTGATTTCCCCAGTCCTGGCCGCTYGGCCTTTTACTTGCTCCCAATGTGATTTCACATTGACTCTCTGAATACATATTTTCTTGTATGATTTCCAAATTTTGTGTAGTCCTGTAGGTTACACAGTACTGGGTCACACAGAAAATCCCTTCAGCTCCATCTCCAAAGTCCAACTGGGTAACATGTATTTTTGCCAGGCCTCTGGATTTTTAACCATGTTGCCTGGAAGATGTGCAGAAAACTGTCACCAGGGTAGTTCCTTAGCACATGAACAGGTACGTTGGCATTCCTGATAATTCCATTCCTTGACTTTGACTTATGACTTATTTCAGTTTTGGAAGCAGCTGCTCTTCCTCATGGACTACCATGTATTCTGCTGGTCTGCATTCTACTGATTCTTCTCCAGATAAAGAGATATCTCAAATTTTACCAGCCCGTTCCCCAAAATGGTAGTTCGGCTCTCAAGGTATGCAGAGATCCAGAAAGGATTGCACTGAGGGTAATAGTTGTTAGAAAAGGTGCATGCACTTATTAGTACTGAAAAATGTATGCTTGCATGGCTGCAAGTATTGGAATGAAGAAGGGGTATCTAGTCAAGCTGCCCTCGATACACACAGATATATAGACAGGCCAATCATGATGTGARGCAAGGTATTTGGGGGACTGCCTGCAAAACTTAAGGAGACAAACTCACTGTAGAAAGAGGCATAGGGTTCCCAAGACTACTTAGTATGACATCAAATAACTCACTTCTTAAAAAGTTGTGAGTGGTTGCCAGGTAATATAAGTTAAATGCATTAAAGTTACTCTGAAGTAATATTCCCGTACAAGCAAGTCACCAGAGAGTCATTTTGAAAAAGTTATTGTAGGTATAATGAGAGCATACTATGTGCATGATTCCAGCTAATGATATCCAACTCACTTCCATTAGTGCCAAGATTAATCTTCATGCTATCACTCAGAACACAAAATAATACTTAGCTCCTTCGAAAAGAACGATCATTTCCAGGAAACAAAAATACTTTCTCCAATAGACAACATACAGGTTAACCATCAATGGTACTGAGTACAGTGTGCTGTCCATAAACCTGAGTTTGGATGTGATCACAAAAAGAAACCTTGAAATCAACACAAATATGCCAGAGATTTAAAAAAAAAGGAAGCAAAATTCTACTGAAATCAAYGGATTTGCACCAATTTCAATCAAATTGAATGGGATCTGGCAGCATGGACTCCTTGTGTATAAGGAAAGCAGAATTAGACCTTCAGAATTATTTGTGGTATTAAAGGAGAAGTTTGAAGGACTCTAATACTTTACTTCCGCGTCCTTTACACATAGTGTCATTCAGTATTTGAAATGACTCTTGGTTCAATTACTTCGTTCTCCCATTTACCAGTCGAGAAGCAGTAAAAGAGCCTTCTATTTGAATTCCAGCTGCAGTAATTGAACTAATTCATCAGTCTTAACAAAGCCAATAGCTTTGTCCTCCAATCYCCTTCCTCCCAAACCCCTCAACCATGCCAAGATAAGGTAATACAGCTCAACGGTCATGGAACTTCAAACACTTTTTTTTTTTTTTGTACTATATAATTGATACATTATTTTCGKTCAGATTTTTTTTGACATTATAGGCTCTCTACAGTTACTCATGATCACAGAGCAAAGTCTAGACATCACAAAGCACAAGCATCCTTGCCAGCTTCCACAATTATTTCAAAGATTGATATGATGATTTAGTAATGCTCTGTCACACAAAATCCCTCTATTTATGCTTTCTTCTACACAGGGAAACCATTCTCAAACATCATCCCTCACGGCATGTGTCAAGATTTATGGACTCTCTGTCAGAAAAAATTCCATTATTTAAATCAAAACAGATATCAATTAAGTAAACAATCCCCCCAAATTAGAGGAAGAAACTATAAAAATCCTAAATCATTACAGATTGCTACTTCATCGCCTGATTGAGTACATAACATTTGTATTCATAAATCTTTTGGAGAATGCTTTTCACCTAGTTCTATTTATCACGTTGATCATTTCTCCACTCTAGAGTTTCGGGCGACTAGACTATTGACCTTTATAATGTTCTTTTATATTCATCTTTTTTCCTTTGCTTTCTAGAAGGAAGTGTTTCTTTCTTGCAGATGGAACTGTAATTTCCAATTGCATCCATAAGTTGAAAAACAAAAAGAAAAGAAAGGAAGAAACCTACACCACTAGCAGGTTTTGCACAGAGAAAACAATTCAGCTTCTGATCTACACTTCACACAAAGTTTTAACATACTAAATGTAGACTTTTTCTCAGAGTACCCAGTGCAAACACGCTTTATCATTGTTCTATGATTAGCTGGTTTAGATATTTTGTGTAACGATCAAGAGCAGAGCTGGCCTGCAATTGCAAATTTAATATACTGGCAGATCGCTTACAGTAAAGGATAGSTGTTCTTTTCTCAAAGATGGTTTGAATAAATCACAATAAATAAAAAAGGCAAAAGCAGCATTGCCCGCTGCTGCTGCAGATTCCCTTGCGTAATTGATATTAGCCAGAAAAGCCAGACTTTGAAGGCGACTAAGACACGGAGGATATGGAAGTGAATAACCGAAGCCTCACCTGCACATYGGAAAAGGTATTTTTAGTCCGATTTCATAGGGAAACTAATTGTATAACTTTTTTTCTTTTTTTGCCCTATAACTTTTGATTCCACTGACCAATTTCAAGTAATTCCAAAGAACAGTAGAAATGCAAGGGGAAAAAAAAAGTTTTGGAAAACCTGAAAGATATGAAGATGAGAAAGCCTTAAATAAGTACTCTCTGAGGAAAAAGTCAAGCAGAAGGCAGATATTGTGTATCCCATTGGGCAGCAGCCGACTTGCACAAGTAGCTTATAAAGACTATTTGGACAAAACATGACAAAAAGATACTACAACTGGCGTAAAACGGAAATGATTTGTCTTGCCTCTGAACCTCAACACAGTTAATGTATGTTAGTTAACTGGTGGGAAAAAACAAACATACAGACCCAGTAAATAGAAGGCCTTAAATAACTCCTTTGAGAGTAAGTTCCTTATTATAATCTGCAGTTGCGCCTGAGCTGCAAAAATTAACCACGATGGTACAGCTCCCTTCCCATTCCCATTCCCATGCAAATGTATTTCATTGTAAGTTAGCCAGGTTAAGTGAAGCACCTTTCAGAAGTGGCTTAAGGTCTATATCGCAATCAGTAACTGTGCTTCAGCTGATTTATGGTAAATAGCCACCCATAGGAACAGACCTCAGGCAATTCCCATGCAGCTACACTTATCAAAGCACTCTGGGAGAATCACTTACGATTGGGTTTTTCCATTGGTAATTTTGTTCCAAAAAACTTCATTCATCTCATAATGCATCTCAGCCACTGCATCTAAAAGTGAACTGGCTGGGCTCAGGCTATTCCTTGCACTGCGTGGACAAGGCACAACCATGGCAGAACAATGACTTGCAGGACAAGACACAAAATACAAACAAAAGGCTAAATTTCTGAATGTTCCTGAGCAGATGACCCCTCATCTCACTTCTATGTTGGCTCTTCTGTTTGATCCTAGGTCACACTAGGACACACATACTAGGACATACCACAGCACACTCATCCTTTGATTGCAGGGGCTTGGAGGCAAATGGGTAGGATAACACAGTAACTAAATACTCGTTCTGGTTATCTCCCCTTGCATTATATAACTGGCATACAGCAAACGGAAAATAGTTAACAACAGTGTATCTGCAATTAATATATTCACAGGTGTTTTTTATGTGATTCCAATTTCACCATGGCTAATTCTCTTACATCAACCTATTCTATCATGAAAACTACAGTCTCCGACTAACATTTAAAAATACTTTTAGAAAAACAAAAAGTATATTTGTTAAATCTAAAATATCTCTAGGTATGCTGGATGCCAAGTATTTCCAAACATTTGACATGTTACATATCCACACTTGATAGTAAACAGAGAGATGAAATTTGAAAGTGGGAAAAATTAAGACCCAAATTAAGTAAGCATTTACGCTGGCATTGAATTTAAATGCATTTGACATTCACGGGGCTCAAGCCTATGCGGTCCTGTGTAGCAACGACTGCCTGAATCTGTATTTTACAGCTGAAGTAGAGAAGATTAAATAAATAAAATTGTAACAGCCCTATATAGTTTTTATGTAATCACGGAGAGTAAAAAGAAGTATTTTATGTGCTCTGATACACTGCATATTGTAAGACTATTGATCTAATCCAGCACCTGAAGAGATGAATAGAATCTTTCTAACTGACTGCAATAAGCATTGGATCAGGTACTGGATCAGTAATATATGTCAAATACTCTCTTTTCCTAGCCTGTTATTAAATATCTGCACTTATGTAGTACAACCATTCCTCTCAGTAGGCTATTCTCCTGCTCAAATATTAAGTGCCTACTCTTAATAACTCACCTAAACTTTCATTTCTTAGCTTCAGGCTACTGCTTGTCTTTAGAAAATGAATAATTATCTTTTTTAGATCTTTATAATCCTTTAATATGCTCAACTCTCTGCTAGACTATTTTAATTTAGCTACTTTGGTCCCACATGTGTCTTCTGTGAAAACGCTTGTATAAATTCTATTTCCTTCTTTGGTGTTTTCTTCAGTTTTCTTTTTTTCTTTTCAAATTGTGGGTACCAAGGAATCAATATAATGAAATTAATATGCAGTTTGTTATCTTTCCTCTGACTCATTGCATTCTTTATTGCCTTTTATCCCTCAGTTTGTAATAATGGAATTTTTTCCGAGGTGTAAGAGTTTCATCTTGTTAAACAGAATGGGAACCGCTCCATCCTTCACTCTGAAACGCAACAACTTTCTTTTTAAAGAAAGAAGACAACCTTTAGCACACAACATTTTAAGTCAAGTCAAGACTACCTTAGCCAATTTCCAGGAAGTCTGCTTATATTCATTTGCATTGAGAAGGTCCATATGACAAAGCCAATGTATTTTAATTGAGATGTCTGTCACTACCATGCAAAGTACCTCTTTGTAGGCAGCTTACTGTTACACAAACTCCAGAAGACTGTTAAAAGGACATAACTGAAGTACCGGCCAGCAYAGCTGATGCTCCTTCCCTTTGAAACACTATGAGGTTTATGACTATCAAAAATGACCAGAAACGTGGCCTTTCCTTTCACATGGAACAGACTAATCTCAACCAGGCCAATTATGTTAAGGTCTTCTACAGGGCTACTGATTAGACAGTACAACATAAAAAGCAATTCTACTATTTTTTTAAAATGTTAGCGCTACCTCGTACAACAGGTACCACTATAGGCACTTTCTTTGCTATTTTCCATGCAAATCCAGTTCTTTTTCTTTTATGAAATCTCCTGAGCTGTGGACTTAAATTGGCATAGTATCATAAAGACAAAGAGCAAACAAATATTTTCCACCAAAATTACTTTCTTTTTCTGTGAGAAAATCAAACAATATTCCTTTCCTGACAAGGTCACAGAAGGTCTCTTTCTACTGAGAGTTTTTAATTAAGCTTTGAGAAGAAAATGGCTTTTAAGAAACAATATGACAGAAAACTGGAAGTCAGAAGTAAAAGGTCCTGTTTACTTGCTCACGAAAGAAGGGTTGCTTTCTGTTTCCTTCACTGAAAAAGAAGTGCAAAATCCTGTAAAATATTAACATGCTACATTTCAAATACAGAAAACTCATTTTATCTAGAATATAATGTGAACTGACTGGTAATACCTCCTTTTCAGTCTTGGCTTTGGACTTCCCTTTACAAGACGCATAATGTCCAACTGTAGCAAGTCCAGCTAAGGCCACCAGGCTGGTTGGGGGTAGCACACAGCACACGAGAAGAGGCCGAGGGAAGAAACTTTGTTCAGCCTGGAGAAGAGAAGGCTATGAAGGGATCTTCCTGCTGACTGCAACCACGCACTAGAAGATGGAGCCAGACCCTTCTTGGAGGTGCACAGCAACAGTCACAAGCTCGAACATGAGAAATTCCAGTGCAATATAAGGAAAAAAAAATTTACTGTGAGGGTGGTCAAACARTGGAACAGCTTGCCCAAGGAGGTTCTGGAGTTTCCATGATGGAAAATATTCAAGCCTTCAAGCCCTAAGCAACCGGATCTTATCAGACCTGCCTTGAGCAAGGGTTTGGACTAGATGACCTCTGGAGGTCCCTTCCAACCTAAAATATTACACAGTTCTATGTTTCTATGATGACAATAGGCTCTACACACAATTATTTTTGTGGCCATGGTAACTAAAATTAAATCAGGCACCAAGAAAACATGAAATATCTTGTACCAAAGTTACTGAAATATGACAGAACAGAGATAATTTGATCACTTGCGATAGTCAGCAACAAAGATTTATAGTGTCAATCTATACTATCAATCACCTAAAAATCATGAGTCTAAAGAGAGGCAACTCTAAGCTATGAACATATATACTAACACAGAATTGTCTGTCAGAACATCTTCATTGCTAGTTTCGTGTGTAGATTTTAATGGCTCAAAATAGAGTACGTCTGTTGTGTGATATTTTCAGACAAAAATCTGTAGATGATTACTACCTAGATACTAAATAAACAAAAATCATGTAAAAATACTAACTTATTGGGAAAACATGCTAAGGAAGATTAAAGAGTGGTGACTGGCAGCAACAGTTTTCAAAGCATTCATTGATCTTGCTGATCATCTTGCCACCATTAATTTACATCTACCCTATTTGATTCAACATAAGATAAAAAGTGGAGTCAATTTCTTTTTTTAGACATCTTAAAAATAARTATTTTTGAAAGGAGCAATCAGGTCTGATCCAGCAACTGTTCTATCTGCAGAGCCAACAGGGACTTCACAAAAAAATGTAAGACTATACAAATTGACACGGAAATGCAAGCCATTGAGAAAATTATTGGTATGCCCAAATAGGATCTCAGAATACTAGAAGTTCTTTGTGATGATATTGCAAAACTAAATGAAACTACTTATAGGAATCAAGAGGAATCATTTCTTAATGTAATGATCAATTCATGTTAATACTAATCAATAAAACTGCCTCCATTTCCAGATGCCCAAGAAACAGTATCAAGTCTTTCAAAAACAAACATTATGATGCTGAGTGGGGAGGGTGGACTAGATGATCTCYAGAGATCCATTCCAACCTTACTGATTCTATGATTCTATGATACTGAAAATCAAAGAAATTAAATACAGTAAAATGTAACAAGTAAATTTTCAGCACAGCTGCAAAGTACGTGAAATAGCATATTGTATGAATTGTCAGTTCAACATAAGAGACATCTCTTAGCTGCTGGGTGAAAGAAGAAAAAAATACAAAATGTTATTCCCTGTTTCCACACTATCTACTATTAAACAAAGTGCATTTCCATGATCTTTCACTTCATGTACACTCTGCACTGACCYTTCCTAGAACTTATGACCATTTTCAATGTCATAAGAGATGGCCATATATTCACAAAMTATATTTAAAATATATTATGAATATATATATTCAATACATATTTGATATCAATATATATCTTGTGCATAATATGTTGTATATGAATATGTTACATTTGAAAAATGTACATATTCCCCACATCTTTTAAGGCAAAYGTTTTGAAAAGAAAGCCTCTCTTTTTTGCAGCTATGATGTGAAAGGCTTCCTAGTATGTGATGAGAGAGACTGATAAGCATTCATTATAGTACAAGGTATGAGTAATGAACTACATGTTTGTATCTGCTTCTCAAATAGTGCATTTTTTTCCTAACTTACCTATATATATGTACATATACATATATAGCAACTCATATTACTTCTACACACAATACACATATTAAATAGCAATTTTAGATTATATTTTTAAAGACCTTTGAATTCAAGAGTAATGTCTGATTTTCAAGAACATCTGCCACTTAGGTATATAATAGAAAARGCCAGACTTCCAAAAATACTGGGTACACCTTCAACAGACTTTCAAACAAAGTTCTCCACTGAAATCACAAATGATGCCAAAGGATATTCCAAAGAGCAATTAAGTATAAATTTACCCATTTTACTGATGCAGAACCACAGAGGAATTAACTACCTGACATAAGTAAGGATTAGAGCAAGCRAGAAACCCAAAGCTCCTGACTCCAAACCATTAAAAATACACTTTTCTCCAAATCATGATCAAACACAAAGRACAACAGTCTGCTATTCAGTATTGCTGCAAATATTTTAAATGTAATTGTTGCTGCTTCTTTTTTTATTTCTTTTYTTATATAAAAACGTTACCAGGTTCTATATAATATAAGCAGTATTTTTTCTCTCTGTTAAGAAAATAAAACACCTACTTTTGAATTCTTTTAAACATAAACTGCACTTTTGGGCATTGCTTTGGGGCATTAGAACCTACTGCAAGCACAAATTAAATTTTAATTAAATTAATTTAATAGGATTTTTGAGTGTTCTGCATGCATAGTTTAGGACTGTAACAATTTTATAACATGAGTGAGGGGATCATGTGGCTTGACTTTAATGGTTACCATCAAATTAAGTACATTTCTAATTACACTATGGATTACAGAAAGAAAATCACAATTAATGAACACATGATCTAGAGTCTTTCAAATCTGTTGAACTGTGGGAAGTTTGAGACACAACATGCCAAACGTTGGTGTGATAGTGATGAAGAGGGTAAAGTGAAGAGCCTAAAGAATTCATACAGAATCTTTCTTATGTTGGTAATTCAGCCTCAGTATGGGTCAATAATTTAGCCCCAGCATAGGTGAGAAAACAAAGTACATTTGTAATACTGGCTGGCCAACACTTTCCTTTTTCCTTTCCTATTTCTCTTCTAACAGTTTTGCTAAACTTCTAAATACACAGGCTTACATATTCCATACCTGATGTCTCYTTTCAACTGTGCTGTTCTAGAGTTCTGTGTTACCAGTCAAATCACTTAAACTGAWCTTTATAAAGTGGTCTGTATTTGTCTATTCTTCATTTTATAGTGCTTGATTTAGATCTTGGGATCTGATTAAAAAAAWAACTTGAAGCACTCACAGCTGCAACTGAAGCCAATGGAAGCTGTGCTTTGAATATATGTAGCACTATATATAATGCTAAGCATTCATAAGAAGAGGAGGCTGTCATTGTCTGAAATTAGACTCTCATAATTAGCCAGGCTACTCTGATGAAGGCCTGTTTTTTCAGAATACGTCAATATGTCATCTAGTTATCCATAACCAGAGGTTGCTACACAATCTGAAGTACATCAATATATGAATATAAATAGACAACCACATGCCSAGAGGACAGAGGAACATAATACGAAAGACAATGACATACCCAGTGGACAGCAGAACATAGTATAAAAACAGGTATTTTTCATTTCCCATTGTTCTCTGAAAGTGTYGCTTTTAGAGAAGAATCCTGACCCAGGAGAACATGACTCAGAATGTCTTCAAAGCTCACAAATATTCCCATAAGGAGTTTTGATGGAGACTGCTTAATGATTCGTTATATAAGTCCCTCACCTGACAACTTACTCCAGATTATGAAAACTAAAAATGATGCAGATGCCTCTAAATTGGTAACGTGGGCTCAAATGCTGGGAAAGCAGATAGGTAACAAATGAATAATTTCATACAACTTTTCCTAACCATTTTTATGCTTAGATCTTAATCTTACAAATACATATACTTTTCTTCACATGAGCTGTTTCAGCTATGCATGTGCTGGAAGAAAAATATTCTTCAGTTTTAACAATTATTCTTCAGTTTTAACAATAGTGATTTTCCCTTTTATGGCTTGCTTTTGTTCTTTGTTTCTTTTCGTCTTGACCATTTGAGTTTTCAAATCTCCCTGTGCTGACTTTCCAAAGTAACCATTATAAATACCTGTAAACCAGTGTGAGCACAAGAGCATAACTCTCCAGAAAAAGGAAAAAAAAATATATTGCAGAGCAAATGATGTAGATTTCTTCTTGAATGTACTAGGTAGTATACCACAAACAAAAACAGGAAACTGAAGATAAAACAAGGTAATTAGAAAGCCATTACTTTTTTTCCTTAAAATACTAATCAGAGAAGCCTAACTTTTAGTTATTTTTCTTTAAATTAATACATTTCACTTGAGAAGTTCCTCCTGCATGACTTCTTTCTTCTTGGGGAGAACAGAACTTTTTCTATCTCAAGTATTATGATACAAAACATACATAATCTCAAAAGAAAAACTCTGTGACTTTCGATCTCAGAATCTGAGTAGACGTACTGGCTATAATACTGACATACTGCCTTTTCAGTTTCTTTTACTTTCTTTCAGAGTAGACATGCCTGGCTACAGAAAGGTAGTCACAGCCTGGTGAGCTCCCTACTCTGATGAAGAGATCCAGTGCAAGTAACAGTTTTAAAGGACAGAGCACTGGGTATAAGAACTTGCATGCCATAGAGCACTCTCTACCTAAACAGTCTACTCACAGAGTGGTGGACACAAAAAGTACAGGATGAAGGGAGGAAGCTCACAAAACTCTGAAATGTGATTAGTAAATAAGATCCACTAAGTGGAACAAGAGCAATTCATCTCATTATTGCAAATAAGCATAAGGTTGCACTGACTGAGATAAAGCAAGGATGCTATGTTACAAACCAGTAAGTCTGCAATAGGTTTACTGGTTTGTAGCCAGTAATAATGTGACTCAATATTTCTGACAGGTCACAAAAAAGAGAAGAAAAAACAAACCCCTAAAACTGAAGATGATGTAAAAGTAATGCTGGCCCAGCAATTGAAAAGTGAAATTTCTATCATAATAATTGATGCTGTATCACAGCTGTACCATGAAATAATCACTGGTTCCTGTAGATCGGTTAGAAAAATAGTTCTTCCATTATTTTAAGCAGTATGGCACATCCTTATGTGACAGGTCAAAGAACTAACATGTATTCTTGTTCACAAGCACTTGTCAGAATTTGCTATCAGTAAAAAATATTCTGTAATAAAAATTCTCCCAAGTTTTTCTTAGTTCTTTCACTTCTATCCTTTCAAAGCTTGAACTGTAAAACAAAACAGACCTGAATCAAAGCCAATATTCTCTGATTAATTTGTTGAGAAAGCACCTAGTATGTCAGAAGTGCTGTAAACGTTAAGATCCTGTGGCCAGGACACACTGCTTAAAAAACTGAATACAGAATTCTTTTTATAGTCATTAAAATTAAAAGTGTCAGTGTTTTGGAAACTGCTATTTTCCTCCTTTGCTTTTAATGCAATTACAGAAATAAGCAGCTCAGATTCATTCATCAAGACTGATAGAAGACCACTGCCTCACTGAAAATATCAAGTCTAAGTGTTTTTGATTATATTTCTGACAAAAATCTCTGTAAATGAAGACAGGCTCTGACATTCAAACCATAATTAAGTCAGATCTGGTGAAGGGAAAAATACTTGGCAGTCCTGTTAATTGTTTCTTATTCTCAACTTCTCCTTTCCTGTCCAACTTTCACTGTAAATACTATCTTGATTAGTTAGTTGCAGTGGAAGAATACTACTTAGTTTCCACAGTTCCAGTGGATAAACTCCACAAACAGATGAGCTTAAAGGGAAATTTTCACTGTCAAGACTCATTCAGAAGCCTTTAGACCTCTACATCAGACAGAGGTCTGCCTTGTAAATCATATCTGGAGATAAACATGTTATTATTGGTGCAGCTAAAGAAACAAGGAGATTCTATCACAGGTGTGAGAGGAAAAAAAGATAAAAAGGATTTACTTCAYGCAGTGTCTTGGATATTTAGGCCCTGCTGCATCTGATCCTTCTATAATGCATTTGTGCTTTTAATGGCCAGTTCCACTTCTTTCTGGTAAGACAGACACTGTTCTTCTGGTTTCTGTTARGGATCAAAGCATCTAGGAGCAGCTGAAGAAGGAGTAGCTCTTCACAAGAGCTGCTAAGTCAGTGCACTGCAAATAGCATATRTTGGCGCTATCAGCAGAGTAGTAGCTATTAAAACTGTGATGGTGCCTCAGACTTCTTTAGWGGTCCCATCCCTCTTGCACTAGGTGCTGTACATTAACCAACACACAATTCTTGCCCTGAACAGTTTATAACCAACCTAGATAAAAGAGTAAAACAGATTAATATGAAAAGCTGACAGGCAGACAAGCAGACAGCAAACACAGCAATGAGACAGCTACGCATCCCACTGCTGAAACACAAACAGAAGCTCTCCTTGGTAGGACCCAGAACGGTATGGAAGAGGAGGCCCCTCTCTGCAGCCTCCACCTTACACACAACATGCACACGCAGCTCTAAGGATTTCCCTCTCCAGCCCAGGGAGGTCTCAGTGTTACTTACCTCAGTGAGACCTGGCCAATGCTGACCAGCAGAGACACATGGCACGGTTCTAGGGACCTGCCCCACCAGCCCATGGTCACATGCCTGCCCCCRTCTGGWATGAGCGTCCGCTTGGTCTGAGTCTGGCATTGCCAGACTCCCTAGGAATGGAGATCTTCTTCTCAGGAAGYYRGCCTGCCCCCGAGGAGCGGCCCGCRGGGGCCCAACRCTTCCTGCTGTGAGAGAGGCTGCCCTGGACTACAGCCCCAACTCGAGCAGCCGCCCAAAAGCGATGACGTTGGGAAGCGTCCCGGACAAGAGCCTCCTTGGGGCACTCGTAGCTCACAGGGGGCAACATCCCCCCACACCACGCACAGCCCTGCCCTCTGGGACGCCTCGGCGGCAGCTCCYCACCATCCCTGCCTCTCGAACAGCCTAGCAGGACAGCGTGGTGGTTTCTTCAAGAAGCCATGGCAATGGCTGCGCCCGTGAGGCACGTCCTGATGCCCGTGGGCGCTGCGGGCAGACTGTCACCTGCCCGGCACATCTGGCACAGGAGGGGCAAGAGGCTGTGGCGTGTCTCCCACACCAGAGCCCACTGCGTACCACACAGCATCCGGACAGGAACACGGGGCTTCACAGAGCTTCAGAGAGCTGTCGGGATTGCCGAGAAACACCAGTGCTTCGTTCAAATAAAGATATAATCAAATAGCCAAGGTGCCAGTTCTACTAGCAAGCAACACCAAAATGCTGTATTAAATTTCACAGGATAAAATGTGTGAATAAATCCTCTTTCTTTCCAGTTTTGGCAGGCTTTTTAACTTAGAGTTCAGTTAGCTATTTTCTGCATTGCAGCACTGTATGCTATTTTCTTTTTCCATTATATGAAAGAATGTTTTTCACCTAATGCATAATTGTGACAATGATTCTGCAATCACAAAATTCTATCTAACAAAAAGGAAAATGAAAAAGAGAACTTTTCTGTCCTTAATTTAAAATTAAGTCATGTTGGGCACAGATTTAATTTTTAATGCATTTCCAAATCACAGCAAGATTACATGGTAGCAAGCTTACATACACAAATGGTGTGTATACATTTTTTCTTTTCTCAAATTTTGGTCTGCCACCTAAGTATACCAGGTACAGTTTTCATCTCAGTAAYATTCCACCTACCTCAAGCTAAGATGTTTGAAGTTTTAACCAAAACAACAAGGAGTGAAATAATACATAAATAGTATATTAAAAGGACTTTGTTCCCTTTTTGGCAACTCAAGAATATATGGTGAATATTCTGGCTCTTTTGAGATATAACACTTTAGAACTATAAGCTGTCCAGCATAATTATCTGTTTTCTAAATACARTGATAAAAGAAAGTAAATCTCTGTTTCAGGTGATGTATTTCATTCAACTGTATCACAAATTACTGTAGTTGATTAATATTAACTATCAAGTRTGCTTATTCCACATTATCTATCAAGCTGTAGGAGAAAGATAGGAAAATTGCAAAGCTGACTTCTTTAAATAAATAAAATCAATGAGCAAAATCTTTAGCTATTACAGAAGAGCTTGTCAAAAAGTTTATCAACCAAACCAATTTGAGCTTGGCATAAATCTGTTCCAGCCTGAGAAAATTCAGAAAGTAAGAATCTAGCRCGCACACACAAAGAGGAACAGAGCTAATGGGAAATTTTCAGTCAAAGTACTTTCACAGAAAGTACAGTTGCCATAAACCTTACCACATGAAAATTCTGATTTTGTTGGGAAAATGTAATTTTCCCATTTGGAAAGTCAAAATGAAATCTTTGGTTTTGGGTCAGTTCCATCCAAATTAAAGATTTTGCTTTACTTAACTAACTTGAAACATTATGTAAGGGAATAAACTTTATTCCCTTGTCAGCAAACAAGATTATTATACATGCTGAGCTTGCTGAAAGGCCACACCATGCATGATCTTACAAAATTTTCTTCTGAGTAAGCTCTGTTTGATGATACATGGAGCTGCACAGTTCTGAGCAGCTAAAGGCAAATACATTCCAGCCACGGCCACCCAGGCTAAAGAGGAGACTGAGGGCAACCGGCTCTCAAACACAAATTCCCAAGAGGCAAAGTACTACCATGGAAAACAAAGACTTCCCTGAACTAACTCGTAGTACATGTTGGGGATCAATTCAATAAGCTAAAACAAAACACTTCTAGTTTTGTGACCATCTAGGGATAGTTACACGGACAAATTATAAGAAATTACTTTAGAACATTAATAGTATCACTAYTATAGCATGTATTAAACTTCATTAAAAATGCACATATATATTAGAGGAAAATTATTGTTTCCACTTACTGTGTCCTACTTTGAATAAACTATTCCTTTAAAAAATTGTTTTCAGTTAGAATGAAAGGAAGAATGTGAGGCAAGTATTGTATRTAACAGCAAGAGTAAGAGCAGCATCAAAGGCAGTCTTTTACACTAGATTTGACATTATGGAACAGGAGAAAGCAATACTGCCAATTGTACAATATGTTGCTAGGTCTTGCAAAAATGTGTTTAAGTGTATTAAGTCTAAATGAAAACCCACTTTCTCCTGTCGATAGATGCAGTCCTAAGATCTGAACAGCTTTATCAGTTATATGGAACATTTTATTTTTGTACAGAAATATCTGAGGTTATTTGCTCTGTTGTAATAAAATAGTAAGCCATATGAAGTGTGAAATCAATCTTGGCATATTCATAAGCTATGAATCCTGTCCAGGAGGCCAGCTGCCAATATGGGAAAAATCAATGATATTTCCAAGTAACATCAAGCACGCACTGATTTTTTTTGCTCCTCTTTCACTGAATGTATCCCTATAATAGCAAGACTTAAGACTGATAAGGGTAACTGATAGTAATTAAAAACTGTGAAGCCAGAGTTTTCACCTAACTTATATAAATCTAAAAAAGCATATTATAAATATCTGCTCGATATAGTGAAAACATGTTAAAGATCATATTCAATTTTTATGACACTGGCAAACGCTGTGCCACTGTCAGGGTAACCTGTAATTGGTTCAACTTGGCAGCCGCGTGGGCTGGGTCCCCGTGCTGGAACTCCCTCGTGGGTCGCTGCAGTGGCAGTAGCAGTGCTTGTGTTACAATACGGCAGCAGCTACTAGCTCTGATGTGGCAATATGYGAGAGCAACTGGTCAGCTATCAGAGAATCTCTCAAGCTAATATTTTGTAACTCCTCCAGGCCAAAGGCAGCAGGTAACAGGTAAGCATTCTGTTGGTTTGCTTCCAAAAGGCAACAGCGGGGCACTGCTGACTTAAGAAACTGAAGTAGCATAGCCCATAAAATAATTTCTTAGGTCTATTTTATGCCTATAAAATGCCGCTATGCCACTTCTTYCCTCCTCCCTCTCAACATTTCATTAATAAAAATCATCCTGTTGTTAATTAATATGAATGATAAGTTAAAGAGGTAAGACTGTGATATCCATAGCTATTGCTGTAATCACAAGATGCTATACATCCGCTAAAATAACCAAAGCAACCTGCCATGAAAAATCAGTTCATTTAACCACATAATAATTTAGACTGGAAGAGTCCTCTGGAAGTCATCCATTCCAACTGCATGTAAATACATACAGTCTTTTCAGGATGTGTATTTCTAGTCCTCTTTCACTTGGGCGACTTGTTTGAATCAGAAAGGAAAGGGAATACAGCTACAGAAAAGCCACAGAGACCCCTAGACCTGAAGCCACTAATCAGAGGAAAGCTGACACTACAGTGGTGCAGAGTGGAGAAAAGGTCGTTATTGCCTCATGTAGCCAGAGTCTCAATTTATCCCACAATAAAAATGAACTTCGCCAATGCAGTTATAGATTGAATTTGCCAAGTTTCTTAAAGCTAAAAGTCTTACTTTTAAAAAGTGATAGGATCTTTAATGGCTAACACTAATTGGTGCTTTCCATTTTGTTTCTCTAAGACAATTCTACAAAACATCMATTTTTTTACTACTCATGGAATTATTCCACAGTTGACTGAGAAGAAATAATTTTATCAGCTGTCTAAATTAGACTGTTTATCAATATTTACATGACTGCTGCAAAGAGAGGCTCCACTCAGGATTCGATTTGTGAAATTCTGGCTGTTGTACAATACAGTTCTGCCCTGGACTTAGAATGAAGTAACTTTTTAAAAGTCATTTTTAAAAATGACTGTCCAAGAGTGAATGTCTCAAAAGCAGCCAGTCCCACTACCAAAGGAACTGTCCTAAAACCATCCAGGGGAAAGACCAAAGAAGAAGATGACCCTCTGCATTTTAATAACTCCAAAGAAAAACATTGGCAGTTCTCTGAGAAAATACTTTTACAATTGCATGTCTGTGCAGAAGACAATATATAGTTCAATTTTAATGCAGTACTATTATTCCTATTATACAGATGTAATGGGCAAGCGTGCAAGCACTGTGTAAAGCGTGCAAACTGTCTTTAGCTAATCTGCTTCTAATATGCTTTATTAAAGCCTGATGGCAAAGAGATGAAGAGCTGGAGACTGCTCCTGTGCCTCTTGTAAGGGAACTGAGCGCAATGAAGGATCTTGTGCCTCACGGAGGAATTTCCGGCACCCTCTTTAATGTAAACTGTCATTCTTTAAGTTTTCTAGAGGCACTGGGGGTCAGGCACAAAAGTGTTTAAGAATTTTTATTTAAGTGAGAGACTTTTCAGCACTCATTGCTCTGCTTTTAAAGCTCTACTTTAAAAAACTATTCTAGTCTGATGTTGTTCTTCCATGTAATGTCTTTACTAAATGTTCACTTTTAAATTTGATTTTAATTCCATCTTTGTAATTCACACTCCCTCATTAAGATCTACATCAAGCAACTGGCAAGGATACAGATGGATCAACAGTGGCACCAAAATCATCATGAATATTAAGTAGTGTGGGCATTTCATCTATATTTTCAGGCTTATGACCTTGCAAGGCATCTTTTCATTCTCACTTCCAATTGGTTTTATCATCTGCATTTCCRCACTTACATGTTCATTCTACCATACCTCATCTATTTTTTCACTCATCAAGAAAAAAATAAGTTTTTTGATCTAAAATAGCCACTTGTGTGTATTACACTCAGAAATAATTCCCTTTAAAGAAGGGAATTATGGAATAATAAAATAACTTCCTTCACAGAAGCAAAGRAAAGTTTCTAAAACTCTTAAAAGAAATACAAGTAATTCCTCTAAATGAGGCCTAAAGTTCAAGTGTTAGCATAAGGCCTACTGGAATTGATATTCATGCTTTGAAGCACTAATATAATTTGTATTGATTCAGCCAATAAAAAACATTAATGGAATCAAAGGTTCACATGACTAATTAAATCAATAAAAACAGCAATATTAATCCAGGCTTGCATCAGTATCTAAAATTCAGTATCACTGTGCAAGTCCAGACAGAAGTTAAGCAGCTWGTAAAAGGATTTTTCCCCCAGCATTACTCCTAGATGATCTGAACTACAATTATCTTTGTTTTCATTTTTGTGTGCTTTTTTGGTATTATAGTCAAATGTACTTAAAATCAAAAGCACAATAGCTTACCATCAATTAATATTTGTAACAGTAAAATTGCTTTCAGTATACTTCACCCTTAAAATAACTATTGATTGAGATTATTTTATTTATGTCAATGTACTTTTTGATTTAGTAATGTCTCTACTGAGCCTTATGAAGGATTAGTAAAATTTGGCACTTTTAAACTACTCCACTGACCATTGAAAGTCAGCATATTTCAACAGGAATCAAAACATGAATTAATAAACAGTAAACTTACTAATATAGTCACAGAAAACAACTGCTTGTTTCAGATACCATTATGAAATAGCAGATTATTACCCAGTTTTACATATAAGGTATATGTAACGCATGGAATAGTCCTCATTAGTAGCCAAAAGCAGCAATCCCTAAAATCGCAGATATAGCTTGGATATCAGATAGATCTCTGTTAGGCTTTAAGATTAAGCAATGGCAAATTATTTGGATCTTTTTTAAATCTAGTATTCTTAAAGTGGTGAGAGCAAACACGCTGCTGCTGGAGGTTTTGAAGACATGAAAATTAGGTGCTCACTACTAAGAAACACGGAAGAATTCATAATGGCTTGTAAGAATAAAGTTGTGAGGATTATTGCCCTGGCTAAATTCCAGAAATGTAATTGATTTCTTGGTTACTTAAAAATTCCTCAGCAGTTTCTCCTGGATTATTTATTCTTCATGTTCTGCACAGTGGAAAAGTTTACTATATTCCCATTTTAATTKCAAAAAGACAGATTTCATTGTTCAGTACTGTTCTTACACACTATATTTTCTAATTTTTCAAAGTATCTTAGAATTATTAATTAAAATGTTGAGCAGAAATATTTTTCATGCTAAAAAAAAATAAAAATGTATCTCTACCAATCTTTTAACTGCTATGCTTAGCTTTCCTGAAATGTATCTCAGGAAGTATGGCAGTTTTCACTGCTTTTTTCAAATATTACAAGCTTTATGGTCTCTCTAAAATTGAAATAAATCACTGAGATCAGCATCAGAAAACCTTCTGTTCTTTTGTCCTCTCCCTCTGCCTTAATGGATCCTCACTAAAGACAGGAAAGGTAATGAAATCATGGCCTTTCATTTGTCTGTGGCAAAATTCTCATCCACTTTGCTGAGGGCAGGTTTTGTCCACAGGGAGAGGTTCTGTTGGACTGGAGAAAGACTGGATCAAGTGGAAATAATTGTGTTAGAAAGTAGAATGATATGTGAAGAGAAAACCTGAAAAGGTTCTGAGAAATTGAAGTAAGGAARTATCACAGAAACAAACCCAGCCCCATCGGGAATCTCTATTTATTTGCAGGGAAGCGGGACACACAGGTCATTTGAATGTCCTGCAGARTCAACTAACTCAACTAATACTACAAAGTCTCTGGTGCAAAGAAAACCTTAAATGTGAACTTCAGTAAAGCCAGTAGAATACTGGCTACTGCTTCTGCAGAATACCAATGCAGAAAGTCAGATGTGCAATCGTAATCATTTTGGTGATGGAGAGACTCAAGTGTTTGCATGATATTTTAATTATTAGCGTTGTTCACCTTTTCACTGTTTTAAACAACACAAGAAATAAGATGCCATAATACAAAACCAAGTGCATACTGTAATGAACTACCTGTCTTGAGCAGATATATTTTAATATTATACGCTGAATTTGAAGAAATGTAATTATTTTTAAGCAGAGACTTAATATTTCCAAAACTTGGATCCTCCTTTCGATGAGGGAAATGACTCTATGAGCCCAGTGGCCCTGAATTCTTGTCTCAGCTAACCAGTGCATGCTGCGACCTTACGGCACCCTTTAATTTCAAGCAGGGTCTGAAGGCTGCTGTGTGGACACACTTTGTGCCACAGGGAAGCATTTCAAATGCTTCAAAAATTTCCTTTTACTAGCGTGCTGGTGGTGTAATTCAGCTGGGTCKCATTCAACCTCCCCCCCCCGCCTTGTGTCTCAATCAAGTGGGAYGATCTGACAAATTAATGAAGTTGATAAGGTCTTCTACAGAATGGAGTGCTTTAACTCCTTTTAGCTGTGACCTACAGAATAAAATGATCTCCTTGGCTTTTGACAAGGCAGTAGAATCTTTTTCTTTTTTTTAGCTGAAAAATTAAAACTAAAACTTTTTGATACTTTTTGATTCACACAGGTTCTTAGTCACTGCCTCAAACGCATTCCAGCTCCAAACGCTCACATGTATTCTCTCAGGTACCACTTGTAATCCTTATTTGTTGCACAGCATTTACAGAATAAAAGCCTTCCAATTGAACAGCTCAGTTTATATCCATAGCCTTTCCTTCCCCTCCCAGTGCCCTACATGACCAAGCTAGCATGAAGTACAGAATATCGATTAGAAGTGTACTATGGATTCCTTGCACAGCAAGTTAAATTACTGTATACTGTATATTTTTAATTTCCTACATATAACAATAAACATGATTGATTCTTCAATTTCAGAGCATCGTTTTGGCAATTAAGAAAATAAATACCCTTTCCATGTATAGCTGGCTTTTTTTCCAAGTAAATGTCTGCAGTGTATTAGCTCATGTGTGACAGACAAATAACCACCCCTCTCCCTTTAGGCCCCATTCTGTTTTCTATTTCTTTTTTTTTTATTATTATTTATTTAGAGCCTGCCATTCATTTTCACACCTGACAGTAAAAACCGCAGGACGTGGTTGTTGTGAAGAGGATTATCTTTCAGATCAATGCTGAAATTGATTCCAAACCACACTATTTATCAGCCTGCAGCTAAAGCACTAAGAGTCGGGAAATATTTCCTCTCTTTCAAATCCATTCTTATTCTGCTATTGGGAAAAAAACCCACAGTACTACAGTCCACATTAATATGCAGCTTTTCTATTCGTCGTCYATGTGGAATATCAATGTCAAATACACAATGCAATTAGTTGCATTATCAAGTTCTCTTGAAAAGAAGTAAAGTAAGAAGATAGCAGTATAACTAATTTTTGCACTGCTGCCAATTAGTTGCTCACGTAGTCTTACCACGGCAACGCAAGTTGCGGAATCTCGTCTGTACTCTGAGCTGCTTCTGTGATTAACACACTTCGTGCTGGACAGTTAGGGACAATCTGATGCACGGCAAAAGTTAACAGGAGTCTTTGCGCTTACTCCAGGCACTGTATGAGRCCTTTACTCACTTCAGAGTGCAGTGAAACTGTTAGCTCATTCTGACTTCTGGTTTCAACTGGCTTTGAAGAGGCGCCTGAAAATACAGGACAGACGGTGGGGAAGCTTAATCTAATGTAAACACAGGCTCCAAATAAATAAAAGTGCAGAGTATAATTTATAGTATGCAAATGCACACAAAGTGTGGAGAAATCTCTTCTACAACAGTATAACTGCAGTTTGTGATTAAATTACTAAATCTTTATCAGGTTTCTGAAGCTCTTGATGACAACATTAGAATATTTTGTATTTCACCAGAGCCTCAAATTGATTTTTTTAAAAAWTAGGTTATAATTACTGAAGTATCCATAAAAGCTTAACATGAAATAAATATGGCAATGTTTAAAGTGGATACGAAATTCACATCTCAAATTCAGATAGCCAACTTCATATCCATTGCCAAGACTTGATTTAAAGGAGGTTGGTATTCAATTCTTTCTCAAAAAAACCCATCTCAACTGTTCATTGGAACACGGAAACAAACTAATCGCTGATTTTGATCATTCAAGATTAAACGTTTGTCATTTTTGTGACAGATTTAATCTCTGAAGCTGTTWTAATATATCTCCTAAGTATCTCCCTTACAACACCGAAGTAGTTAAATGAATAGTAACCTTGTTTTAAAAGCGAGTATATGGAGAAAAGTTCCAGTGTTTTACTTCAGGTAAGAGAAATAAAGAGTGCATGCTACAACCCGGAGACACAGGAACTTCTGCATCTTAGTCTTAGACTCTGTTATCTTTCCCCCACCCTCTGCTCAGCAGCCAGTTTAGGCACACAGCAGAAATTCTTAGTTTATATTCCAAGTTAAGACATTGTAAAAGTGGCATGTTTACATACAGAATATTTATTTTCTTTAAATAGGCTTAATATTTTTTGAAATAGTAAAATAGTGAAAAARTAATAGTCAATGTAGAAAGTAGTGGGTTTTTTTTGTTGTTGTTGTTGTTTTTTAAGAAGCATACTTTCTCCTGTATATGTTGCATGCAGGTACACACATAGTGACTCTCAGTCAATGCTATTTGATTTAAATTTTTAGAAGAAAAGATGTAAAATTTTRTATTACAGAGTTGCAGGTGAATTTTGTTTGGTAGGAGAAGAATAACTGTTGATGCCAGTCAGGACTGCAATGAACACCAGTTATTTTCGCCTCTTACCAGTTTATTATAAATGTGTTTTGACAACAAAAGACAGCTATATAACCATCACGAGGAAGAATAATTGGCATAATTAACCTCCTTCCTTTTTGCTTGAACTTTAATACCTGTTGGAAGACATGACTTTGAAGATGTACCCCCTACTGGAGTAACACGACCACTGCAACTGTCCTCTGGTGCTAGAGGTGAACCTTGTGGCTTATATTTCTGCTGTGCAGACTTCATAATTTTATAAAATGCAATATACCCCTTCCACAAAAAAAGACAAATCTACCCACATCAATTATTGGCACTCCTAGGAGAAATTTAATGGCCTGTAGGGACACAAATATACTATCTATTTCTTATACTCTTCTATCAAGATTGATATTGATATTGAGAAACACRTAATAAATTTTTTGAACTATTCAGCAAAATCACTGGATGAATAAACAAAGGGAAGATTAAATTTCCAATTATTAGCCAATCCAGTAYATTTGTCAGCGTTACTAGTCTTCTCCTTAGATTATTGTTACTTTTTATTATATTTTTAATTTAAATTATTCCAAACTTCCAGCAAAATATGCAGAAAAGTAAATCTAAGAAAACGTTAACAAGACCTTTAGCTTTGGGCTTTTCACCTTCCATTTCAGTTTCTCATACACACTATTAATCTCAAAACAGATACAAAAAGGTAGCCATACTGTTCATAAAATTCTATTCTACCAGAAACACATGCAGCCTGGAGCATTTACTCATATTTAGAGCAGCAAAGCACTCAGCAAGAGAGAAGATCACAATTTTTTATGATCTCTGTTGAATGCACAAGCACTTATTTTAAGCATGAGCAATACAAACCAAAATTCCTAAGAACACTTTGTGTTATTCGTTAATTATTTTGACTTTTTATGGAGAAGTGAAAAAAAAAAGTTTTTCAGTGTTCATGAAAATCCATTTACACCAATGAAAACAAAAATATATTTAAAGGGATTCRTTTTCTAGTAGAAGTGAAAAATTATACATCTGATTTACAAGTACTAGCAAAAAAGTTTTTACTCCTATAATGTATGTGTACAAAATGATTGGATAGTTACTGAACACAGTAGCATTCTGTTTCTGGGATAATACTCAGAATGCAGCACAACAGTTCCATCACACCACTACACATACACTTTTATTTCTATTAAAAATAAAAATAAATATTTTGCACAGCTGTGTTACCTTGAGAAATTGCATTTTAACCATCTTCCCATGTCTTAAGCGTATCAGCAAAGACCTATTGCTGAAAAACTCTGATTAATGGGAAAAAGTTGGATAAAATGGAGTCTTCTATATTATATAGTAGATTCTTAGCAACAAAACCTCCTAGGAAATGATTTTACTGATTTACACAGCTATGACTTTTGTGCTAGCCTTTTACTTTGGGCATAATAGGCTACTGTTGGTTACTTTTTATCACATTAAGCAATTATTTCCCACTGTAATTCTTGACTCACTGGTCTGTCCACTTATTTCTAATACAGATATAAAGAAACATTACAGAGATAAATGTGATCTTACAGCTACATATCACATTTAATAAAATCACATTAGCCAAGGAAACTGGGTCAGTTAGGAAATTATCAAAGAACCACATCGTTTCTGTAACTTTATAGCTTTATTTGAGTTTAGAGTCCAGTTCCTTCCAAAGTTTTACTAGGGAATAGCTAAAGCCTGCCAACTATCTCCTTTTTATGTAACTGTTGAGCATAAAATTGTCTTAAATAATCACAGATATTTGCTGCATCCATGTCTACAAACATATTTACAAATTATGAGGCAGCCTACTGATCAAGACCTGGGATTGATCTATGGTATTTGGATTCTACACTTAGCTTTGCCACTGTCCTGCTGTGTGATCTCCCAGCACTGCTTTCACCTCTCTCCAATTTCTTTTCTCTCTCATCACTACTTATTCTGTAAATACTGATCTGCCTAGATGTAGTGACACAGGATACCGTCCCATCCAACTGTAAGGCATCCGATCCCAGCATGGAATTTACAATCAAGGTAGGCATGCAAACTACCTATACAGGGAAAGTGAGGCGCCTGAAAACRGGACTCACTGCAACCAGGGTGAAAAGCAGAAAACCACCTGATTTAGACAGTAAGTAAGGGCATGTTGTCCTTTGTGATGCAGTGCCATACAGACCCAGGAGCTACCTCTGAACGATCCAGCCCTCAGATCAAAAGCATCGYTGCTGTGTCAGCCTATCAGTTCACCAGAACCAGTCAGCTCTGCAAAGTGCAGGCTTACCTGGCCTAAGCACTGAGCCGAGCTGCTGCAGGTATGCCATTTCGAGAATATGAGCTAGCATAAGCCCATCCAACACTGCACTGGAGCAGGCAGAGCATCTTTATACAGTGCTGCACTGAATGATGTAGGCAGGTCTAAGAAACACAGGGAAGTGGGTGCTCTTCAGAGTTTAGGTTTCCAATTCRGGCCTACAGATTAAGTGTTTAAAGGAGGTTTGGGTTCTATTACTCCTGCATATTCAAGGGAGTGCAAAAGGACCCCTCTAAGTGTGGACAACCGGATCAGTTTGCTTTGCAGCTGAATGGAAAACTTACACAATCAGTGGCTTGGAACACTCACCAGACATRCAGGATAGCATGATTAAGTCTCCATTCACTTGAGTATGTTTAAATTTATGTTTCTCATATCCCAGAGTGGAGCTTCTTAATTACCAAGCAAAAAGCCAGGCGAGGCTCATGCCACTGTTATTCTGTTTATGTCAGCTGTGCCCTTGTGAGCCACAGGATCAAGGTTTAGAGAGATAAGGAAACAGGGATTATGATTTAATAACTCTGTSACTGAGGGCACTCATCTGAGAGCACAGGCGAATGGAGGTCAGTACTGCTTCAGTTTTTTACATTAAGCAGTCATTACATAAAATACGTAAACAGTAGAACAGGGAACAGAAGTCAGGATTACTACCTCATGAAGAACACCATGGCTACGCTCGCTCACAAAGCCAAAGCTGCTTTCAGTGCTTCGACTCCCATAAATCTGGTATTTCTTGTTGCATTGCACCCCCCTTTCATGGGGAAGAGATGGAAGAAGAGTTTCTTCCATGACAGTCTTATTTGTACTCCAGTGGCCAAGGCAATCCTCTAGAAGGTTAGCATTTCCATCTATACAGACTGGGCCAGGCATACACTTTGGTCATTGACTAAATGCTGAAATTGAGGTTGCCAAGATGGTAAGCACTTTGAGTAGGTTCAACTGCAGATACGTAAGCATGTAAACAACTTAAACAGCAAGAAACACAGGCACCTAAGAGCGTAAATTCCAAGTTTGATGAGTCACATTCTTGGATTTAAGCATCTGAATTTCTCCTTTGATCCAGGACAGGATCTAATACTGTTTCATAGCTGCTAATGGGTGATAATGAAATTCTTGATGATAGACACAGACAGATAGACAGAAATCTTGACAGCATAGTGCTATTAACATTAGGTGATGCTCAGCTCTGCTCCTCTCTCGCTTTCCTGAGGTACATCTTTCACAACAAAACCTCCCCTTCCTTCCAGGAAGGCCAGTGGCATCCTGGGGTGCATTCGGAAGAGTGTTGCCAGCAGGTCGAGGGAGATGATCCACATACTGCCTTATTCCTAGCATTTCTTTGCCTTTTTTTTTTTTTTTTTTTTTTTTTTTAAGAACATCAAAAGTAAGAGTGTTCTTTATAAGTCCAGAAAAGAAATAATCTTTACATGGATTAGTACTTAAATAAATTTATTTTCTATCCTGAGCATCATGACAAATTCTAGCCTTTTGACTCCTCTGTTATCACTTCATTCTGCCTTTCTCTTTTTGCTACAATCTCTTACTCAGTCTCCTCTTTTATGTTTTTTTTTGATGCATTCATATTTTCTTTCTTGCCATTAGTCATCCTTAGAATATTTTCTTGGGTCTTAAAGTACCTCCACGTTTTCATATACTTCTGGAATATTTTCATATATATCTTCTGAGATCTATCAGATTACTTTTCATAATAGTAATTCATATATCTACAAAGACTATACATCTATTCTGTATATGATACTGAACTGTTAGAGTCTAATTTAGACCAAATGCTGAAGAAGTTGTACTTAGCTCGTTAGTTTATTCCTCAAATCAAGTCTCTCAGGTACTTCTATTTTGTGTGATGGAAACATAGTTAAGAGATCCAGCTTACCACTGTGCTACTATACCTGTCTATCTGTGTCTTTTGATTGCTTTCAGTGGAGTTACACTAGAGTAAAATTGAAGCAAAGTAGTGGTAAATCAGCCCTAAGATATGCTCCTAATAGCTTTTTGTTTCATTCCAGATCATTAACAGGCTATCTGGAATGACAGTGCAAAAGATCATTATGTCTTAATGAGGTGATTAAAAACAAAAAAATGTGCAGTTATTGCAAAATATTCGATCCAGCTCAAGGAAATAGCAGCAATGCTTAATACACTATTTTAATTGGTTATTTGTTGCTAACTATAAAGTCTTCAAATTTTAAATATGTAGTTTAAAATTATCTAAGTTAAACATATTCCTAATGTTAAAGTAATACTTTAAAAGTTGGCCTAATTTTAAAATTACTTACAGGTGCTGTTCTGATATTATTTTTATGGTGTATTGCTACATATGATTTTATTAATCTGTGCTTCATGATGTCTAGCATCTAAAGGGAGCACTGTAAATGAGTTTATGCTCAAATTTCAGCCTTACATAAATTTTTACCTGGTAAGAGCTATGCTAGAGGTTTCAAAAAAGGCATCAAACCCAGGGCTTACACTGATACAGCTTCTGAAAATATACAACACGAAAGATCACACTTCCAAAGTTATACAGGTACCTAATCAACTTGTGCAGATGCCTGATTGTAATTCCAAGACCACTTATTTCTCTGCTCCCTAGAATTTCACAGATTTGAGTTCATTCTGCTTCATTCAATTTTGTCAACCTAACAAGTTCTATAATATTAACTTCAACATTCTTGTTAGATCACAAGTGTCCCTAAAGTCTTTGTGAAGARACTTCCAAGACCTGAAACATCTCAGTTACTCTATACATAGGTGCCATTTCACTGAGCAAAAATACAACAAACTTAAAACTTCGAATTTCCAAAGGCAATTGAGGTAAGTTAACTAAAAGTAAATAGAGAAAAAATATATGCTGTTAAAACTCCCATCTATTAGTCATATATCTACAAAATCCAAGGTTGTAGTTGAACTAATGCTATCTAAATATTCTATCTATCTAAAGAACTGACAAAATTCCTGAATCTGAGAAAATTTGGGAATGAATATAAACTCCATTTTTYCTTTAACCAAGTTTTTTACAAAGTATCTACAATACTCACGGATATGTCAGCAAAATGGTTTAAATCACCATGAARAAAAATCCAACCTGGATTTTCCAACATAACAGAAAGGTATACAACCTCTTTTAAGAGAGCTAAGTACACTGTCAATTCAGATGCTATGCAAACAGCATATCATATGCTTATAGTCAGTTGCAAAATTAAGTGGAACCTGGCAGCACTAAACCACAAACAAAAGGGACATAAAATACAAATTAGATCTTTCAAAATGGAATTCAAGAGCCAATGACATCAAATTATCGCCTTTTAYGGCCATGCACAGGCCATAACTGGATGTTTTAGTGAACAAATTCACAACTCATGCCACTCTTTCAGAAATGACCTTAGAAATTATTCTACAGAAACACTTGGTATCTGTATGTCCTAAATGAAGAAGAGAAGCCTAAATATCAAGGACCCAGTAGCTCAATCAAAACTTTCTCATCTTACAYCTAGAGCATACACTAAGAAGTTATTGCCTTTTCTTATTTACCTAAGCAGCAGCTGCATTTTAAGTCATGTGTTTGCATACTGAAAACTCTGCATATTTGATGACAGTTAAAATACACTACAAAAATATGAAATACATTTTTAAATAAGATTCAAGAAATCAAAATTTATTTCTCCTATATTATACATGTACACCTAGAGTTATGAATATAAAGAAAAAATTTCACTCGAGGGATTTTTTTATTGAAGATTTATATATTCTTTAGTTTTATTACAGAAGTGCTGACACATGTATATCTTTGGCATCACAAATGCAATGCTATAATGTTTCCTTGTCAAATAAAAAAACATTCATTCCAAAATCTTAACAGATGTATTTTATTGCTCTTTACCTTCTCCCTTCTAAAAGAAAGCCTATCAGTAAGATAAGTATTTTCGGTTTTTTATATTCCGTGACTAATATATCCTTAAATGTAAAGAACTATGGAATGATGAACATCTAGTGTCCATCTGAAGCAATGCTATCATAATTTCTCTAGTGCTCTTGCAAGTGACCTCAATTAACTCAGTAGAATTTTCAATGAGATAAAGACAGACTGACACTAGGAAGKGTTTAAGATTATTTCTTAGTCTAGAATGTAGTATTTAACAGAATTAGAAGGCATAGAAAATATGCAGCATTTTATTGTTACTCAGTTGGCTTAACAACATATATAACAGAACAGCTGGTGTGGCTAGCTTTGAATCTGGAGAGGAATACAAAAAGAAGAGTTTCTTCAAGACAAACTCAGCTTGCAGCTGTATTGTAAATACACTAAGATTCTCACTGGAACATCCCTCCTGATCTCAACCAGAGACCTGAGGCAGAACATGGAATATTGTCAGTCAGAAAATTCCCCGATCATTCCAGTCTGTAGCTGAGTGAACTCCACTCAGAAAGGTAACAAATATCTGCTAAATCACAGAATAACAACAACATATGGTAGTTACAGTGTTTGTCAAATTATTATATTCTGCACTGACATTAGCGTCTGTATTGAGTATAGCTCATGACAAGTACTTGGTAGAAGTTTAGTTTAAAGATGTGTTGATCTGCATTTAAATGCAAAGACTGCAATATTCTGATTTAATACCGRTTCCTTACTGCTACTACCTGGCCATCAAAAGTAGTTACAGTTTCAATCAGACATTAAACCAGCTGTTTTACAGCTCAAGTTGTAGACCCAAGGAGAAAAAGGAATAGCTGAAAGTCAGTAGCTGTCAGGCAGTATTTGTGCTCTTGAAAATCTCTCCCTGTGTTAGAGACATATCCTAACAGACAGACTTGATTTGTCAACTGCTAGTTTACCTGTCTGCCTACTTGAATTTTGAGTATGAGTCACTTGGGGAGGCAGGCTTGCACCACGCCTCAGTGATACCTACGCAGTGAAAATGAAGACTAACAATGATGTCTCATATCCAATGAGACAGAAATAAAAAACTCAACATTATCAACATACTAAAACCAGGTGAGTTTGTATCTTCTTAGTCTGATGTATTCTGAATAAGAAAGGAAACAAAACAATACAGATCTTGAATACCTAAGGCATGAAAAATGTTGTTATTTCTTCCTTTTCTATTTTTCCTGTGATTTAATGAAACCTATATAGATTTAGGAACCAGACAAAACTGGCAGTACCCCTTCAGTGGTGTAAGATGGCACAGTTCTCATGAACTATCAGGAGAACCAGCTGAGAACCGTTGTTTCTGGTAAAGTATCTCCTTCATCACTAAAGGATTATCAGTTCTCTCAGTTCCTCACATCTAATATAAGCATAACAAAAACTTCCTTTAAGTATAATCTTTAAGAACAAAAAAAAACCTTTCCCTTGCTTTCCTTGTTTACTTAGATTTTTTTTCCAGAAAAAATTGTTGATGTCTTAACATCTACAATGATGTATGGTGGTATTAGTAACAGAGCCATCACAGTAATAGTCCTTACAAAACAAATACTCTAAAACTTTCTGACTACAAATAAGAATTCTTTGTGAGCTGGTAGACTTATGAATGCTAAGGCAGGCGTAAGAGAAATATAGCACATTAAAATGAAATAAAGGCTGTTTCATTATTCTTTTAAAAGGCTACAGTAAGTTATTATCCATATTATGTTCATCAGGACTGGAATCTGACAGACCCATGGATGTTTTCCTCCCTAATAGATCAAGTTAATCGTAAAACATATACTATTTGCTGCCCAGCTTCCCTTCTGTTAATCTACTTGTTAGTCTTAAATCTCAACCACCAATTCTTATTCTAAGTATGTCAGAGCCATTAAAAATATTTACATGGCCTGGCATCCTTGCTTAATTAATTTTTCTATTTTGCTAAATACAAAGAATATATTTATGAAAAAATGTTCCAAGGCAGTGACAATTTTAGATAAATTACTGACAAGGATTAAGAGATTTAATACTTAACTACATTATAGAAATAAATGGAGTAAGTCTCCGGAGCAAACAAGAACTGCTGAATTTCTTTTAATTATGATTCAAAACCCAAGTATTGATAAACCAGGCAGTCTGACTACCATTATCTTTACATATAATAACTTACTTGCAATGTTAGTGCAGATAAAGGATATAAGATAATATGTCGCTACCTCTGAATTTACATTTCAAGTTATTAACTTTAAAAGCAAAGTGGCTTCACTGAAATCTGAAGAGCCCTGTTTTCTATGAGAAACATGGTTTCAGCAGCAGCATACGTTGATCCAAGGGAAAAAAAGTTCTTTATTTTCCCTCTTTTTCAGGATTATGTTTTAGTCAGATCGATGACCTTATCTGATTCACCCTGAAGTGGTATTAATACCGTCACTGCTGCAAGACAAGGAAGGAAAGCACACAGCTAGATATGGTGCAGAGTATCAGATCATCACTTTCACTGGCATCATGGTCTTAGATCAACTCACAAATAAGGGCATTTAGGTACAAATGCCACCAACATAGTAATGATGTTATCAGGATCTATCTATCTCATTTATTGTAGAGCTGAATGATGATTAAACCTAAGCATATGCAGAGCTGAAAGTAAAAGGCATGCAAGGAGATCTATTTACTTAAAGCATTTATTTAAAAGGCTGATGGAATTCTAGGAGACAGTGGATGCAGTTAAGTCTGGACCTGATTGCAGGTTTAACTCCAAGGACAGAGAAAAGCTGAAGAGATCCAAGATACGTTTGCTATTGGTTTGTTACCCATTTTCAATTTGTATGCAGTTCAATTGCATTGATTTATTTTGTTTTGTCTATTTATTGTTTCTGTTCACTTGTTTGCACTCAATAAATATGTTTAGTTAAATCTTCATAGCACTGTGTTGTATCACAAAATCTGGATGAATGATCTTCATTTTGCAGCCTCTAKTCCCAGTCATATTGCAGAGCAAGACAGGACTATTTACATTTACTTTCATTAAAGTTGCAAGTCTGGATATTTTTTTACTTATCTATAGCAAAATCAGAGTTTGGTCTTACTTGCAGAACAAGGGCTCCATTGAATTCAAAGTAATAATTAGACACAGCAGCTTACAAATAAGTTTTACTGGATGGAGGTGAAATTTTCTGGAAACATGAGCAGGAATATCACTAGGAACAGAAATGAACTGGGTTGGAATATGGCTTCTATTTGTAGCCAGACAGATGGAGATTTTCCCAAAAGGTTACAGGAAGGGTAATAAGAATAATGGCAAACTTTTCTCTTACTAAGAAGAGAGGAAGAAGTAGTGTTCAGCCTTAGCAGACTGCCATTCATTCACCTGGTCCTTCAGAAAAATCACTGCAGAAAGTGGTGGATAGATTTCCCTGCAAATATTGTTATTTTCTAATTCTCAGATATTTAAGACTTGAATCACCTTCTGTCAGATTGTGTTCAAGCTACCTCTGCTAATAAGCACAGCCTGAGATTCAGACTTTGCATATTTTATCCCAAATCTACTAGTACTTGTGTAGAATGAAATATCATAGTTTTTTTAAATTTCATTTTGGGTAGAACAAAAATTCACTTTCTATTTATCAGGCAAAAAAATGAACAAAATATTTCTGACTGCACCCTCTTGAAGCATTGTGCCACATTGACGTGCAAACAATTTCAGTAAAGAATTCATGCTGTTATCATAAATTCATGATATACCGACATGAGCTGACAGACACAGAAGACAAGGGAATGTATCTTCTCATATTTAATATGGAATCAGTGCTAACATTCATCATTAAAAAATGGTCATTTCTTTTCCAAAAGCAGTCTTCTCTCAAACAAAAGTTTCAAAATTATTAGCACAGTAAAATGATAGATGTGAAAAATCAGTTGATCACAATGAATTACTGTATACTGTTTAGTATTAGACATCTTCAGTTTATATTAAAAAAATGCTTTCAGCATACCGTCACTGAGAACATTAAAAATTATATTTCAAAAAGGACATAGTTTCATGAGTGAARTATCTCTCCTTAAGGTTCTTAAATGTCAAGCAACCTTTCAAACTGTGAACTGTATTGCAGYGATGATTATATCTGCCTGGTATTAAGCCTTTCAGAAAAATACGTTGGGAAAACGAGGTAAATTTTGAATTCTGAATTGCAACTTGACAAGTGAAACTGTCTAAGAAAATGAACAGTTTCTACTAGCATCTCCAAAAGGTGAGTAGCATTTTGGTGCGTTTCATTCCTGTTGTTTCTCTACATGCTCTCTCTGTTGCCTCCAGGCATTCAGCTCTAATTTCCCTTCTTATAYGGGAGAACACAGGTGCTGTGAAAAGAGTTAATATGTTAACTCCCTGAGCTGCGTGATACTCAAAATATCTTTGTGGTTGTGGTCTACTAAATGAAACGTAAATATTATCTACAGATTAATCCATCTCCTATTTAAGTTTTACTCTTATTGCTGGATATGAGAAGTATCAAATCAGGAAATATGGAGACTCAATTCTTTCATGAATACAGTGAACAGATTCAGGACTGATAGTATAGCCATTATAGCCGTCTACCAGCTACAGTACCGAAGAAGAGCTTTCTGAGTATGACAGTAATTCACACCTCCAGCATGCACTTTTGCTTGATATTGGTGCCAGTTTTCAATAACAGTATTTTCAAAATTTAGACAGAAGCAAGTCCAAATGCATTTTCCCATTTTTAATGCCTTTTTTCTATTCTTAGAATACATACCTACTTTCATTTTCTTTAAAAGCAATTCAAACAATTGATTAGATTTAAAGGAGAAATATGCATTATAAAATACTTGCCTTCCAATTAAAAAGTACATCACTTTTGAGATATTTCAATACTTAMAAAATACAAAGAACACCAATTCACTGTTTTGGCAGTTCCAAAACATTGGCTGTCACATTCAAACCAATGTTCTTTGTATTCGACAACACTATACTGAAAATTTGTTTCTTGGCATTTCGTATTAAGGATTGCAAACATCAAAAACAGACAAAAAATCTGAAGAACAGATAAAGTAGTATTTATATACAGCTTATGGAACTTTTATTTCACAAAATTTGTCTCCTTAAGTTATTCAGTGCTTAACAGACTGCTTGTATCCAGAATTCCAAAAATCTCACATGGGGAATCTTAGTTCCGTGTTGAAGATCCTAACAAACACAGTGAAGAATTTGAGACACAAACATACCATACTGGTCATCATCCTGCTGTGATACTATTATATTTGATTGATTTCCTAGTACTGCCTGTCTGGGGAAATATTCCTGACATAATACCTTTGTGAATAATTATTTTTCACATGATAGTCAATAAAAATCATCTAACCATATCTGATTTTGCCTGTTAAACCCTTATGATTGCCTTCTCTATCTAAAACATACCAAAAGAAGGCCTCAGTTGGCTTAAAGAGTAAAATGAAATCTTAAGCATTTTTTCTTCAGCCAGGGATCTCATGGTGCTTCCCACACAATATATTTTCAAAGAAAGTTTTCTAATTATAAAGCATACATTTTTATAAGAATAATCTCTTTGAATTCATTTCTCGTAGCTAAAGTAATATCTAAGTCAGATAATAGTACTATTATTTAAATATATTAGTCAAATGGATGTAGCCATAAGACTATATTTTATGTATTTTTGAGACAGACTAAAGAGCTGTACATATCTATATTTTATCTACACATATTTATAGTGTGAACATAACTTTATAGGAAGCTATGTCTTAATTTTCAAAATCTCTCACCATACAGCASCTCCTAAATCTTTCCTGCTACATGATGTTATTAACAGAGTATGCATTTGATCATCATAACATTATCCTACCAGATTTGATCACTGTAACAGGACAAGTGTATTTGCTATGTAAACTGTAACTATTTACTTTCTCTCATTTGGAGGTATAAACCTCTCAAAGACAGCATTAATAACTTTGATTATATAACACTTCACATTACACTATCCCAAGTATGTAGATTCTTTTATRACTATGATATTTAGTCAGAAACACTTGTGATGTTTATGCATCAATATATTAATCAAAGCTGATCACACAGATGAGAGTTAAAGGAATTTATATGATGAAGAGTGCTAAATGCAGAAGAGACATAGTTGTTGTATCTAAACATCTAGGATATCTGTGTCTACAGAGTTCATTTTCATTTTAAGACTTTCATTATTTAATCCTTCCTTGTCACGTCTGCAAATGGGGGAACCTACAAATACCTACTATCACTTTGCCAACAATAACAACTTTAAATATCTGCTCCTTCCTGCCACCGCTAGGCTTTCTGGTATGGAAAACTAYTGACATTGAAAATCAGAGAACCTTATTCTTTGTTAAATTCCCCTTTAAACCTGACTTTACTGCAATCCCTTACAAAGGGCTGATGCCGATCACTGGCTGAACAAGCACGGAGCTGCAGTKTTGAACCTCTGTTTTTCCTTGAATGTATCTCCATTTTATTGCTGGTTTCAACTGATCAAATAGGCCTCCATCCCTTTTCTAACTTACTTCTACCTGTTGTGTCCTTCTGACCTGAAGATGGCAAAAACACAGATTTGCAGATCTCTGCAATTCACAAGAGTAAAATGGAAAAGTTGGTTTCACCAACTTTAAAGAAAAGACCTTCCCCCGTCAGAGGTCAAATATAAGCAGAAAATTTAYAAGTTCTTCTCAGCTATAATCCCCAAAAGAGCAAAATTCCTCACTCTTGGCTCCCTCTATTCTCTAGTGTTTAATCTCTCTTGAGAAAAAGAAAAGCATTCATTCTCAATCAGAGTGAGCTGATAGGCTCGCTACCTCTTCACCACCAGACACAGAGGTGTTTTTAYTACAACGAAAATTTTGGGACAGGGCTGTCATTCCATTTCTGTCACTCATCAAGATCAGTTCATTCACTCCATCACCACATACATATATACAGACATATACACTACAGTGTGCAGCTTTTTGTGATGCCAGTAAACCTTTTGGACCAAAAAACTTCCTATCAGTATGGTCTCTGCTCTCTTATCAAAACACAAGTCATTAAAAATAATTAATTAATTAATAGCATATATAACAAATCACTCATGAAATATGATTCTTGCCTCTGCTTTTAGAGTCAGGATTTAACTGAAAATGTCTAGAATATAAATCTTTCAATAAAGTGAAACTTATGCTTGAAAACCAGTATCATATGTCTTTATATTTGTGTATTAGAAATTTTATCAGCTTGCAGGTATGATTAACTTGTTGTAGTTTAATTTCAGTGTAGTCCTTYATATATTTCTTGAGAGGTTTTCTTGTATAAGAAACAGAGCACTCGTTTTCAGTTTTGTGACTCTAGAGTAACTCTCATCAAGTGTAAGCTTTCCCTTATGTCCAAGAAATGCTCCTTTATGCAAGTTGCTTTTTTTTCATTTACAATAATTTYACTCTCCATAAATAGGCTGCATTATTTCACAGCTTTTATTACCTGTGACTTGATAAATTAGTTATCTTCTCTCAAGAAAGAACATAGCAATTGGATATATTCAACACATTTGCAGTATTCAGAGACGTCATATAAAGAAAACTCCATACTTGCAATGTATTTTGACTTTTTCTTCTCACATAAAACTCAYGAGGAATAGCATTTTTACATTCCTTACAATAGATGATCATGTGGTCTGTAAATTGAAAGATGCTTCGTTTTAAAGAAAATTGTTTAGTGGATTAATTTTGAAACATGATGTATTTCATTTCATGTTTTTATAGGCTCCTATTTTATTACATTTTTCATTCAGCGTCAAGTAGCAAATCTTTCAGATTTCTACCAGAACCAGCTGGCAACTCTGAGTAACTGTCTTCAAAAAGATGCTCAGGCTCCATCTTCCCTGGGAAAAATATGAAGGTTTTCTCAACAAGTATTTCTATCATGACTTTTTTTAAAAATTCGTTTCCAGTCAGTGTTATATGCAGGGTCTCTGCATGAGTGTAGGATTTTCAAAGCAGAATAGTAGCTTCTCTAAGTATTAAAATACCCTACTAACAATACTGGTAGGTGAACTCTAATACTTTACCCCAAGCCAAACCTCAGCTGGTAACTCTTCTGTGTTTAAACTACTTACATTTACACATGTAAAATGCAAATGTAGATCAGCACAGAAAAAAAATGTTTCCAGAATTGGTTATGTGAAAGGATGTCTTGAAATCTCATGTGAAGTGGGAGGCTGTCAGTAAGCAGTCAGTAAGGGCTGGAAGAGGACAGTGTATCAACATATAATGACATAAGTGAGACCTGCTCCTGTAGAGTTATATATGCATAACTAGTTTCCTGCTATTTTTCTGGCTCAGTTAAGCTATGACTTCTCACAGAACTAGCCTGCTGATCTTACAGCAGCAAAGCTGACATGAGAACACCTAAAAGCCCCTAGAGACTGCGCAAATATGAAATCTACATAACAGGTGGATGTGTGAGAAACATTTCTTTGTTTCTTATTGCAATTATTGTAATGAAGTTCTCCAACAATGATCTGTTTTCATACACTTACTATCTCCAGTGAAAGCACATACACATTTCTGACATTATACTTTTGCATTCCCCTCTATCCATGATTAGCAGATATTAACGATTATCTGAAATTCTGAAACTCAGTTCTAAAATTGGGAATAGTTTATGTATAATTCAGTTCTTGTTATGATAATTGCAATATGCAGATTTATGTCATTGCTCAATGATAACATACTAGAAACATATTTAAAACTACACTCCTACAGGTTTGCTGCTACTTAAAGCCAAATGCAAGAATAAAATTGAACCAGTTTCTCCATCTGGATGAAAAAACATAGCAAAAAATAACCAAAACATGTTGATATATTTATATTAATTTATAAATTACATTTTAGTGTAGTACAGAATACACTGCATAAATCAAAGCATAACATCAAGTCAATTAGAAGAAGGGCCTAGTCTGTGACAATTTGTTTTGCAGGAAAGTAAGTAATGCATAATGTCTGACCATATGGTCTTTCAGTCCTGTTGGCTAATTACCTACAAATCGCTGTACCAATTTTACAGCTGCTGGTTATTATTAACTGGAGTAGGTTTTCTCCAGAGAATTGTTCTTCTCTTTCACATCTTTTCAATCTCATCAGGAAAAAAAAAGAGTATTCAATATGTTTAATGGACTGAACCGCAAAGGATATCTTCTACTACCCAATTCTGTAAAGAGGTATCTCTCAGACAGAAAGATGACTGAACAAAAGCTACAGTCCTATACATTGTGTGGCTTTAAACCTGGAAGTTGATATTATTGAAAACAGTTGTATCTGCATCAGGATTTTCTTGTTCTGTGTAAAAGCAAAGTAGCCCTGGGCATATACTCTGACAAGCATTAAAATGATGCAATAATGATCTTTGATATAGAAAGCAATTAGCATTTTTTAATGATCCGTTCTGTAGAAGCCATGTCTAATTTGGGGCGTCTACTTCTAACAATACTTCACCATCTATGTATTAGAGTTTAAATCTTAATTATTGCTTTTGCAGTATAAGTACTCTAACATAACTATCAATTATGGAAACTACAATCACTTGCAGAACACAGCTGAGGCATTCCTGCCAACTAGACAAAACTAAACGAATGAGTAAAATCCTTTTTTAACTACCCTGCAGCCTAGAAGAGCCTTGAAGTTCTACTCTTTGATTAACAACTAATTATGCAAATTCAGATCTACAATTCCAATAGCTGAGAATAAAGAACTTTGCATGGCTTATTTATGTCATGCATATACTTTATGTATCTCCTTCATATGTTTATATTGTTTACATGGTTCAAGAAACAAATCAGTTTTCCAAGATCAATATTTTTTCAGATATTCCTCTAGTAGTAGTTCTGTAAATATCATCAAAATTAAAAAAAARRRRRAAAAAAGCTTTTCTCTGTTTGCTAGAACTAATTCTCAAAGAAACAGCTTTGATGGACTTTTAAACAAATATTCATCAGTTGGATTTCCAGGTTTAGTCTGCCAGAAGTGCTAACTAGAAGACAATGATTTGAAAAATTTCCATTAAATTATTCCCAAACAGGAACATCTCCATACTTAATATCAAAATCTACATTTCTACAAAGATTAATGCATCATATTTCTCATTTAGATATGTGACTACATCAAAATGTTTCTSTACTGTATTATACTGTACATCGAACAGAATCACAGGCTCACAGAATGGTTGAGGTTGGAAGAGACCTCTGGAGATCGTCTAGTCCAACCTCCCCKCTCAGCAGGGTCACCTAGAGCATGKTAGACAGGGTTGCATCCAGGCGGGCCTTGAAGATCTCCAGAGAAGGAGACTCCACARCCTCTCTGGGCAACCTGTYCCAGTGCTCCGTCACTCTCMCAGGGAAGAAATYCCCCCTCACGGTCAGGCAGAACTGCCTGTGSTTCMGTTTGTGCCTGCTGCCTCTTGTCCTGTCACTTGGCACCAGTACAGGTTGGCACCACTATAACCAATGAATCTTTCTTATGAAAATACTTGGCTTCCACAGAAAAGATATAATAATTTAAATTAACTTTTCCTCATTTTCATAAAATATGCTAACTRGAAAATTTCTTATGAAGTAAACAGCCAGCAATATCTTATTTTTTATTTCTGTTTCTTTTGGGGGGTCATTTTAGGCTATCAGTGCTCTACTACCAATTGTCTGATGCTGAATTCTCCTAGGTTATACATCTTTTTTATTTCTAGTAAAAGATTCATAGATACTAGGTTTAAGTGAGAAATGCAAATTACTATGGCCAAACTACAAATTGTAATGCTACCTACGCACCAAAGAGTGATGGAAATCCTTCTCCTATGTCTGGACTGCTGATAATTCCTGGTAACTTCTGTTACCTTGAATAACAGGACCTTAAAGCACAGTATCTTGACACTAAATAGACAGGAAAATGTTTTGACTAGAAGTCTGAAAACTCATAAATTCAATAAAGTAACTGACAGAATTAGTGCTGAAATATACTCGAAGGCTATAGCTAAAAGCATTATCAGCTAATGCAGCCAAGAATACTACCCATGTAAGCAATTACTAAATTTCTTGTAGGTGTTTTGCCATCTGTAAGGTGAAAAAACATATCTATACTCCCATTTCCTATAGAAATGCAATTGACTAACAGTCTTTCTGCAGGAAAGATACAGTACCTCATTTCTTYATGATTTCTTCTCTGTTTAGCTCTCTATTTAGTTGCCACTGAAGCAAAATTTGTATTTCTATTAYAATACTCCAAACATGACCTCCATACACCTTAGTATCTACCCTGGCATTGCATTACCTTTCACATCATGTTCTTACACTTTATCTTCTTCAAGGTAGTCTCATCTCCATTTCAGCTCTTCTGTCTTATTTTTCTATCCTCTAACTCTAAAATCTAGTACTTAGTAGAGCTGAATAGGAGACAGGTTTTTTATCTCATAAAACTCTGAGATTTCAAAAATCAGTTCAACAATTTCAGACAGGATAAAGAGGGAAAGAGGAAAGAAGCACTAGCAACAACCAGAGAGTTATCACGTGCCTTTGATATGGGAAACTCTCACAACGTTCAAGTTTTCAGTCTGCACAAGACAAAGAAGGGAACATTAGGTTATTGGTAACTCTAGGATAGATTGCTATTTYCCTTTGTATTTGACCATAAATCCCAACAAAGCCTAGGAAAAGCTATTTCAGTGAAAGTGTTATTCAAATTCAACTAGCAAATGACTTCTGACTAAAAGACATCTGCTCAGAATATTCCTAACCAGCTGCTCTCTAATCTTATTTTTTTCTCCCATATTACAGCTTCCTAAGTTAGCCCTCTGCTTCCTGCTTACTGATTCCTTTTCTGCAACTTTCCTTTAATGTCAGGGAAGGGGAGTTTTTGTTGTTCCTGTTGTTTTTTCACAGCAATCTGACAAAATACATATAAACTCAGAAGACCTTTCTGCCTATCTCATTCCAGGTATTTACATGGCTCTCATTACCAAAGCAAGGGGTGYCCATGTATTAGGCACCTCTTTCGCACTGCTTTCAGTGCAAGTTTCAGTTCAAAAAGTATTTCAGTATCTTAGCAGGGTTCAGCAGTGGCAGTTGAAAACACTGAAGGCTTCACTGAAACAAGGCCTACTGCGGCATGAGCCAATTAGTGAGGAGACAATCTTCTATCTGCTTTTCTTCTTTCCCCTAGCATGATAAAAATTAGGTTAATTAGTAGTGTGCTGGGGGAAATAAAATCACTTTATTTAGATTAACAGTTATAGTCTGGCCTCATTACAAAGTACGGGCTAATAATAAAAATTAAAAAATAGAATCACAGTCCAGGTTTAAGTTTTCAAATATGTTCCGTGTCAAAGAGCTAGCAGACTTGGAATGAGTCTATTTCTACGAAAAACAAATTTTTTAAAAAAATTTTAAATGGTTTTGTACATAGAATACATGTATACATATTCTTTTGGTTCAAACAGATGTGTTGGTATATAGTATGATTATATTTTCTTAAGATTTGCRTCACAAAAAAAGCTATTTAAAAATGGAAGCAAGGAAGATCTACCACCCACCTGGGAATCTCAAAACATTGCATGATTAAAAAAAAAAAGCCTAAATGTACATCTTCACTATAGCTAGCTGAAAATTTTCCATTAGTTATCCCTTCCTGAGTTAACCTAGCTCAAGAGAGAGCAGTCACACTGAAATGCCACTTACGCAGCACAGACTGATTTTACTAGCAGTGCTTGGCAGCTACATTRTTATTGTGTTCCTATGTATCTCAACTCAATTTTAAAGCACCACTAATCTCAAGCTTTATATTTTAGATTTTGAATAGAATTACACCTCAAGTTAATAATGCAATGAATACTAGCCCTAAAAATGAAAATATACTTTTCTTAAATGCTGTAAATCAGTAGAGATCTCTTCACATAAGCATGGCTGTGTCATCTTACGTTAGCTGAGGATCTGTTTCAAAACCTAAAGTAAACAGCATTATTGACTTAATGAGAAGGGCTTTAAACTAACCATGCTGGAGAAAGCTTATCATCATTTAAAGCAATAGCACAGAGGCCRTGAGAAGGTGGCTAGGAGACAACATCATGAGGGAGGCTCTCACGCTTGCCCCGTTCAAAGTAGCCTGTCCATCTCAAATGCCTGTTCGTGAATATATGCAGCATGAGAACAAACCAGGAAGAATCAGAAACCTGCGCACAGCTGCAGAGCTATGATCTCCTTGAGATTAGAGAGATGTAGTAGAATAGCTCACATGCCTGCAGTACTGCAATGGACAGATATAGGCTCTTCAGGAAAGACAGGCTGGGAAGGTGAGGATGTGAGGTTGCAACCTATGCAAAGCAATGTCTCAAATGCACAGAGCTTTGCCTTGGAACAAGTGATAAACCAGGTGAGACCAAGCTGGGGAGAGTGGTCAATATGCTGCAGGGCCAGGCTGCTGGACCTCAGCAAACTGGAGCAATGGACTGACAGGAACCTCACAAAGTTCAACAACAGTAAGCATAAAGTTTACTGGGTGTGGGATAATCCAATTACAGTATAGGCTGTGGGCCARCTGGCTAGGAAGGACTGCAGGGTCCTAGTGACAGGAGATTGAACATGAGCCAACTGAGTGCCCCTGCTGCCCAGAAACCCAGGGCTATGCTGGACTGTATTAGTAACAGTGCACCCAGCAGGAGGAAAGGTGATTATTCCCCTCTATTCAGCACCTATCAGAATGGATCTGGAGTCCTGTGTCCAGTACAAGAAAGACTTGACATACTAGAGCAAGCCAGACAGGATGTTAACGCAGAACCTGAAAGTACTGGTTTCATTCAGCCTTTGAGAAGGCTGAGGAGAGATCTTACTGCTGTGTTGAGTTTCCTGAAGAGATAGCACAGAGAAGATACAGTCAGACTCTTCTTGTAGGTACACAGCAACAGGACAAAAGGCAAAAAGTTGGAATATGGAAAGTTCTAATCAGATTCAAGGCAAAAAATTTACACCATGAGGGTAGTCAAACACTAGAACAAGGCTGCTCTGAGGGGCTGTGCAATCTCCATCCTTGGAGAGATTCAAAGCTCAGCTGGACACAGCTCTGATCAACCTTACTGACTCTGTTTTAAGCAGTAGGTTGGACTAGATACCATCCAAAGGTGCCTTCCAACCTAAACTATTCTATGATTCCATGAAGATAAGACTTTAACTTAAAACAGGAGCTAATACTTATTTCATGGGGTAATACTATGATTTTACAATGTAAYAAAGCTTTCGTTAAATATTTCCCTATTTTGTTGATCCTTTTTCCCCTCCTTACCCTTTCTTCTCATTTTCTTATTCTGTGACGAGRAAAATTAGACTTTGTAAGACTCAACTCAAGCATGGCAATATCAGCCCTTTAGGGATAAACCCATCAATACAATTACAAATGCACTTCTTGAAAGGAGCATACACATGGCTATAGGACTAACATTATGGCTTTATGAACCATTCTTGTCCAGCAGCAATGTCATTTTTATGCTATATTTCAAATGTACTCTGACAATACAGCTTTCTATCACGCTTTCACTTTATTATTAATGTTTCTCTATTTTATGTAACAAAATACTATTTGTTTTCATTACTTTTCCATGGAAATGTTTAGTTCCTACTTGGCTGGAACCCAGTGCATTCTGCTGTCTTTGTGATTTATGAGTTTGCAGATTCTCAGCTGTATTACTGATTAAAAAAACCTCTCCAAGAAAAAAAAATGGAATTGCTTAATATACCCTGATAAATGTGCTAATTATTTCACAGAAGTAGATTTGCTGTCATCTTTCATTGTTGAAAGCGACACACTCATGTCAGGCTTTAATGCTATAGAAATAAATACCATAACTATTTAATACATAAAAATGTTATTGGCCATTTGCAYTGAATGCTTTAATTTGTTCACTATCTCCAATGAACTTGCACAAGTCTTTTCCATGATTCATGGCACAGACTGTCTTCTGGACTGTAATCTGTCATACTCTGTCATAGAGAGTCTTGGGATACAATTTTATGAAAAGCAATACATAAAGTTAGTCTTCATTGTAGAATGCTTGAAAACACATCCTAGTTGCATCATATCATTGCTCTGAATTCCCATGATGAGATTTCAAGGGATGAACTGAATAATAATGCTTCCTGAATATAAAAGAGAAAACTTTTAGAGAAACCCATAGACTAAGAAAATAAAGGTGCTTTGTCTTTTTTTTTTCTATGTTATAGTTAATACAGTTCAATTCACTATAAAGTTTAAGTAACTAGTTATCATACATTGTATATTGATAAGCAAAGGTGTCTAAAATATGCTTTCATTGCTTGTTTCTTTGATTTCTTTTAGCAGATCAAAATACAAAGCCTCTTCCTTGCTGAAATACAATTACTTGTTAAAAGTGACATCTCAGCAGCGTTAATTTATGTCTTCAGACTTATGTATGTTTGCTCAGCATGTTTGCAGCTCTAAAGCATCAACTTTTTCAGCAACTTTGCTTGCCATTTGACCATGCAAAACCAAAGCGACTTCCAGTTGAAAACAGACAGATGCTCTATTGCTCTAGTTAAGTAATGGCTATGCAATCTGTTAAGTGTATTTGAAAAGAGGTGTTAGCTTTCAAAGYTTAGACTGTATTTGCTTTCTATGTTCATCTGTAGAATTTTTTAGCAACATTAATATGGCAAGTTTTTCACAAAAATGCATTGTACCTCTGCACTGAACAAATTAAATTACTGATTGATTCAGAGACTCTGATGATCTACTTGTTAAATGTTTATTTCACCTCAAATTTTAGTATACTGTTGTCCTCAGAAAACATTACTTCTAGCTCCAGCCAAGCATTTCATGAATATCCAGACTGAATTACATTGCTTCCACATCTTGTTTAGTAAGAGCATCTCTATTCAAGACCTCATGTAAACACAGATTTAAATACTCTCCTGACATTACATAGTTTCTGTGAATTAAGTGGCAATCCCAGCAGCTCAGAGAAAAAGAACATGGGAAGTAAATCTGAAACATTTATCTAGGTCTATATATCCATCACTTCTGGTAAGCGTGTCCTGCAGATATAGACAAAGCTTTAGGCTACTGAATTACTCTGAAACCTTCACACTGAAATTCTAGAGCTCTGTTGGAGCTGCACTTTCAAGGAACTGAAATGTATGTTTAGCTCTGGCCTACAGAGACCCTGTAAGACCTTCAGTATCGAAGGAGCTAATCCTGTCTGTCTCATTAGGAAAGAGGAATTCTGGTTACTCTCCCTGATTTCTAAATGTACTGAAATGTCTCTGCAAAAACTCTCTTAGCCTTCCCCCTCTTTTTTTTTTCTTTTTTTTTCTCTCCTTCTTCCTTAGCACAATAATTTGTGGATCAGCAGTATCATTAAAAATGTGAATTGTCATTACTATATAACAATATTTGAAGAATCAGCAATCTGAAACGTCCAGAACATTAACTGAAGAACATGGTAAGAGGATATGCAAATGAATGAATGAATGAATGAATGAAATCAGTTTGTTTTTACTATTTACTATTTTTACTATTTACAACCTCAACTGCAACAGTTGTTTGGAAAAAAGTTAGAATAGAGATCTGCAGATTTACGAAAATGTTAATTACAATGTTTGCCAGAGCAGTAAATTTCATAAGCAAAGAATAATCTGCAATCCAATTCACTGTAAGGGAAAATAACACTGTGACAGATTATGTCAAGGCCTGCTCCCAACTGGTACCAGTTAAAAATAATATATATAAAAATATTTTAAATTATTAGAAGTAGTAATATGGTCATTAATCATCTGGCACAAGAGTAATTTAAGAAGAAAATTTCAATAATCAATAGCAGATCACTTCAGATACACCAGAGTATTTGAGACCCTGAATTCTCTGACTACTGGCAATACAGTTTCTTTTTATTTCTTCTTAAACTATTTCTGGGCCAGCAAGACATAGACAACTTAAGYCTCTCAGTATATTTTGATGCTGAGCATCAGGTCAGCATCAAAATATGTTATCTAAAATTTACTTTAGTATTACAACTTACAATCTAGTAATTTTCTTTCTCCTACTCTAATTCACAGAAAAATAAATAAAGAAATAAGTTAGTTTTGAGACAATGAATTAGGGGTCTGAAATGCAATCCATRTCTTCATTGCCTCTTTTAATACCAAATACAAAGTCTAGATATAAAATTAAGGCATTGTTGTGTCCAAATTTTGTATAAATACTTAAATGTTAGTTCTACCAAAGAAAGAAGTAGATTGACTCTAAAGACAATGATAATGAGAGAGACAGGTGAAGAAATGGTCCAATTTGTTTCTTCAGGACCTATTTCCTTTTTATGAATAGTAAATAGATAACACTAGGTTAAAATTCAGAAAACACTTCCTGATAGAGATCTATTAGCCTTCCTTTTTTCATACAGCTGATAACCCTTAGGAGCAGGTATATAAAGCATTAGAAAAATGTTGTTGGAAAAGAGCACGGAAAAAAAAATAAATGGAAAATACTTTCAGCAGCCTTGTTTTTGTAATCCTATGAGGAAGGTAAAGAACAACCAAAAGAGATCTAATATCCAGAGACTTTTCCTTTGCATATTTTGCCCTGTTTCTTAGGTCTTTAATTGTTTGTTTAACTATCAGTCACCCAACTACTACTTAGAAATTGAAATTACTCCCATGAAAGCTGAGGAAAAAAAACTGTTTACCCTCATTTTGCACAATAGATGTTTTACAGGTTCATGAATATTCATTAGGTTAGCTTTAAGAGTTATTTAAGGACAAAGTTGTTGCGAGGGTTTCTTTGAACCTTAACTTTGATACTTTGCAGTTCATTTGGTTTCCTTTGAATGATTTAACTTTATTTTAATTAATCAGTTCCCATGTGCACAGCACCATTTTTTGACGTATTTCATCATACATACGAAAAAACCCTCATAGCATACTGACACTGTAGCGTGCAAGTCAGCTTGCTCATCAAGATCTGCAGCAGTCAACTCTGCTAACATGCTGGTATCAGCAGAACAGGTATTTCTTTTTGTAAATGACCACTGAAATGTTGGTTTGAGTAACCAAACAAGGTGGCATTCATTTGCCAATTGTTTCCCATAAAACATGCCATTCCTCAGCTAGAAATAGAATAGCACTTGATCGTATTACAGGCAGCTGGGTTTTTGCGAATAAGAAGACCTACCAGCCTGACAGTGTTTAAATTTGTAGGCCAAATTCTCTGCAGGAATGGAAGCAAAGAAACAATATTTGAACAACTGATGCCAGGAGGTTAAAACAGATTGTGTTCCTACTCTGTGCCTCACATGATAAACACAGCATAGCTACTGTTCAAAGTCATCACCCTTCTGGGAGAATGCTTTCACAGTTAAATTAGAAAAGCTGTACTTATGAAGGCTGTATTTATAAAAAAAATTTAAAAAAAATAAAAATAATTCTTGCAAAGATTTTCCACAGTGTACAGTACTCAATAGCATAAGCAGCCCTTTGACTTCAAAGAAAATCATGGGACAAAGTATTCTGAGTCTAATGTTTTACTGTTGCAGATAACTATTTGAAAACTGTATTTATAAGCACTCGGACACAATCGCTTTTCAGAACATGATGATTAGGCCTTTTGCAGCACAAGGCCCATTTCTTTCTCTTATTCTTCCTCCACCTACAGCCTTTCCATACACAAAAGACACACTTTTTAAATTTAATCAGTATAGAAGCTAACATAAGGTAGTTTCACTAATTAAAAGCAGTTCTAAAATGATTTAGTTATATTGATACAGCTTTMAACTGCAGATGTCACCTTACAGACTTGTTATTCACAGTATTGGTCAGACTATCAGGTGATTTTGCTTCACAAAGGCAAACGAAACAGAAGGGTCTTTGAGTGCACTGCATTTGCCTTCAGAGTATTTTGGGCCCGATGAGGGTGCCACTTCCCAGAGCTCAGCACTGTGCAGCCTCCTAAGAAGCCTAAATGTCACTCTCTGGTGACTTCCACTAGCTGTATTAGCTTATGGGCCCAATACCACGTACTGGGAGAGATGCACACAAGCAGAACTGAAACGCGGCATCTATGCACCATTTTGCATCTTCCTCTGAGCATGCTGAATTAGGGAAATGGCTTCAATGATGCCTAAGGAGACACCTCAACAGCTGCAGCTGCTGCTCAGTCTATAAAGAGGGGCCACTTACCAGACGGACCTTTCCGTTTGCTTATTTCCACAACAGTCTTACTGTCTATGTTTCTTCAAAAAAAATCATCTATTGGATTTAGAGGTCTGGCTGACATGCAAAGAAGCTGCTGTCTAGAATATATTTTGCTTTTAAGACACGGATGCAAGTATTACCAGTAACTAATGTGCTCTATACCTAGTCCTCTGAAATAAAGTTGTCCACTAGCTGAAAAAATTTAAGAGCATATTATAGCATAGATGAACTAGACTTCCAGTGAAGTTTGGTTTCTTTCCATATGGATTTTAGCTATGAATAAACTGTTCAGTCCTGCCACACTGTTCTCTAAGCCAGCCTTCTGAAACATACRGAAGCTCAACGTCTAAGACAGATGGGGGCAAAAGGAAGCTGACGATGTGATGGCCGTGTGCTCTGTCACTGGGTTGTGACACAGAATCAATGAACTAGTAAGGGTGGAAGGGATCTTCCTCTGGSGGTCATCTAGTCCAAGCTGCTGTTCAAATCAGGTTGCTCAGGGCCATGTCCCATCRAGTTTTGAATCTCTTCAAGGATGGAGGTTCCACAGTTTCTCCACAAAACCTGTCCCTGTGGGTGATCACACTGTGAATATTTTTTCCCACTATAAAGCTAAAACTTCCCTTTTTACAACACATTGTTGCCTCTTGCTCTATCACTGCACACCTATGAGTGTCTCTGATATCCTCCACTTAAATAGTTCTAGACAGCAATATAATTAATCTCTTCTCAGCCCTTCATAAGGCTAAACAAGCCAGTTCTCTCAAACTCTCCTCATCTGCCAAGAACTCCATAAACCTTGGTGACACTCTCCCGGATTCACTCAGCGAAGCAGCTGTGGTCCCACRCCACTGTACGCTGCTGTCTCTCTTCCTGCACTGGAAGCCTACGTGCAAGGGGCAATTAGGAAGCAGATCTGTGGGCTGCCAGCCAGCTACGTCCTATGTGCTGGCTCCTGCAGCACATGAGTGGCAGAGGTGATAAGCTGCAAGAAATATTGTCATCATAACAGGAAAATTCAAGAAAAGGGGGCAAAGAGCAGAAATCCAATGTTTCTATATTAAACTTCACAAGACCACTTAATCTTTTTCTTTAAAGGGAGGGTATTTCAAAGCAACCCAGAAGGCAGACTTGCAATTTCCAGACTCTCAGCCTTGACAGGAAAATTCATAACACATTTGAATGATCAGGTTCCTCCTTCAAAAAAATTCCTATAAAGCAGAACATACTATAGGACAATTGTCTGATGATCATTATTCTTTCTGGTTACTCCTTCCAAATGTACGTACATCAGGTCATCATTAGTCTGTGTATATTCTTGTATCTGCCTCATTTTATTACATAATACAACAGTTTGAGTTAATTGCTTGCTCAAAAATTAGATATTATCTTGCCACTAAGTTAATATCCAATTCTTTACTTTCTCTAATGGATTATTAAAAAACTGATCTTTGAACTGAAAGGTAGGAAGGACATGACCATTACACAAGAGTCAGTGCTCTGCACCAATCCTAGCATCCCAATTATAATACAGCAAAATTGACATTTTATGTTCATTTTGATATTAAAAAACATTACATAAAACATTGAGCTAAAAGCAGCTCAGTATACTAATTTGGGAGCAGGTGGGGTTCAACTCTCCCAGGTTCAAGTCAGATATAATGTTGATGTAATACTTTCCTGAAATACAATTTCAAGAGTCTGGGAAAAAAAATGTAAAACTCAAAATATATTTTAAAAAAATGGGAAGGTGAAATTAAAGTATGTATTAATTAGGTCATGTCAGTTATTCAAAGTATAATATTTTCATTAGAAACATTTTAAAATTTAAAACACACTATACAATGACAAATGAGTAAGGAAAAACTCAAGATACATTTTAAGCATTGTGATTTTTTCAGAGTTAATATTTAATAACAAATTTCATTCAGTTTCCAAAATATGCAACAGATTTTATGGTAAGGCTATAAACAGGAAACATTTCACCAATGAAATTCTGTTGCAGACAACAGCAACATTTAAAATTTTAGTACCATTTAAAGAAGCAACAGTTTAAGTGAAAAAGAAAGCTGTATTTGATAAAGGTGGAGCATCACAAACTGACCAGTCTGGAGTTGAGTAGCAAAGACTGTCATTGATTAAGGTAATGATATTTCAAGGCTGTGTAGATTCATGCTAGGTCAGAAATGAAATATCAAGTGCACCTGAAAATTTACTTTCTTCAAGTAATATTAATATCTATGAATTTGTTACAAGGAAACCTATGTGCTGATCTGRGGCAACAGTAGATGCAATCCTTGGTAAGAAGGGAGTGCCTCATCCCCTGGTGTTTCTTCCAACTGAGAACAGTTTCCACAGAAAGAAGAATTTTACTTTACTCAGTAATGGATTGTGTTAGTTATACTTTAAAAAGAAAAAAAGAAGTACAATCATTTTTAATAGAATAGAACAGAGTTCCCTCAAATAAATAAACCTGAAACTTTCCACATCAATTTACATCCCCRTTCTGGTTAATCTTTTTGTTTCCTAAGTGGGCTGGACCTGTAAATCATTATTCAAAAACTGGAGTTTTTCAGACAACACAAATACATTCCCTTATTCTTCTTCACACTAACACCATGTGATCTAGGACAACAGGATTTTCATGCCAGTGTGCCTCCAGGTTTAGACAAAGGATAATTCTTTAAATATGGACATCCAAAGTGAAATAAGAGATAYATGATCTAATTTATTTTATGTATAAAGAAGCAGAGTGGAAAAAATTACCACAAAACTAAAGCCAGACATCTCAAAATATGCATTTTAAACAATAAAATGATAATTATAAGTCTCTCCACCAGATCTCCTAAGCAGATTTTAAAGAGAGAGAGAAAAAAAGAAAAAAAAGAAAGAATTTCTATTGTTAGAAACATCTATCTGGAATTAGAGGTTTTATTATTTCATTTATTATCCATATTATTTCACTAATTTATCCACTGCAAAAATAAAATGACTTGTTGTTTTTCCACATAACCCAGAATTCCTAAGTGTTCCACTATGTGACCTATCATACAGCAGTACTATAAAACAACAACCACCCTAAAAAACAGAACAGAGTTCAGATAGCCTACATGACCTCAATGAATAATTTTGTCACCAGGCTGAAGCAATGTCATGTCTTCACTTTGCAGAAAAATCAGTCTTGGTTTTGAAAAATTCTACAGYCAGTCACTATGCCAAAAAACAGATTTATACAGTCTAATTCAAGAAATCTCAAAATTTAGTTTGTTGTGTCACAACTCTCCCAGCAAATGGAATTTTCATTAAATGAAAATGTTTTTGCATATTTGCATATTTTGCATATTATAGATGGTCCACTATCAACTTTTTAGTATTTCAATTTATTTCTGTTAAACATCCACCGTGAACAACTTTTCAGTGTAAGACAATAAAATAGTGTTTCTCCTTTCCATCAAATACCTTTTTATTGTTCTCTAGAACCTATAAAAGCTACTGTAGGATTTGCACTAAAAAACTTCTCTTTTCCTCAAATTCACTTTTATCATTTGAGCCCTCACTTTGACTTGTACTGAGCAGATACCACTGCAGTAACACTCTGGTTCTGCAAAGTTACACACTGATATACAGTTCAGTATCTGAACTGGAAAGACCACTCTGAAACTCATGAAACATGCTGTCCTTACCCACTTCCAGCAGAGACAAGATGARATCCACCAATTCAGACAGCTCATTTCCAATTTGAAATTCAGAGGTCTTTGAGGGACAAGACCAAGATCAGTTGAACAGTTGTACAGAACTTTTAGTATCTTTACAATGAGATCTTATTTTAAGGGATATAATTATACAGTGTATTCTTAACAGTTTCCTGCAGCTTAAGATGTAGCAAGAAGATTCTTTTTTTACGGCCAGTCCAGCTTTCTTTCTTTGTCTACAACTTTATAGGACAGACTATACTAATCAGATCCGATTAGTAAAGTGAAGCAAAACCTCTTTTTTTCCCAGTTAGGCGGCTTTCATATCTAATTTGTGCTTAAAGAAATTTTACTAACATAGAGGCCTTGGGATAAAAAAATTAATTTTACAGTTATAATAGAAAACAGGGGAATTGAAAAAGCCTCTTTGGAGTTCAATCACAAAAAGGAAAGATTCAATTACTTTGAAGATCTTTAGAACCAAAAGACAGAAACATTGGAGATGATGAGGCAGACTGGAGGTCATCATCAACTGTAATCCCAAATGACATTTATTCCTTGGCTTGTATTATTATTCATTTAGAAACATAATGAACTGCAAACCACTAAAATCACGAAGAGATAACTACACTTAAGAAAAAGTAAGTTCTCCCATAATTATTAATTAATCGAATAAAAGCAGATGTTAACCATAGTAATATTTTCATTGTCTGCCTGGTGTACAGTGACAAAACTGAACTTTCAGGAAAACTGTAGTTTCTGAATATGTCTATTTATACAAGATCTCTAATGGCAATATATAGTAAAAATATGCAAATTCAAAAAGTGCTTCAAATATATTTTAATTTAGTAGAAGTCAATAAATACATAGTAAAATACTGTGATAAAATATATTCAATGTTAGTTATACTTTCATGGAGTAAACCTGAATTGCACTATTTCTATTGATTTCACTGAATCTCCTAATGCACACTGTAAAAATAAGAGCCACATCAGGTTGTTTATGTGCAGATTGTTCCAAATGTACATCTGGCACAGGAATAAAACCTAAAAGTGAATTACTAAAAGGTAGCCACTTCTATCAGATATTTATGGGTATCATACAAACCAATGATGATATGACATTATGAAAACAATCCTGCACTCCATACTGCTTCATTTGAAGTGAATGTAAAAACATAATGTAATTGGACATTAAATCTAGTTGAAATTCAAATCAGTTTATCTTTTGGAAGGCTTTAGAACTCAAGACGATTATCTTTAACATTGAATAAAACTCATAAATTATTAACAGAAAAGTATTCCTCATTCCTTTCTAAATGCTACTTTCTGCGCCAAGGAATTCTGTTTATTACTGAAGTACATACATCACCCAAAAATGTCTCTTTCTTTATGCTTACATCTCAATGTCCCTTACTGCTCATCTAATCTTTCTGAGCRACAGACGGTATAGTGAACCTGGAGTACACTAGCTTGATAGCATAAAGACTTCTTTGTTTGGTTTTTGTTTGTTTGTTTATTACAGAGAATTTTCATGCTAGTTTTCAGACAAGAGTAGCCAAATCTGAACTACTTGGTCAATGCCATGGGAAAGCGTCAGTTTTGGTTTTTGGGGGTGAGGGGGGAGGAGGTTGAGTTAAATCTGCATCATTTTAATTATTTCCTTTCATGATCCTACTAGCTATACCTGAACAATTCTCCTTCATTATTTATATCCTTAAATGTATGTGTGCATAAACTGTAAAATTTAGCCCTAGACACCTAGGCCACCTCAATTATTACTCCAAAACACATCTGAACAGTATAATTCTGCAAACAGGAATAAGTCTATTGATATATTAATTAGTTTTATATTGGTATACTAAGATAATAGACTCTTGACTATTTGTGCAATGACGACTATGATTTGATGTTTAATGATGTCCGAAAATTGAAAAGTTATTTGATAAAAAACAACATTGGCATTTCATTACTATGATCTACYGTTTAATGCTTAAAATCAGTGTTTCTTGAACATCGTTGTCCAAGCAGCTACCAATAGAATTGAATTCTTCTTATGTATGAAGCAGTTTTTCAATTCAAATACAAAAAGGAACAATAGGTCAAAGTACAACACAGTACTGTCAATTAATGCATCATACTCTATAAATCATTTAAGGGACYACTCCAGGCTATTTAATTAATCCATTAACAAGTAGCGACTTATCTGTTATAAATTGATTTCTCTACTACACACTTAACAGATCCTGCCATTGATCTGTTACTCTGCCCCTAAATGATTTCAAATGAAGTTGGCACACTACTCTTTAGGACTCCTAGTGTATAATTGTAAGACACATAACCTAATSAAAGTATCCTGCAGATCCACCAGACATAAGCCTCTGGAAGAATAATGCTAATAAACTAGAAAAATACATAAGACAAAACATTTGATCCTGTATCATACTTTTTGTCTTCTGGTAACAGTGTTTTGAAAAATTTTATAAATGAGTAAGTTTGGTCACATACTGACCATTTTAAATTTCCCTTATCTCCTGAAATCTCCTGACAACTGCATTGTCGGAGCTGGATGTAATTTCTTGCTCTACTTACGAGAGCTCAGTAATAAGAACATGTTGAGTGGCAGATTCTGTTTTCTTTTATATGCTCTGCTGTAATCACTGAGCAGGTAAAACAATCCATCTTTATTGAATATCAAGCATACTTTTAAAAATTCTTAACACAAGCTATCAGGATAACTGAACAGGATTTCAGTTCTGTAATGTGCTGAATTATATCTCTGAGCTGCTGGGCGTTCTCATAAGCCATCTATTCAAAGGGAACTGATGATGCTGAGCATTTTATATGACATAGCCTGAGTGGGTTTTTAGATTAGATTAATTTTCAGATTAAATGCATCTACCTGTGGAGGCTAAAAAGATAAGAAATCTTCTCAAGTTTTGCAAGTTAAGCTTAAATTAAATTGGAAAATAAAATTTACAAACTGACATACACTACTGTTTCCATGAACTGATGCTAATCAAATAAATACTCCCAATGCTAACTGCTCACAGTCATTCTTAAGATATTATTTCACTTTTCCATTTATTCATTAGATTGTGTAGGATTATTTTGTTACAAGAAAAGCAATAATGCAATTAGGTCATATCTTATACAAAATTTCAACTGTGTCTAATATTCCAAAGTTAATTTAAAAAATAGCTGTCTTCGTCAGTATATAAATGTTTCAAAACTCCTTGCATCAGCTTCATTGTTTGGTAGTAAACCAGCATTTCCCAGTATTTTCAATATTACACTCTCATATTTCATAGGAAAAACATTTGCAATGTCTAATTGGAATGGAATGGTCARCTAGTAGCAGAGTGATTTTAACCTGCTGAATTTGCTGCTGACCACAGAAACAAAACTCACAGGAAAAAAATATACCAGTTATGCAGTAACTTTTATCAATACCTATAACATTGCTCAGTTTCCTAAAGGTTTCAGTACAGAGCTCAGAATCACAAACTATGGGATACGACATCTTTCTTTGATATTCTTTGTACASAGTCTTCTGTATCTTGGGAATAAATTGTTAAATTGCTAAATATGACTACTTTCTGACTTTAACTTTTCCATATCAAGTCTCTTTATTTTCTCCTTAAAATCTCTCCRTAACTCTGCTTTCATTTCTACTGTCCTTGACCTCAAACATTCTTGAATTGTGTGCTGGTGCCCCTAGTACACAAAACAGTTTTCTTCTTGTGTTACAGATGACAAYAGTATCCCACAGTCAACCCCTTCCTTACCTATACATGCGTTCAAAAGGCATATCACATATGGTAAAGGTTACTACGTATGTAACAAAGGTTATTACATAAACAYGTGGAGAAATGCCTAGTGAACAAAGGTGCAGGTTCAGTCCCTGACTCAGAAAACTCCTAAATTGCAAGACTGATGAATATATCATTGTATGCATGCCTCACCTACTGGATTCCATGGTAAGAACTAGCTGCAGTCTGTCCTGAAAAAAACATGAAACCGTCTTAGAAAGAGGTAAGGGGCAGAACTGACAGCACAGCTATGGGGCATAACAGGTGAGAAAAAGGGGGACTAGAATTGGACACTGAGAAGAATAGCCATGAAGTGTCCACTGGTTTCTGAAGGTACTATCACCCTTAAGCAGAGACAGAACACTGCCAAATTTGGGCTGATGTTATGTTCTCAAAATATTTTYCCTATTATCTCTTGCAAGACTGCCAAACAAGGAAGACAGTATGAGAAGGCTTAAGTTAATCAAGGCATTACATACATTCCCTATCTCATCATTCTCAGCCAGATCCTAAATCCTTAGGAGCAAGAATTGAACCTTCTAGAAGAGTTAAGAACATAAAACTTTTTTGTCTTCATATCCAGCTCTTTCTCATTTAATATGTTTCCTATTAAATGAGGACAATCATGCCTTAGAACAAGCTGCACAAAGAGGCTGCAGAATCTCCATTTATAGTGATCATCAAGACCTGCCTGGACAAACCCCTGCAATCTAGTCTGAATTGAATGTCTGACTGTGTCTGACCAGGGGGCTGGACTAGAGGACCTCCTGAGGTCTCTTCCAAACARAATTATTCTATCATTACATGAAATAGATATTTCAGAAAAAAGCTGTCCTGAATATGTTTATTCTCTCTTTACAAGAGTCACAATTCCATCTAAAATAAAACTAGTATCATTATTTATTAATTGTATTATTATACTGCCAAAAAGAAAACAATCATAAGTATTGTTTATGTTTCCAGAAATACAAACATAATATTGCAAAACTTCACGATCATTTCTGAGGAAAAAAAATCCATACACAATGTCTGCCCTTAAATTATTTGAGACCAAAACATTTTAAATTCAAAAGACTAGCAATGCCAATCCATAGTTGGATAAAGCATTACAGATCTGGAAAAATATAGACCTAAATCCAATTGTTGGGAGGCACCTCAAAAGCAAAGACTCTTCAAAAAGTGCTCTTTCAGTCCTAAAAGATTGTTAGCTCTTCTTTCAAAGATTAAGAGAAAAAAATAAGGGAAATGAATAGGTAAGACAGTTTATCACTCTGCCAATTTAAAGTTGAAAACCAAAGACAGGCAACAAGTAATAGAAAAAAAAAAAAAGAAAGAAAAGCATGCCCAGCACAGAGCAACAAAACAACAGAAATATCCTATTTAACATCATGTTACCCTAGATTAAATCATTTATTAWGAAAAATAAGAGCAGATAAAGGTGCTAAAGTTATTTGGTTGAGCTACTCAAGTGSAGAACTGCACTCTATCATAAAACACTGTCCAATTCTGTAGGCTAAGCAACTTACTAAACTCCCTCATTGATTTTTTTTYTCTCTCTCTCTCCTCTCACTCCCAAATTCCAAATTATTGCTACAAAACCCTTTCTGGAACTCTGCAGCATATCTACAAATAGCTCTATTGGGATTGTAGTAGTCTACTTAATGCACAGAAAATGTATCATTGAAAAATACTACTACAACTTAGAAGAGTATTGTGAATTTCTATCAAATAGTACTCTTTTCTGGATTTTTCTTGTATATTACTTCAATTTGTAAGTATAAAGATAAAATGAGTAACAGATCGTATTGTTGAGAGGTTTACATCATGTTAAAACCCTTCAAGAAAAGACTGAAATGGCTTTGATAGTCACACTGAAATGGACAACTACAACAATGTTCAAATATCTGTTTACTAAAAATGAGATGGCACAATCAAACTTGAAGCCCTAAGACATGATTTGGCCATATCTTTTTGGAGCGCAGTGTAGCCACGCTTAACAGTCTGCCTTGAACTATGTGGAACTAAGCAACCTGAAGGGTGAACAGGGAAATGTTCTGAGCAAAACCCGCTAAACCCTTGGGTCAGCAGATACTGTTCCAGTGGAAGGATCTCCCAAAGCTCTCTCAAAACATTTATCAATTCCTCTAAGCAGCACACCAGTTTTCCCACTGCTCATACTGAAAACAGTGACCTGAATTTCTCACAGTTGTCTGCATCACAGAAAAACACTAAAACTAATCATCTTTACCAACAGGATTGACAAGGAGCTAAAGATCTAGGCAGCAGGTCAGAACAAAGCTTTTGTAGAAAGTCTTCCTATAAAAACTTTCCATGGTTCCTGTTCCTAAAACCCCAGTCCTTTCCGGATCATTCCCAACTATCAGGATCCACACCTTTACACTGTTCATTGAACTGTAAYGACCTGAAGTGCTCTCGAAACTCCTTATTGGACATCCACAACAAAAGGGAGATCTGACCGACAACCTCCCGTCGTAATTCTGGGAATGATCTAGCTTTCTTAGCTCTGGACTAACTGAATCAGCTCAAAATGTACTGGCTCACATAAAAAAGTTAAAAATAAGTTGTATTGGGTTACCATTTAATTTTAAAAAATGGTTTAGTCCAATGTGCTGCAGATGTAAATATGCAAAGCTTTCTTGAACTGTTTTACAAGCTCCACTCAAGCCCACCCCAGCTTCTTCTGATCCTTACAGTCCTTATTATACAATTCTTACGCATTATCATGCTTCCAGCAGTCAGAAATATGTAATTTTAAATCAGATCTAATATCTTTGTCCAAGACAGTAGTAGAGTAGGATGTTATTTCATGTGTCTTAAAACTGCCACTTACAAGCCTGACTCCATGTGCACAAACATCAAAGGACAGACTCATGTCCATTTCAGAGATGTTGAAGACGTTCCTAAATCACAACTGGCCTTTGCAGGTCAGGAGTTGACAAATAAATGAACGAGATGTATCCAACACTGAGGATTTAAAGTCAACTCTTTTTAAAAATCTGCATTTATATTTAGTTACTTATGAATGATTTAATACATCAAAATCTTTTCAGTATTTTAATTTTTAAATTAAAATCTTTTGTAATTGAAACAGTCTGAGTAACTCTCTATTTATTGCCAGTTAAATCAAGTATCCACACTACAAAAGCCACCAAGCAATTAGGTCAAACGGTACACTCACATATATATATGTGTGTGTGTGTGTGTGTGTGTGTATATATTTGTTTAGTCTATATATATATATATATATGTATGTATGTATGTATGTATACACACACACATATATATTTATATGACAGCTCTACAGGTGCAACTCAGATATATACAGAGGAATTGAAATTGTCAGTACCAGCTGAGAAAACAATTGCTGAAAGGACACAGGCATTGAACTATTCTGTCACCAAAAGATATGGTGCTCCTTTAACTGTACCTAATTTCCAGGACTGATGCATGTAAACTTTTATTTACGTCTTTATTATAACGGTTAGATTGCTAACTAAAGTTCAGACTAAGATTGAGAAATGCAAACCTTTTCATGACCAATAAATACTCATAAAAATCACAATCCAAAAATATTTGGGATCATCATTCTGTTTATGTTTAGAAAAGCTCATTTTTACCTGTTTACAGAAGGATGTGTACGCAAGGCAAGAACAAAGACCTGAGCAACCTTATCTAGCTTTAGGCAGGATGTTAGACTACGAGATCTTCAGAGATCCCTTCCAATCTAAATCCTTCTATGATTTTGCAAACTTCGTAAATTACAGAGAGCTACTGCTAAATTACATTGATGTAATTAATGAGAACTGAACTGGGCCAACATTTCTTATTTTCCCTCGCTAATGTTGAACAGAAAGATAGTTATTTATAACTTACAGGACCAGCTGGACAGCATGTGAAACACATAAGACCTTAAGGATGAAAATATTTTCCAAATAACTTTTAGCAATATCCAGTTAGCTTCACATGAATACACTACCTAGTACATACATCTGATACTAACATTTTCTAGCAGGTATATAATACCATGAATTCATAGTCAATTATTTTTTATTTATTTCCTTTCTGTCATTGACAAAAGTCAATATATTTTCTTCTCTCTAAAAATATTTACCTGTCACTGCTAGATATAAGAGAAAAACTGTATCTACCATTTGTGGATTCAAAAAAAAATGCAAAGAATGTATAGCATGACTTTAGGTTTATGCTTAAGGAAATGTAACATATGAGTACAATTGTAAAYATTCAAATGTAGGCTTTATTAAACAGCTCTTGAAGTTAAATTCCAGCATTATTTTCTCTGCAGCTACAACGAAGTTTTGGCCATCACATTTTAGTTCCCTAGACTGTAATTCAGTCTCCTCAAATGCTTCACTGATACTGCCCTAGCTACTGGTAGATACTTCAGTATCATGATGAGAATCTCAGACCAGAATAGAACAGAAAACAGCACAATGAACCTGCAATGAATTAGGGATATAAAACTCCATAAAGTGAATGGAGAAGACAGCTTGGCTAGCCAAGGACTGATCTAAGCTGAGCTGAAAGGCTGAACATATTAACCAAGACAGCAACATCAAAGAACTGCTTCCATCATCCCTCAGAAGAAGAGGAGCAAAGATTAGAAATACATGGGCAAAAATAAGAATAGTGACAATAGCTCATAGCCAGGATATAAGTTGCTCACAGTAGCTCATAGCAAGGATTTGAAAGAATCAGTAGAGTGAGGACAACTATGAAGGAATGTTGGGCTTGACAGCAGCTAAAGATCAAACCGATGTCTCCTGTTTACAAAACTTAAGCAAAAAAATCAAACAAAAAGAAAAGAACGAGGGAAGTAAAAAATAAAAATAAAAAAAAGGGGGGAAGAGTGAAGTCTGAGAGGAAGAGATACAAAAAGAAACTGCTTTTGTAGAAGACCAAATCCACAGGTTCACTCCAGGGACATCTCAGCACTGGGATGAAAAATTCAAGACACATATATATTGAAATATTTAAGATAATCAAAGTAAGAACTCAGAGGACATCAATACAAAAACGGCAGTGACAGCTATGCACCAAAATCAGGAAGAAAAGGGGGTAAATCTGGAAAAAATTATATTTCCATCATCTCAAGGATAGAGAAGAGGCTAATTGTGTGAGATTCAAAGATAGAAAAAAAAAAAGTGGGAAAAGAGAGGAATAAAATACTTGAARAGCATGACAGAAAAGTAGGTGTTCCCCTTCTGTAACAGGTATGTTTAAGAAAAAACAATACAATTTCAAAGGAAAAGGACAGAGGGCAGAAAGCAGGTARTCAGAAGACAAGCCCAGATTTCAAGAGACCAAACAGACCAACTCATCTAACAGTTACAACTGTGAAAGGCAGAAAATGACAGTGAATTCATTTGGAAGAAGAAAAGTAAATCCCTACAGCTTTAGCAAGAGAGAAGTATAAAAGCCTAAGATAAGAACAAGACTAGAGAACAGGGACCTAGTGAGAACAGGGAGCCAGGAACAGAAAAAAAGACAGAAAGGAATAATAAGAGATGGAAAATGTGTACAAGAAGAMGACTCTGAAAAGAGAATCTGTCAGTCGAAAGCATTATGGGGAGGGAATTAGAAAATGTACAAGAAAACAGGAAGGGAAAGAGAAAGACGGTAGGTTATAAAAGAGAGCGAGAGGAAGTAGAAATAAGAGATGATAAAAAGAAAGACAAAGAGCTGCTTAAGAAGAGCCACAAGTGATACGGTGATACAAAAAATAAAGCAAAAAGTGAAGCAAAACAAAGACATAGTATCTGCTGAAGTCTAAGGTCATTCAGAGCTACAGTTAAGATAGTTTTAAACCTTTCTCTGCTTATTTTGGATATTGGTGGAAGGCTGTCTCAGGAGAAATTCTTGTCTGCTGCAACAGGAATGCATCTGTCCTATAGCACAATCAATGAAAATCAATTGGCTGATAATTGCTTTGCATCAAATTAAATTATGGAGGACTACATGGCTCAGAAGCTTGGAAATGGGATGTGGAGCCTTTCACCTCTAGGTCACTGCTACAAACACAATCTAAGTCAATAATGACTGAGCGCTGAAACTGTCTTGTTTAGAAAAAGACTGATTTTAAGCTTTAAATACACCTTTATTGTTTTACAACCTCAGATTTTTTTTTGCCAGTCTCTAAACAAAACTGAATGAAGCTTTCAATACTTGTCATATGATCTTTGTGCTGCCTGTGACTACAATCTACAGTAATACTTTTTTTAAAAYGTGGTTATCCTTTGTAATAGATTAGGACCCAAACAGCCAGATTACTTTTTGAAACTTAATTTCTAAAATTACATTCTGGAAATATAAGAGAGAGAGAAAAAAAATCAGTGTTTTCTTTGATTCCCACCAAAAAAGCAYAACAGAAGCTAAAAAGTTAAAACAGAGAAAATCCAACTTTTCAAAGGCATAAAATGACATTAAGTACAGTTTTTCATTGCTTAGTGATTAGACTGCCTGTTTTTATTTCAACTGCATTTAACCATGCATTCCTGTTGGCTACTCTGGTCATGGTTTGAACAGATCTCAAAAACAGACTACAATACTAACTGGAAGAAGATAATACATTGGGTAGCTATTCGCCTGGCAGACTAACCTTTACTGCTGAACAGAGTACTACTTTCTAGTTCAAGGGAGTTTAAAACCACTTGCTCCCATGCCTCACCACACACAGTGCTAGCACAGCCCGGTCTCTATGGACGTTCCTTTGGCTGATGGGTTCACTCTGCTAGTTATCCGTCCTGGCTGAAAACATCACTTTCCTGAAGGTGTTTATTATCACTAACAAGCTAGAAACAGGAGGTTTTTAACAGTTTAAACTTGTGAGCTAAACACACTTGGCTGACTTTCCCTCAAGTGTAGCAAGCCCTACAAATGTCTGGGTTAGCAGATTAGATAAACAGGAATAAATCTCTTTCAGTTGTTGGTTAGTGATGAACTACTGAGAGTGCAAACATCCTTAAACACCACAGCTAGATTCAGGCGACATCATCTGTCTATAATTCTGGCTTTACAGCAAATCAATACAACTACTATACTTTAAACGTAAAACTAAACAGAAAAGAACAGAAATGTTCAAGTGCAGAGAATGTTTCTAAAAGCTTCTTAGCAATGAAATATATGAATAAAAATAATTCATATTCTTAATGATGAATATGAATAAAGCATTATTCCTAACATACAAGGTTACAAGAGTCTGCAACGCACATTCTTTTGAGACATCTGAGAAGCCATATACAAATATTTATGGGTGGCAAAACAAATCTTCTGAAGTACTCCATGCTTGCTTCTACCCCTGTTCCATTAGGCACAATAAACTAGGAAACCAAGAGAAAATTATAATAATATGGAATTGAATAATGGTAAAAGTTGAAGATTGACTTTTGACATGAATTTTAGGTTAYGAATTAGATATCTATATAATTTATAAACTCTATGATTGCTGCCACGACTGCATGTTAGTTCAAAAAAAACTTCACTAGGAACATACACAATTAATCTCGGTTTGTTAGAAATCTGGTGTTGACATGAGAAAATTTGCATGAGCTGCTGATGTTGCCACTTCTTTAATTTACTTCTTCGCATGTGCCTGTGCCAGTATCAAAACAGCCATCTTTAAGAAGTTACATGGTGAGAAGCAGAGCTTTGTTGAAACTGTTTACTGTGGACTAGCTTGTTGAATCCTGCTAAGGAAGATCCCATTAAGTCTAGCYAAAATGTTAGATGGGCTGGAAGAATAATTTTGCTACAGAAAAATAGGGTGTGGAGTAAATGATCTTGGTGAGGAAATTCTAGGAATGATCRTGCTTAAGGACAAACTTCATGGTGGAGCTACTATTATGGTTTTCTGAGCTGCAATACATGTTCCATGWAGTTCACATGTCTAAACGTTTCTTTATGGCCTAACATAACAGACCTGAAACATATTTTTTATATTACCATGAAAGTTTCTTGTAGAGTTTTATCATATTTACATTAAAAAAAAAAAAAAAAAAAAAAAAAAACAAGTGAAATGAAATGAACATTCAAGTTCAAACTCTGTCTAGTTATGCTGCTGCAAAACAGGAATTAGTCTATAGAATGCTAAATGAAATAAAAAAATCTAATGGTCTGTGGACACCTCTTTTTACACAAAAGACTCCGGCTAGTTTTGGAGAAATTTCCAATATAATTACCTTTTCAATAAGAGAAAGTAAGTTCATTTACTGCTGGTCTATATAAATCTGTATGAAAAAAAAATTACTAGTATATAGTAAATTTTGTTACAATTTAAATGGCAAAGTTATCTTCTGGTTGGGGTTCTGAAGTTACATTACAAGTTCTTTTTCCCATTTTATCCTCAGTTTTATATAAATTCAATTATCCTAAACATGCAATTCCATACAATTATAAAACCCCGTATCATTGCCAATGATTTCTTGTAAGGGAATTGGTGCACTCAGGCTTCTAGTTGGTGTATTTTTTAGCATGAGCACAATCACACTGATAGTTACCTAAACCTCTTTTTAGACGTCCAGAAAATAAGATACCAAATTGAATCACACTTTCAAAATTTTCTGTTTATATAACGTTTATTGTGTTGTGATTTTTAATTTATTCTGAACTCATTTTTATCTAATTTCTATAATTATTATTTGCTAAGGTGATATTTTATTATCTGTTAATTTTTTCCTCTGTCACCTAAACAAATTAAAATTTGTGGGATTATAGTTTTCTCAGGGAGAATGGAGTTGACTAAGGCTTTTGAAAACTTTTCTGCAGATATCGATCTAGTTACTCTTAGACTTCCATACAAATAATCAGTAATGCCACCTGATAAAATAAAGTCTAAAACCTAAAAAAATCATAATTTTAACATGAGTCAGTAACCTCTAATATAGAAACAATCATGGAAAAAAAATTATTTTCATTATTAAAAGTCTGTATTGATGGAGACAACTCAGAACAAAGGATGAATTTTCTCTTCAGCTCATTATCTTCCAGGCCATAACAGCCAAAAAGTAGTTTAAATACAAAAACCTGTAAGTCCCTCTCGTGAATATGTTTTCTCTACTCTCACTATTCAGATGAGCGAAGCTGCCCACAGCCTCAAAGATTTCTAAAGGTCTACAATAAATCCTCAGCGTCTGCACCGAAGGGTAGCTTTTGTGGCTACACACTCTGCTTTGAACCTATAGCATAACATATTTTTGAGAAAAATGAAAAACATTTCTTCAGGCTGTTTTACATCTTTGAAGGTTACAGTTGCTTTAAATAAGCCCTGAGCTCTGCTTTTGACAAATAAAAGGTGATTGTTTCTGACTGCGAAAGTAAAGTCTGGACAGCATCTCTGAAACTGCTGCCAACTAAATCTTCATGCACATACACACTCGATGCTGGATTAAGTCATTTCTTTGGTATTGCCATTCACTCTTTTTCTTTTAATAAAAAGTACCCTGTTTTCAAAGACCTACATTTTGTTTCCAGTTATATTTAGGAAAGTACTAATAATAGTCTTTATTTATACAGTTTCAGATTCCAGATTGGATTCTATTTTTAATTTAAACATCAGTAGTTGAGATACATGAGGACAGAAATGCTTTTAGTCTGTTAGCATCAGCTCCACGACATTCCTAAGTGTCTTTAGCATACCTATCAGGCTGATGTTGACAGCCACATGCAGCTGGTTTTGCTGCTGAAACAAGAGGATTGAGACATGACATTGCACAGTCAGAGGATCCCAGAAGAAAATGAATTTGCTGCGAATTTCCTGTTTAAATAACTGAATTCAAATTCTCTTAAGCTTGAAACTCAAAGATCTGAAAGGGCTCTAATTCCTAGAACCAGAATGAGTCATTGGCCTCTTGTTTGAGAACTCCAGTGTGGTTTGAGTAAGTAATGTCCCTCTTTTTTCGTTAATTCAGTCTTTGATAATTATGACATTGCCATGCTGTTTCCATTCTTGAAGAGTCTACATCTCCATACACACTTGAAGACTGACTTTGTAAACAGTACATAACAAGTTATAAAAAACAATACATTAAATGATTAATCAACTGATTAAAGAACTTAACAAGTTGCTTGCAGCAAGCTATATCACTGCCTATTCAGCTGATTATAGAACATCTGCATGTCATATTACTGGTGCCTTTAACATGCCTAGAACATCTATTATCTATAACAACATTAACTCTTCTTAAACCGCTATATTTATAAATATCTTCCTAATTTCAAGCATGACTCATTTTCTCAACAAGATTAGAACAATTTATAATGTAATTTTTCCAGAATCTTCCTTTTTATAATTTATTGCAAGAATTGCACAGCACTTAAACACCTTTAAAAGAGCTATAAACAAAAAACAAAAATCATCTCCTTTTCCCACTTGGCCTTCCTCCCTGTATCCTCATGAACAACGGACACACCTTCTTTGCACAGTCAGGCAGATGCCTTAAGTAGTGTCCCAAAGCCACATAGCGGTGTTTCTTCCATCCCTCATTACAGTTGGCTGCCCTGTTCTCTAGGAAAAAAAAGTTCTCTAGAAAGCAAAGTAGCAGGCTTAGTATTTTCAGTATTGCAGACARGCCATACTAAAGAACCTCATTATTCTGAGCAGGCAGTCTGTGGGTTTATGAGGTTGCCACTCTTCGCACTATTGCAGGAGATCATCTTCAAAGTTGTGATATGAGGAACTGATTGAGCTAACATCCCACTTTTACTGTAAAGTAGCATTAGTTCCTCGTGTGGAGTTTTTAGCACAGTCGTACAACCACCACAATGGAGAGAGGGCAGAGTACGATGGGGGAACATGTAGCATGAGAAACTACAGCAGTACCTTAAGCAAGCACTACCACCACTGTCAATTGTCAGTCAAAGCCCAAGAAGCCACACCCTGAGGTCAGTGAGCAACAACTCTTGTYGTCTTGGAAAAAAAGCAAAGTACCTACAGTCTCAGAGCAATACCTTAGTAATTTCTTCTAAGCAATACTGAGAACAAAATGCCTAATTGTTAAAGAAGTTCCTGCAAAATTATGTTAACAGCACATTGATACTTCAGTAAGTTTTACTTCAGTCAGAGAAGGAGGAATAGTTCTCCTTCGATACAACAGTCACAGGTTAGAGCACTCATTCAAAAGCAGGAGTGCCAATTTCCGGSCTGCAGTCAGCCTGAAGCCACAGCTCCTTTGCAGGAGGCTTGCAGCAGCTGAGCTGCACAAAGCCTGCAAGCAGCGGTGCTGCTGTTCCCCTCAGCGCCCCAGGTCACCGTGCACCCCTGGGGCTCTGAGCCTACAAGCCATATTGGCCTAGACCTAGACACTGGCCTTAAAGAAAGTGTCTCCGCTGCCTTATGAATCTTGTATTGCTACACAAGAGCCCAGCTCCACCTGTAGGGATGGACAGTTACCCTATCGTAGACTGACTAGGCGCCTGGGATACTTCTATGGAAGCTGACAATTGTACTTGCAAACACTTTCTCATCTATCTCTTTCTGTCACTCTACTCTAACTACCCAGCATCTGTATAAAAGGTCTGCATCACAAGCTGTGTTTTCAGTTGAAGCTGATGCTATTAAAATGCAGCCCCTGGCAAAAAAAATGATTACTTCAGGAACTTAGGTGGAGTTAAGGCATCTTCCAAAATAAATCCAATTTACTTCTCCCATTCAGAAAAAACGAAGACGTCTCATACATCACAAGGTGCTGTACATCTTGCAAAATAAGATTACTGACAAGTAGTTTCCATTCTCAAGATTTTCCCATTGTCAGAAATAACGGTACTATAGGTCTATAATATGGATTCATCATACATAATCTTTAAATTAACATAGAAAATAAACATTGCATTGTGAATCCTGACTGGATAAATGAAAGAAAGATGTTGCAACTTGCAGTATTTAGCAAATACGGTCCAATATCTCACCATGCTTGAAAGCTAAATCTTTTAAAATTATTTACTGCATGTCTTCTCTTTAACAGAGTAACTACTGAAATCATTTTTCAGTAAACTTTAAAACATTGTCATGATTTTTTAAACATACTCTTTTGTTGGCACAAACCAGTTTGATTTCAACTTTATTCTATAGGTGTCATTGTGCGTTGTTTTTCTACAGCAGCTCTTAAAAGCCATTTCCATTCATACGTACATTTTAGAGAACAAAAAATTTCTACATAAAAAGTAATGTGCCACTATAATTTGAAAATATTCATCTCATTCACATTGTTCTGCCTCCACTAAAAGATTTATTACATGTCTAAAGCAGGAATTGATGAATTCATCAGCGTCTGGGACATTTTGATCATAATCAATAACATAATTTCACCCTTTAAATGGGATTTCAATTAAACTGCATTTTTGAAAGTAATTTTACTTTTATCATAAAATAGTTTCTGTGCAAATCAACAGCCTTAACTCATTTGATGCCAAGTGATACACTGCAAAAGATGATAACCTACACAGCCAAACAATAAGACTGTATCTAAAGTATATAAAATTCATTGTGCTGTTTCGTAAGTCAAGTATTAGAAAATGAAGATAGACTTAAATAAATATGAACATAAAATTTTATTAGAATCTTCATTGCAGTAGTTTACAAGGCCTTTTTCCAAAAATGAAGACTCTAAGGAGAGCAATGGAATAAGGAACACCGGCTAGCCTGGTTGCTATAAACAGCTTTAAGCGTTCCCTTTGCTCTTAAGAAAACGCATGGTAAGACCTTGTAGTAGCTTCCACAGAACGGAAGAAATCACTTTAAATGATTTCACTGTACGGAGGACTCTGCTAGCAGCACCAGAAAGGCAAYAGGCAGACCATCACCAGTTTCTCATCAGACAGCATTAGATGACAGCATCAGAWTTCACTTTGAGTTTTGTCTCTCTGGTGCCTACCAGGTTAGTGAGTTCTTCCATTTCATGAAGTAAAGAGAATTTTAAAGGATTTTTAATAGTRTAAAGCAAGAAACTTCAGCTATAAGAAATAAAAACAAAATGTAATAATCCTGGAATAAGATGAATGAACAAGCAGATACAAAGTCAYGCTAAACCAGAGATTTTTGCTGTCCACTGAACAAATGCTCTTGTTGAAGGAAGTAAATTAAATCAAATAGTGTGATCTGATTATGCTCAAGGACTATTTGTCTTGGGTAAACTACCGGTCCAGGTATAAACAGACTGTTACCCTTCAACTAAGGGGCAGTTACTGATGCTGGCTACACAGGCTCATCGTTACCAAGGCTTCACTGTTACCAAGAAGCTGCTAGTTTAAGTCTGTCAGTTTGGGAAATAAAACTAGCCTTACTTAGGAAAGATCAAGGGAGGTAATTTCAGGTCTTTCATCTTTTCCTCAGCTGTGCTGTTCAAAAGCCAGAAAATTTCTTTTCTTTGTCTATAACAATTAASTAAATCTTATCTAAAGTGCTAAGATACAGAACATCATATAGCTTTTGTAGATGGATAATATGCATACCTAGATACAGGGCAAAACTGATATCAATGGAAACAAACTTCATCTACGATTATCATTCTGCACAAGGACACACCACATAGCTTTCACAGCAAGGAAAGGAGAGAAAGGAAAAAGAATACAGATGAAGGGTAACTACTTCAAGTCCTCAGAATTTTGGTGTTATTTCTTCTGAGGACTACCTTAATGAGCTCAAGAAATGATGATTTGCAGAGAAACACTTAGGCTTCTGCAGCTTTAAGAACAGACAAAAGCCTTGTGATTTTGTCCAAAGATCCGCTTTACGTAATTCTATACAAGGTCTACACAAGAGGCATTATCCAATATAGAAATCACAGCAGTTTTAGCTAGTTCTTAAAGCATTCAGCTTGGCTCGAGGCAAATTTCATGGCAAATACAAATCACCAAAATTACAGATCAGAGAACTACATTAGATGTCAACAAAAATAGGACCCTGGAAATCCAAGAACAAGCCCATGATGCTTCTCAGTTTTGGGAGGCAAGGGAAGCTSTAGCTCCCCATATACTAACTCAGCTAACAAATCCATCAGCTTACATTTGTTTACATTTGGAAGGTGATCTTCAGAAGCTTGCTCATACAGGAAAAAATCTTCCTTCCATGACTGGTAAGCAGCCAAACAGGTATGCACCCAGTCATGAATCATCAGATTGGTACAAAGGCAGGAGCAGAACAATTCAAATACAGAGGGATTTATTTTTACAGATGCCCCGCACCCTCCTTAATGGAGAAATTTAATCCATGCCATTTGCTGTTCTGAATAGCTTCTGTCATTATCTTACACAGCTACCTAGCTCTCTGGCACTGTGAATTTCAGTCCCAGCAGAGAGATCCAAATTTATAATGACACTGTAGTGAGTTTCTGAGGCTCAGTAAATCTGGCATGGGAGTCGGACTCCTCAGAAAGGAATGACAGCAGATGCCCTCCAGGGGAGCTAGGAAACATGAGTCATCCTAGACTGCTAAACTGGGCACACACTGGTGACTCAAGGAAAGAGGACTGACAGGCAGCAGCCATCATCTCAGATGTTCCATTTAGATGGCTCCCAGCAGGTGTCACTGCAACGCAGCAGCGCTACAAAAACTTAAAAGCAATAAATACAAAATGTGTCATCCACCCCCCCCCCAAAAAAAATGACAAAACAAATGTAGAATAATTGTGTCAGACATGAATAATTTCCAGAAATCAGCTGTGTGAGGGGGCACGAGGAGAACTGGGGTAGTTGTACCCCTTATATAGACARTTTTCTTCTTATAAACTGTTATACCTCTGGAAGATATCTTTAATGAAGTGGTTAATTGAATGCAAAGACCTGGCATTCCTTTCGTATCACGAATGTATGCAGACAGCCATATACTAAAGTCTAGTCATGTATTTCAAACTGTCACTAAAGGGCTGTTGAATTCTATTCTTCTGAGGAGATGAAATACACTCATAATAAACATGGCACACGCAACAAGGTTTTCTAGAAAYTGGCTCTGAAATAAATACAACAGAAACAAAAAAATGAATTTTCATTTTAAAAGCAGTCTCTACACACTTGCTGGCTATCCTGCCACCCAGCTACTCTGCAGGTATTCAGACACTTCACTGCAACGTCTCAAAAATCAATAGCAATTTATTCTATCTTTGGACCCCAAGCAACAAAAGTAAATAATACTGTCACCTCCAGCCTGCCTTCAGAACATGGTCACAAAACAGTCTTGCCACCATAATACAACCCCTATATAGCTCTTTATCTATGCTGGCTTTGCTGATTGTATTGGCTTTCATAAGGAACAAATACTCAGGACAGCAACACAAAAGGGTCAAGTTCTTGCACTCAGCCAGCCGGTGTGTTGAGTATGAATTAAGTGAAAGGCTTGGCATCTGTCTTCAGCTTCATCTAGGTTGATTTTACTGGGGCAAAACCAGGCAATATTAGAAATCTGTTCTTCTATACAGTAAAAATGAAAACCAAAGGGGAAGGAGTAGAAAAAGAGGTTGCAACTTCAGTCCTTTGAAACATTTAAACATATTTCTTAAATTTTTTCCTTAAAATGACTAATAAAGGCATTAAAATGCACATATTCCTTACAACACTGCTTAACATAATGAATATATATCCGAGTATTCAGACTATCCAGAATATTCAACTTTTTTAAAAAAATCATTACCTGTTAAAACAAATACTAAGAAATCAATTCCTATCTTATGTCACATAGTCTCTTGCAATTGCTTATAGCATTGTGAATAATCTAATTATGGGGACTTATACAGCATTTTAAACATCTAAATAGCTAGACATGACGATATGCTCAGTGATTGTGTGTATGTATGCAAAACGGACTCCTCTTTTTTCAGGGAACAGTATTTACATGTGCTTGTCTCTTCACAGATCTCTCTTCACCAGTGGATGCTGTTTTACAGCAGATAGCATTTCTTCCCTCCTCAGACACCAATCCTGTTTCTTTCAGAAATCCTGATCACTATAGATTCATAAATAATAAGTCCAGAGTGGATCGTAAGTTCATATAGTCTACTCTGTAAAAAACAAAAGAAAAAAACACCTTCCTACTGGGTTAGGTCCAATAGCTGGTTTGACTAAAAGTTTTTCAAAAAGGTATCTAGTCAATCCAGTCCTGATTTAAAGGACCTACTATTTCTTCTATGGCAGTTTGTAGCAATGATTACAAAGATGGGGAACAAGCTGAATATAAATGACGGCATGTATAGTTGAGGGAGGGGGGAATTGATCTTCTCTTTCTGCAATTTTCAATACGGACAGTAATTCCAAGAAACAACATTTCATAAAATAAATTGCTGGTAAATAAATACTCATAAGATAAATTGCTGAAACTGAAAAGCACAATAAAAATTTCTAAATTTAGTGGATCTCACAAAATTTATTACTACTGCCCAGGTCAGAAAAATGAGGGCTTTTTTATTAAAGGATAACTAGTAAAGAAAATGGGAATTTTTAAAGAATTTTAGGTTAATATCTTCAGAAAAAGGAAAATCTGAGGTGATTTTACATGACTACTTGAGAATAACCAAGGAGATACTACGATTACTTATTCATACATGAGAAATATACTTATTTGTCTAACTGCAGTGCATGCTTAACCAATGTTAGCAGGAATTTTGAAAAATATTAGAGGATGAATACATTTATTACTTTAGAATTCAGCTAGCAATGAGGAAAAACCCAATAAATCACTCATATGAAAGAAAAGCAACAAAATAAATAGGATTTTGTACTGACAGTCATAAATTGACTAGAAGGGGAAGAAGGTGATACTGATTTTATATGAATGATGTTAAACACAACAAATAACGAATAATTGCTAAGTTCTTTTCTTCTGTAACATTCATGCAAAGCTCCTTGCAGCTTATGTAAGAACTGCCTGAGATGAAGGAACTGTTGGAGGTGGAAATAAAGCCACAGGACTTCCTCTTGGAGGCAAAGAGGCAGCCACAAGGAATGTGAAGTTGGCTGTTGTGAGAGGAAGCAGCTAGGATGGAACAAACACTCTAGGCAATAGATTGTCATGCAATTATTTAATTAAAATCTGTAAAATCTGCAGAGGGCATTTAATGAATATTTATTAAACACTCAAACATCGGAAACCAGACTTGGTGTTTGACCGTCTTGTCAGGACCTACGCTGATCTTCCACACAGGCTCTTAATACCCCTTTATCACAGCATCATCACAAGACCTTCTCACAAGAAATCAACAAATCAACAGCAGAAAAGTGTGATTCTCTACTATTCCATCTGTATCCCATAAGAAGTGGGTTTCATTTAATTTATTATTCATTTTAAATCTGTTATTCTCTTCAAGTATCACTGAATGCAGGACTAATTATACCTAACTCTGGGAACACAAAGTAGAAATGTTTGAGACAAGCTTAAATCATTCCAGAAATTCTTCTGTGGCCATAGAGTATTTCCCAATAAAGCTCTTGATGAGTGAGACATGCTTTAACATTTTCAAGAACAGTTCTAATGTGCTTAAAGGGATGGCTCTAGGAACATGCTCCTGGGCTCAGAGATTCAATAGATCCTGAGGTATAGCAAGCACAGAGCAGTGAACAAGTGAATACCAGATCATGAGTACTACCGTTTCTGCCTAATCCTGTTAGACTCATAGCTGCCAAATGCTAAGAAATTAAGGCATTTTCCCACAAAGTATGTATGCACAAACTGTTTTTCAGGACTAAGTTTCTAAAACATTTGGAATCCAAATCTGCTTCCATATTAATCACAGGTGCTGTATGTCCAGGAATGACAACTCTATACCATCATTAAGAGATTCATTCAGTTCTTTAGTAGCAAGACTCAGGTGGAGTCTTGCTACTGCCTTCAATGAGCATTGTCAGCTCACAAAACAGACACATGAAGTCATGCTCAAACTGGCATACCCTAATATCACTTAAAACTGCTGCAACAGCACGTAAAGCTTTTAAAAGATCCTGAGAGTAGGCTTCGGAGTACTTACACAAGCGAWGGAGATCTAAGTGTTTAAAATCTACCTTCAAAACATCACTCAAACGAGTTACAGACCAGTGGCGACCAGCCTAGTATTCATCTAAAATGAGCTGGATCCTTGTCTGTCTTTAAAACTCTTACGTGCCAACACTAGAATCAAGACTTGAAATCTAGGCCTCTTCATTCTAAYTAACAGGGTTTGGAGTAAATTCTTCCTGTTCTTATAGCCCATGATTCTTGTGCTCCTGCCCACAAAGCAGACAGCCTTTAGCCAAAGTAGAGTACAGCCATCAGCATTATGGTCCTGTCTTTAGAGATCATTTTCTAGGAGGCAGAGGATGTGAGTTTATTTAATTTGTTTCTCTCAATTTGCAGAAAGAACAGAGCTCCAGGCTTCTAAGCAGAGTATTTTACCAAGTGGGCCAGTAGGCAGCAGGTGGCTCTGTTCCCTACTCCAGTGTTTAAGAAGGTTGAGCCCAATTCAATGCAACGCTGACCTTCCAAAGAGGACCCTTACTTGGCCAGAGGCACCCAACGAATAGATGCCAAATACCTGTAGAAAGCAAAATTCAGCTATAGCCCCGTCAAAGGTACCCTGTTAGTAACGATTACTGGCATGCAGCAGGCAGAGTTTCAGAACTGCTCTCAGAGGTATCTAACTCCACTGTAACTGCCTTGCAAAAGCAGCCACTCCAGGTAATGATCTGATCTCGCTGGAAGCCAGTTCATGGAGCTGAACCAGAAAAAAGAAAGGAAGAAAAAAAAATAACACAAAGGCAAAAAGGGGAAAATGTGAAYACTCTTCTGCCAATTTAGCTGCCTGAATCAGCTCATCACTGAAAGAGGCAAGTGAGAGAACTGGCACAGGTAATATGTTGGAAAAAAGAGACTATTCAGCCATTTTGGTTTTGCCTACCCATCTAATTAGCTATACTGTGCAACTGCAACCTGACTGTAATAGGAGGCCAAAACTACTAATATGAATGCCTGGTCATCCTGATACATCAGCCACTGACACTGCTAAACGTAAGTAGACATTTGTTTGTCATTATTACAAAAAGGTTAAGTCAACATGTGCAAACCAAATTATAATTAAGAAGTAGAATATTTCAAAACTGCACTTTAGAATATACTAACTAATCCCATAGTGAAAATTTACAACATGTAATGGCTAACATAGACCTTTTTAGTTATTAGAAGAAATCGGAAATCTACTTGCAAGGATCAAAAGTATTCCAGCATTCACTGCAGGAATGTAATCGCCTTACCAAAGCTTCTCTTTAGAAAAAGTCCTAAATTAAAATCACCACTGAGTACATTTCATTCCCTACCTGTCCAGTAAAAGATCTGTTAAACTAAATTATTAATTCAGTCATTTCCTGATCTGATTCTGATCTTGATCTTTTCCATAAGTTTGAAACACGGGAAGGAATTAGCACTTGGTATTTTGAATAAATCTAACCGAGGAAATATTTGTTTAATATTCTACTGTATTTATTTTATCTGCTGGCTATTTCCTCTCCTTGCTGTAGATTCACAGTAAATGAAAGAATGAGTGATGGACGATCAATAAAGAAGAATAAAAAGAGAAACTTTTTAAAACTTGAACATGCCAACTCCACCTTTTCAAAATCTTTAAAATAATTTCTTCAAGAAGGAAAAAAAAGCAAGCAAAGACTGAGAACCCAAATAATCTGTCTACAGAACAGAACATGAGCATAGCACTGTCAACTTCAAGAGCTTAGACCTTGTCAGTACAGCTTCCAAAATCAAGCGCCTTAATCAGTGATTTTTCTAAAATGATTATATTGTATTTTGGTTTGTGTTCTGCTATTTTTATATAATCTTGTCCATCTCCAGCATACATGTATATTTCTAATAATTAACTATCACCCTTTCTCCAAAATTCTTGGAGAAATGAAGATTTGAGGCCTTTCCAGCATAAGTATTCTCACTGCATAGTCAGGCAGGAATGTCTGTCATCAGAAAGCTGGGAAAGCTCCAACCTACATGCTACCATATATAATGAATTGATGCAAATTAACAAGATTATTTACTAAGTTTGTAATGAAACAAACTAGCCTTCCACCCCAACAAAATCTCCACTAATTGCTTCAACTACTAATAGCTACCTTGAACAACCTAAGAATTAAGAAAGTGATTCATTCTAATCACCATTTTGCCAATACTGCCAATATGGTTACTAGTAGGATGTTAATGTGGATGTTTTTCTTTAAGATTTAAATAAAAACTGTTATCTTACAACTCTTAGATAACTACTTTTGATTGCTACTAACTTTAGGCCATACTGACATCTGTAATCCACAACAGAAAAATAGTAGAAGACACTACTGTGCTTTATAATTAAACTGAATCCGATTATACAGAACAATGCTTTTGCCTTCAGAATTTACCGACTCTTCTTCTGAAATTTTGATATATGAACTTACTTCCAGACCTAATGCTATCATGGAACATGCATAAGAGAATTTTATACAATAGAGGAATTCAGAAATATAGGACAAAATTATGAAGGAAAGAAAATCCTACCACAAATCTGAGCATAAAATGAGATCTAAAAATACTATGCTTTTTCAAAAACTAGCTAGGTATGTGGTTCCGTAATTTTTATAATTCTAGAATATGGTGACGTGAATAACTTCTAACAAATTTGGGAATATACTGAATATGAAAGCTGAAATTACAAAAACAAGTTCAGCTCCTGCAAAGGTTCCCTTAGACAGTTGCTTTTGCATAAAGGGAAGCCTAAAGCCTCTACTTACAGCTTTTGTACTGTTAGTTTACATCCTTTTAAACAGCAGTTCAGACTACAATTTCACTATATATTCCTACAAGTCTAAAAATATTTTTTCTCTTGAAGTTTGATACATAGCTATGTTTAACTGTACTTAAATTCTATATAAATTCCAGAAGAAAACACTAGTTTCCAGGCAGACTTCTTGCAATAAGTAATGTTCTTTTCTTTTTCAAGTGTTACAAGTCAAAAAAGAAATAGTATTTCCAAATTCAGCTGATCATGTATCTCTCTGCATAAAGCTAAAAGGATAGTTTCAGGACAGATGTAGTTTTGTGGCTTATGACTCAGAAAAAGCAGCAGCTGCCTATTATAAGCAAGGGTTATGACACAGTTCGTTATTTAGATTGCCTGGTGTTTCCTACTGAAAGGCTTTAATTCAATTCCTTATCTCTTTACTGAGTTTTAAATATCTAGGAAGAAATTTTTCATGAAAAAAATACACACAAAAAAAATCATGTTTCAGGGAGTAGCAGAATGTATTAGAGAAACATTCCAATATGACGATTCTTATCATTGAAGGCAAGGTCATAAAGAGATAAATAATCCAGATTTCAGATCTAATTTCAATAGGACACAGTAAGGAAGGCACAGGTCGAGGTACTGAATGAGGAGAAATTATAATGGATCATTGAGCAGTARCTGAGACAGAGGCTCTGCAGGAAGCACGTGAGCGTGCCCTCGGCACAGGGACACTCCACTCACGCCCAGCCGTGTTAGTGCTAACCCGGCGCGGGGAGCAGCATTCTTGAGCCAGCATACTTTACTAGCTGCAATCACATTTCACACATACTGATGGAGGCTGTTTATTCCACATGAAACATGCTAGTGCAGCTATAATGCTTTTGGTGCATGAGGTAATAATATCCATTATATGATTATAAAATTAAACACACATACAGTGCACAGATCTTACTTCCTAGATTTCCTTACTTTTGAACGCTTGATCTTGCTGCTGCAATAATATACACATATGCAATAACATGCGTTAGTCTACATCTAAGAGTATGTAAYGTTAAAAATATCTTAACAAAATTTTAGTCTAATTAGAAAAAATGTGTACTCTAATATCCCCAAAAAATATGTAAGAAGGTTTCTGAAAGGCCAGTATATTTTGGAAACAGTAAAAATGGTGAAGCAATAACTTCATTCACCTAGAATATTTGGAAAAGTTAGAAAAATAGACTAAAGTTAGATTAAAGGCATAATCTCATGTGTAAGTACTACTAAACAGTTCATTTACTATAACCTATAATCTAAAACCAGAAGTAACAGAATTTACTAAACAGAGACATAAAACATCTAACTCCTACCTGTTATTATAATGAGCAAAAAAAAGACCAAAAAAATTTAAATCCCTTCTGATGTCTATTTTGCTATTATAATAAAGTGAACTAATATGAATAATGCAAATTAAAATAGAGGTTCTCTTAGTTTATTTTACCATCATGATATATTAAACACCTATGCAAAATCACATGATTATTTAAACAAGCTTGACCTCAAAAAGGTCAGTACTTAATTAAATCAGATAGAGGCATATTGTTACTACACAATATAACTAACATAAATAAGTAAATCTAAYTTCCCTCATTGAAATCAGTATGACTATTAAAAGTCATGGCACTATGGCAATCTGTTAGTTGGATTTGAAAAAAATTTATGATTAAAAGTTTTGTTTCAGTCTGTTGGCATAAAGAAACATGTAACAAACAAATGTATTTAGTTTTAGGATCAAATCCACCAGCTAATAATGAGAAGTGTGACACAAAATAAAGATGCCACTCTGCACAGGTAAGAAACCATATAATGAAAGTAAGCATAACCACACATTAACTCTAAAACTAATACATTCACGAGGAAGAAGGAAACAAGGTCTATAATCCCATGGAATCTCTAGCTGGACAATTTTCTCTCTTCTGCTTCCCCTCTCTCATCTCCTCAGAGAAATACTTTTATGATGAGATCCACAATAGTCGGATGTGAGACCTAAGATATTACTGCCTGCATTTCCATGTACCACCCTCTGCCAGAAGCTTAGAAGGGTGGCAGAGATGAATGTATGCCAGCTCTACAACTACTGTAGATCAGGGTAACAGATCAACTCCAAAACAACTTTTACCATTCTGAAAGAAATTCTCAATTTTTTGTATTTCAAAGAACCTAAACAGTTGGATCTTGCATGAAGCAGTTGTTTGCACTAATGAAAATAATTCTGTTCTCTTCTTACCTAACAATTAGTACTGCAAACACAGAGTTACTCCTCCCCAGGTGCAGGACTTGTCATTTACCTTTGTTGAACTTCCTAAGATTTATGCTGCCACATTTCTCCAGCCTGTCAAGGTCCCTCTGGATGGTAGCGCAATCATCTGGTGTATCAGCCATTCCTCTCAGCTTTGTGTCATCTACAAACTTTCTGAGGTTGCACTCTGTCCTATCATCCAGCTCATTACTGGCTCCAGTATTGACACACTGGCCTCCCACTGGACTTCATGTCAATTATTCCGACCCTTTGAGACTAACAGTTCAATTAGTTTTCAATCTACCTCACTGTCCATTTTATATAGTCCATACTTTCTAAGTTTGCCTATGAGGATGTTATGGGGGACATTACTTCTGCCAGAGGCCACTACCTCTATCACCATCCCAGGTACTGAGGTGAAGCTGACCAGCCTGTAGTTTCCTGGATCCTCCTTGCCCTTCTGGAAGACAGGAGTGACATTTGCTTCCTTCCAGTGTTCAGAAAACTCTCTCAATTGCCAGGACCTTTCAAAGATTAAGAGTAATGTTACAATGACATTGGCTAGCTCCCTCAACACTTAGGATGCATCCCATCCAGCCCCCATCCAGTTTAGATGCTTCCTAACCTAATCCTCCTCCCCTGAGGGTAAGCCCTCCTTGCTGCAGAATTCCCCACAGGTCTCAKGGATAATGGGACTCCTGAAGGGAAGCTTTACCAGTAAAGACTGAGGCACAGAAGGCACTGGGTACCTTGGCCTTCTCCATGTCCTTTGTCAGCAGGTCCYCCGCCCATTCACAAGCAGGCCCACACTTTCCCTAGTCTTCCTTTTGCAGCCCATAGACTTACAGAAGCCCTTCTTATTGCCCTTCACATCCCTAGCCAGATTCAGCTCCAGTTGGGCTTTTTTTCCTTTTTTTTTTCCCTGCATCCCTGCAAGCTCAGAAAGTATCTCAGTAGTCCTCCTGGGCCACCTGATTCTGTCTTTTTATGCTCTAGTTTTTGTCAGGAGGTCCTTGTTCATCCATACTACCTTTGTTTGATTTCTTACACATCAGGATGGACCATTCATGAGCTCAGAGGCRGCAACCCCACCAGGAAATATCTGACTGTGGAATGGAGCAGCTGAGGACAGTGTATGTGTTGCTTGTTCACTGACTGTGCTAGAGGGCCTCTGGCAGAAGTATCCAGTTGACTGTTGCAGGCAGTAACGTTTTAACTACCACAGTAAGATTGGCCAGATCTCATCTGTCAGACCCTGGTCTAAAACCACAGCTGGAGATAAAAGCAAATCTATTATATTTTGCACTGAAATGGTCCAGCATGTTGTTAGTTACAATTAGACAAATCAATAATAATGAAAGCAGTGGGGGAGTGTTAAGCTGTACAGCTATTTTGCAAGTGAACATATTGTAATAACGAATGAATTACATTAGAATCTACTTACCTAAAAGCAATTCAAACCAAGTCAAATGGCAACTTGTAAAAAGAACAAATGTACATGTTGAAAATACAAAAGTGGAATTGTACAGACACATTTTATGTACTGCTTCACTGAAAGCAAATTTCAGCCCAGAGAAAAGAAAAGCTCAARAAGTGCACGAGATGGAAGCACTCAGGTGTTCCCCAAATACATAAAAGGCAATGTATTTCTTCCTAAATGGGTGCTTTTCTTCTATTTAGGCTGGTATTAATTTATGTCTGCCATATAAGAAATGWTTCAGCATGTTTGGAAACAGAGGTGCAACAGAGGTGCAATTTGGACTCAACAGAAAAAAATAATACTACTTTTGTGAACTAGAAGCTATATTTTACTGTAAAAATGGATAGAATAAAATCCCCAGCAAGGCTGATGAAATAACTGCTTGCTCTGAAAAGCAAGGATAAACTACTCAGTCTTAAATTATCAAAACTTAAATAGCTTAACAAAAGAGCTGCTGCAGTAAAATCGTAATATGATTCCCGGTATAACTGTAACAATGATAATTTACAGTCAATAGCCACTACAAGTAACATTTGCTAATCCCCCAAAAGTGAAACATCCCGCTTCTTAGGAGGAAACTGAAGAGAATCTGTACAAACCTCACATTGTTAAAATGGTTACTGCACAGTACCATCTTTACTATAGGTGTGGCTGTGTACCCCAAAACAAGYGTTTTGAACAATCATTTCAAAGGTAACATTCTAAGTATTCACTGTTAGAGCTCTGACTAAATTTCAGCATCAMATACTGTATATTTCAGTGCTTCCAGAATTCTTAATTCACTTATGAACAATTTTAGCTAGGTTCATCTATTGTGAAGACTATGCTGGCTTTAAAATAATCATATTTGCTTTTGTTACCTACTAGATGGCTACACATGGCATTTTTAAGTCCTCACATCATCAGTATAAACAATGGATGTAGTATAGAAAACTTACAATTTTCTGTTCAGCTCTTTCTTATTCAGTGAAACAGAAATAAAGCCATAAAGCTTAACTTGACAGAAAAGTATTAGCCTGCTGCATTAAAGCACAAAGATAGGAGMGACAGTTATTTATGAAACACTGTTCACCATTATCCTTTCCCAATTCTACAAAAAGACTAAATACTGATACATTCCCAAGTCACCTTTTTCCCCTTTTAGTGTTAACAAGTAGAAGTGTTTTTTTGATGCTCCCAATTTGTCAAGATCAGGTGAACAGAATGGTTTTACAGGGTACAATATTCCAACTCCTTCAGGGGCTATAAAACCACATTTAACTCTGCTAGCTATTAATAATTCATGGCAACTTCCTCAGATCACTACAGGAGCATCACTCTTAGGGCAACATCCTTATGGAAAATACTTGAACAGGAAAAGTCAGATAAATAGTGTTACAACTGAAACAAGAAGAAGCCTACCATCAATCCTGGGACACCAAAAGCCCCAAAGAACTTCAATTTTTCTAATTTTTAGACCATACTCAGCATTCTACAACTCTTCCTTTAAGTTGATGCTAACAATTTAATAGATCAATAAACAAACCCAAATATCTCCCATCCACTAAGGTTTGACTAAATTGCAAATTTGAAGTGTCAAACTTCTGGGCATTTTGCTCTACTGTAAACGTATTTATGCTATCAATACTTTGAAATAAACTCCTTGACAAGAACATTTTAATTCAGTTATGGATTAAACAAAACATATCCCATGAAATATAATTATGATGCAAAAATATTAAGATTTGTAACATTTTTTCCAAAGTATGCAGTTAAAATAAAACCTTAATACTAAAACTGATATAATCAAAATAATTATTATAAAGAACACATGACTTTATGTCCATTAAATATATGGTTCATACACAACTAYGTCACACATTACTACTCTATTTGACTGCAATGCACATGACACTGGAGAAAAAAWAAAGCATTTAGTGTAAACATATTAAGGAAGGGATTAGGTACCCTAACTATATTTTCGTAATTTACTCAATGGAACAAATTTAGCTTTGAAATATCAGCACACCACCATAGAAAGATACAGACTTATACTTAAAGAATTAATTAATTTTGGTGTGGAATGGAAACAAGTCCATTTCAAATGCTTCATTGGTTCTCTGAGAGAAGTAATAATCTATACAATAAAATTTTTTAGTCATATGAAAATTAAAATAACATTTCTGATTCTTTCAACTAACAAGAAAAAAATGCTTTTAGTGYTTTAAATGACCTTTCCCCCCATTTTTAGCCACTATTATACTAACTTTATATTTAACTTTTATGAGCAATAACGTTGCTTAATGTAGCCTTTATGCCATCTTTTGCATAGGTATTAAGAAGGAAATGAAGAAAGATGTGCTTGGCCCCAGCCAGCTAGGATAAAAATCTAATCCCAAGTATGAAAAGAATAGTATATGTACATTCAGCTTTATTATAATCTATATCTATAAACTGTGTGCTCATATTTATAGCAAAAAAAAAAAAAAGATCGTTCAATACAAGTATTCTTGATTGGGGGAAGGAAGGAAAGGAAAGGGGAACCACAAAGCTTATCTCCTGGGCTGTCCAGTCAAACTCTGACGACTGTCACTACTATCCTATCTTGTTTACACTTTACCACCTGCATTGCAAGCCAAGAATGAGGAAAAATACTTATATACGATGTTCTGCTTGAAGGAATGAAAGGAAGATAAATTGTTATCTTTTGTCATTTCCCAAGAATGCTGTAGTTGCACACATTTAGACCATTTAGTTTTTTAAATGAGAGTAAAAAAGGCAAGCTTTAACTTGAAGGAAAAAATATACCTTTAAGCTGTTAACTAATTAGTTGTAATACTAAATTTCAGAAGTATATACTGCTGAAATATTTTCTTGGACATTTTTACATGGGATAGTTTGAGGAACAGAAAAACATCTCATGAAAATAAACGCCACCAACATTGTAGTGCCTTCACAGAGCATGAGAGAATGCAGCTTGTGCATCACCTATGTGGACTCCAGGAATCCTTTAAAATGCTTTAAAGCAAGTTTATTAGAAAAAAAGTTGGACTCTCTAGAAGCCAAAACATAGAACTTCCAATGACATTATGTTCAACTGAAAAAGAGACCTATTATGCAAAAATTATCACTTATTAATATTCTCATACACATTCTCACATGAAGTTATCCTCATGTTCTGCCTAGAAATGATTTTTTTTTTTGATGTAAGAGTAACTGCTTACATAAAATATGGTAGGTATACATCGTGGAGAATCCAAAATGCTCAGTGGTGCCAATTTCATGTAAAAGGTCAGAATCTGACACATGAAACTCAAACTGCTCCAGACTTTTCCCACTTTACCCAAATAAGAGGAATGCATAGCCACAATGGCCACAGTGTCCATGGGGGATACTGGGAGTAGGAAAAAAAGCAGGCAAGGGAAGTGTATTTTCTAAAGAAGATCACTATCAAAGTAGTATGACTGACTGTGGAGCAAGGGAAAGCTGGGAAGCACCAGAAAGGAAAACAAATCACTTCGGTACAAGAGAAGGAGAAGGGCAGGACTCTCCTCCCCAAGTTCTATCTATTCCACCGTACAGAGACGTGAATAGGGAGAACTCTGCATTTCTAGCACTGGTGGATAGAGACTGAAATCCTTCCTGCCTGCTTTTCACCTCCAGCAAACAGTTTCAATTCCCCCCACTTCTAAGCTTAAATAGGCTTTGGTCTGGTCAGTCACTTCACTCTTCACCCATCATTGGGTCAGACCCAAGCATCTGATTACTTTGGAGGGGCAGATACTGTATTTGAACATCTAGTATTAAAAAATCATGTATCAATGGCTGGCTGGCTTTAATGCTCAGTCAACATACACCATAGATAAAGGCACAGRTAAGGGCAAAGTCTCTGAGGCATGCTGCACTAGTGTTTTACTGCTAGGCTTTCCGCATAAGAAGAAAAGCCGTTACTGTGTGTGTCATCTTCCCAGGGATACATTCTCTGCCCACTCGTCAGGAGGAATTTTAGAGCAATCAGTGCTGATTACTTAACGGAAAAGACTGATGGTCAGGCTTTTCTGCTACTGATGGGGAGTTGTGCTCCCTGGGCGCAGGACCTATTCCCTGCTGTTTCTCACTCCCTCCGTGGTCGGGAGGGAGCACGCGTTAGCAGGTATTAGCTCTGGCAAATCGTTTTCCTTGACGTAAACTCCAAGGCCAGATGGAAGTTTGTCAGCGTCCTGTCGCAAAGCATCTACCAAGCCTTCTCAAAAAGCCTCATACTTCGCCTGAGATAGCTGCCTTTTGAAACCAGTTGAAGGGAGCAATAAAGTGATCAACTCCCCCTGCCCTAAACTCTCTTTAGAAAGAGATTTGTATTGTTTTTACCATATCAACACCATTAAGYTCACAAAGTCTGATTCTCTAGTAATGATATGCAGAAAGTAGACATGCATAACAGTTTCATTTAGATTAAATGAACAAAGAAAACAAACATCTCTTGATCTTTCTTATCTTAGCYCCCTCTGTTTGCACAAATGGCAAAGTAAATTAAAACTCTCCTTATGCACACAGTCCTTTGTGCTCAAAAGGTTGCCTAATCTTATTCATGTCTAGAAATGAATTAAGATTTCAAAAGCGGTATTCACATGAAAGCAACTATCTGATTTTTTGTGTGTGTGGCAATTGCATCTTAAATTGGTTTACAGCAGTCTGTATGCTTTCTCTCAGTTCAGGAAAGTGATTAGATGAAGAGTTCTGAAATAACAAATACGAAATTAAATAGGAATTAATACTGCATGGTTATTTCACATACTGRTATGCAAGGATTTCTTAGCTCCTTAACAGAGCTGTATCAATAGTTCCTCTACTATCTATAGAGATTCCTTTAATTTTTCAATTTTACTYATATTAAAGAGAAATCCTCTTGAAATTCTTGAAAGTGAAAATTCAGGAATGGAAAATATATTTTGGGATTATTTTCACTTTCAGATAAAAGTGGGAAAAACCAGGAAGGCTAGGCTTTCCAAAGTGGAGTGTAACATGAAAAACATTTGAAGACTGTCACTGAATTCTAGTAATACTACAGATAGTACTATTTAATAATATTTGAGGATCACTTGGTATTTTTAGGATTTACTTGCGTAACATTTACAGAAGTGAGAAAATACGTTTTTGACCTGATATTGAAAAGGTAATGTCATGAAACTGTCTGCTCACTTTAATGCAAGATACATTTGCTTTGRTCAGGATGTGATCTAAGAACCCCAAATCCCAGGAAAAAAAAAATTTGTTAATGTATAGCAGGCACTCACTTAGTACAATTTTAAATTAACTATATAGCATTAAATACAACATTAAACAGAAGTATCTGATGCTTACTTTTTTAATGTGCGATTATTTTTCCCTGCATATTATTAACACCCAAGAACTGAATAATAAATACCAATTACTTCACACATGAATTCAGAGATGCAGTTTCGTAAAACCTAAGCAGAGCTGCATGCCCAACACTATGCAAAAATCCACCCATGGTAAGTACACATAACTTTCAGTAACTCTCAAGTACAAATAGGAGAAGAAAGTTACAGATGGAAGCAGTTAGCTTAATTCAGAGAGCACAGGTAAACTTTCAGAATGATGCAGGGATTAGCTGCATGACTCCCATCGATTCTAGTATAGGCTGCTGAAGTCCCCTACTTATCCAGAGTACAAGTAAGGCAAAAGAAATGGCTTCTGAAGTGCTTCCCCAAGCTTCAGATGCTTAATGAGTCTGACGTAGCCAAAGCCCCATGCTATGCTTAAAAAGTTTTAATGTTGTTTCAGAGCAGCGTTTGGTACTTTTATATGCCTGTAATGCATTTTCATTTTACCTGTATGGAAAAAAAAAAAGAATGGAAAACAGCAGGAAAGCAGCTATTCTAACAAAAGGAAGGCATAAAATGTAAACATAATGAAATAAAGAAGCAAATGAAGAAACTCTTCTTTTCCCTTATTAGAAATATGGGAAACAGATTGTGCTCATCTTGCTTAGGGCCAACAGCCGCACTGTGTGGAATTCAGCCAGGCTCCGTCACACAGCTCACTAAGGAGTTTTGCTGTGCTATAGAGTAAACCAGATGGGATATTTGCTTCCAACAAGACAATTCTAATGGAAATTGTTAAAAGTACTGTAAAAGAAACTTTTCAGCTTCATCTGCTATTTCACAGTGTACAATGAGGGCAAGCAAAATGAAAAGCAGAATATGAAAAAAGCCCCAAAAGTTAAAATTTCAAAATATTAGTCATTAACCATTTTACAATTTATTCTCTCTCAGATCTCCATTTCTTTATACAAAGGCTATAACAGGCTAAAACTAGATCTAAGAACAGAATTAATGTCAATAAAACAACTTAAAATCATGTAAAGTTAGTGAATCAAAATACTTGACTTGAAGGTCAGCTTGTAGTTTCATACTGCTTAATGAATGAAAAAAAAAAAAAAAAAAAMAAAAAAAATACACGTAACACATCAACAGACTCCCAAGAGCCTGGTGAGCCTGTAATAGTCAACCTTTTTGTCCAAGATCATTAAGGCAACAGCTCATATTCCCAAAAGACTCCCTTTCCTCTGCCCCCCCCCCCCAGTTTTTGGATGAGCTACCAGAGATGAAACAAGAAAAGAGGTAAGATATTTTCTTGTAAATCTGACTAAGAATTTTGAAGTCTTATGCCCTGACAACGTTAGGGCAAAATGAAAGATCTGTCGACACCATAGACTACAGACCCTGCAGACCATTCCAGGCAATAAACAGCTTTTTCAACATAGACAAGCACCATTTCATCATAACACCACTACTTACTCTTATAGGAAGAAAAAAAATGCAATACGTTGTAAATAAAGCAACCTAGAAATGTACTGAGTCTATCACTTCTAAGAAACAGGGTCCATTATGCTTAAGTAACTCCATCCAGTTTACCAGCAAGGTACCTCCAACTAAGAATTTACCATTATAATAGCTTTTTTTTTCTTTTTCTTCTTCCTTCAATCTTGCTCTCTCAAGGAGATCATAAACTACACTAAGCTCACTTTGCTTCATCAGGAAAAAGCTGCCTCAGAATGAAAAAAAAATATGTAAGTTTTAGCCTACTCCTTGCTTTCTCTCTTGCTATGTAACTGGTGGCACTAATCTTCCCAGACCTCTAAAGGTCTGGTTATAGTAGTAAGATATGTATTCCTTGTATCAAAGTTATACTCATGATGAGGGAGAGGCACATTTACTATTGAGATGCAACATCAATATATGACAGTTTATTCAGGTACTGCAACCACAGTAGTAACACGCATTTTCCCAGAATGCCAACTTAACAGCACACTACAACACCACATAGAAAAATAAAGAAAAAAGGAATTTTTAATGATAGAAACARCAGTGATTTATGAGAGAATTTTATAATGGGGCAATAAAGTACCTCAGTAGAAAATAGGCTGTTTCACTACTGCATTGCTTTTCAACAAATATCCTGACCTCATACTTTTACTAAAGAGTATTGCCACAGCACATGTGTATTAAGAATGTAAAATACTTAATATATTGTCAGTACAATAACTATATTATAGCACTCAGTATTCCCAGAAAGTTTAAGGCAAAAGCAAGAAAATTAAAAAGTAACTTCTCATCCCTGCTCGGCTCATCTGAAGTCCTTCATCCTACATTCTCAAAAAGATAGATAACATAGTACCACATTTCTTGACTAAACAAAGGATTACCAAAGCTTAACAACACAAACAAAACCTATTTTCTGTAATATTCAGGTTTCTTGTATTCACTGAGGTTTTGGTGGCTAATGCAACGCACTTCCTATTTTTAAGGTATTTAGAAATGCTCCCAACAAGTCTACGGGACTGATAGTCTTAGTAATTTTCTCCAAAATCTGAAATGRAAACATGACTGAAGGAAAAATCACATGAAAGACTAATAAAAAAATACTTCCATGATTCCTATTGAATAGACTTTTCATTGTCTTACCAGACTTAGACATTCCAAACAACCTTCGACCTTTCCCGTCATGTTTCTTCAGTTAGTCACACTGTGAACTGGAATGAAATTGCTTCAATTGGATAAAGGAAAATCAAATATTTTAACATTTAGTTTCAGTAACCTGATTATGAAGCTTTTAGTAATAGTGTAATTACTCTAAAGTTCTGAACATATGTTTACACTGACAGTATTCCACAGAGGACACTGTATCAGGAAAGGGAAGAAATACAAACATAAATGTAGCAAAAATACTTCAGCTTATCAAAAACAAAAAAAAATTGAAAGGAAATCCATATGTCAGAGATGTCATATGATGTCTTATGTGAACCGCTTATTTCCATTATCCACAGCTCTTTTATTTCACACCAATGAGGAAAATGAAAACTATGTTTCCGTAACATCAAAGTGCATTAACAGAAAAACAGAGGATTGTCATATTAAAAAAAAAAAAAAAAAAAAAAAGACTAAGGCAGAAAGCAGCTAAATATTGCTCCTTTAACTTTAGGGAGATTTGAAAGGAAAATTCATCAGTGCTAATGTTTCAATCGATGGAAAGATGTCTTAGACAAACAGTCCACATAGTAGACTTGAAAAGACCAGATACTTCAGATTCTGGTGATTAATACTCTTTTGAAGTTAACTAAATATCCTCAGATCTATACACTGGATGTTATTAAATCTGATACAAGACAGATGATAGATCTGACGCAAGACAGTTCTATTACCTAAATTTACTAGTAAAACCTGAAGCTATAAACTAAGAGGGAAATTCACCACTGAGCAAAACATTCAAAAATGCTAACCAAAAATGTCAAAAACCATAGTACAAATAATTTTCAAAAAATGAAAAAAAAACAAAAGCAACTAGTGGTAGAACTATGGCATCACATAGAAAAAGCAGTAACTTGCAGAGAAAAATCATGATGAAAAAAGCCAAGCGCATCTTGTTTCTGGAAAGACCATCTTTCTATAGCAAACAATTTACAAACAAAAATGAATTTACTTCAATGGCAATCTGTGTCATCACGAGCAAGCTTAGTACATAAGCCTACAGTTTTCTCTAGTACACTTTCACAAGAATTTTTTAATGACTTCAGTAAGATTTCAACAGATATGAAAGTGAATGAAGATGTCTAAATCTGGCAATAACCAATGTATTTTTCATAACACACTCACAAAAAGCACAGCACAATCAAAACCTTTTGCGGACAATTACTCTCTTAAAAAAAACGTGCTTTCATATCCTATTCATTAATATACAATAACCTTCCTGTCCTTTAAAATGCCATGGAATGACAAACTCCTTCCTCATTAGTATCTTCATTCATGTCTACCAGCTTCTGAAGCTCTTGAACAATAAATCAAATCAACTTCTAAACACTTTTCTTCTCACTTCAGGATTGCATACTCTTGCAGTGGAAGAGTTTAGGCATTTCAYCATTTCAATTTAGTTCAAACCAGTTGGCTACAAATTGCAATCATAACCAGAGTAAAGCTGAGAGCTGGGTTAAAAACTCAATGTAGGATCCAGATAGTTTCTTTTGGAGATGCTTAATTGGGCAAAAGTCCATTTATCTTTTTTAGCCCACTTCAGAGGCGGCTGAAGGGCATGAAAGCTTGAAGTCGTTTCTAAAGTCAGATTTCAGAAGCTTTTCCCAATGTGAACATTAGCATTAACAAAGGTACTGACTTGCGCAGATGTCCACAAAGCATTCTGAAGTCAGAGAGGCAGCTATTGCTATAAAAAGATACTCTGTTTAGAATACGTCAGACATGAAGCAGCAGGAAAACAGTAGGTGGTTAATATCTCTTGAAGCATACCATTTAACAAGGCACTTTTTCTGAAAGCCTTGTCAGATGTTTAGGAGGAATCACTGAACATATTGTGTCTTGCCTGAGATGGCCAGGTAGGCATTATAAAACAGGAGTGATCATTGTAATGTCCTACATACTGCTAATTTGTATTTAGTGCATCACAATTGCTGCAAACTATTACTAAAATGTTTTAGCTGAATGCATGAGACTTCATTAACCAGATTACCTCCTTCAGAAGAGATACATATTTACTATCACAAGTAACAGCTACCATTGCACAATTTTTTCCACATATATGAAATAAAAGGCAGTCTTACAACTAATTGACCATTAATTTCTACCTTTAAGATTGCTGAACTTCAATTTAATATTTGACAAATGGCCACARAATTTGAATAACTTCTCATCTCTTGTCATTCTAACAGTGATTTGGTAACAATATGACAAATCTCTCACATTTATTTTCATAAGCTTCAGAGAATAACTTTTGTGCTGGAATTTTTCCTAGGTCGAACATTAACAACAGCATGACCCTGAACATGCATAACATAACATTTTCCTGAGTAATGGAGATGAAAATGCTTGTTGAAAAAGTAACGCAACAGAAAAGTTACTGCTCAAAAGCCTATTTAGCATAATCAGGCAAGTTTCATGCTGCCTGAAAAAATACAAAACGTGATTTAATTCTTACTCCAGCTCCCCTTGCCCAATAGCAGGAATAAGATAGAGGGTTCTTCTGATGGGTTCTTCATATACTGTGTAAGGTCATCTTTCCACTCCTTTTGCAACGATCATAATACAAAGGGACTGAGTTAGGCTTAAGGAACACCATATGGAAGCTGAAAAATTGTTAAAATACCGATTTTAAAGATCATAATTTACCACATTAAAATGTTAATTGCTTCATGATTATACACGTTATGAAATAGCTTTTGATAAAATGTAAATATTTGCAAGATGCCACACACACTAATTCAGAAGGTAAAAAAAAGACAGGCTATATTATGAAATAATTGGCAATTAAATAATTATAGCTTGTCTGCTAATGATATCCAAACCAACCTTTACAGTGGCATCCCTTGAATTCTAAGTATATAGCCATACGTTCATAACATTTTCATTTTCTTCCTCTTTTCATGGAAAACTTCATGCGTCAGCTACATTTTGTGTTACATGTTGATTTTCAATCTAACAATACTTATGCATAGTGCATCACAAAAATCAATAAATAATAAAATTGATTGAAGAAAATGAATTGCATCTCTTTTACATAAACCTATTTGGCAAAGTAACAAAGTTTCTACTAATGGTTTTCCTCTCCCTTGGGTTTACAGTAACAACTTGAAAAAGCTTCACCATTCTCAGTACTGTGTCTTGCTTCTGTGGTTTGACCACTTACACAACTGACAGTCTCATGAGACAGTGTGTGCTAGTTCAATGAACTTATTTCAGTAAAAGGGGGAAATATCTGTTTCTAATTAAGAAAGCTACTCCTCCTCTGCAGGCAACAAGGTTATCAAAACAGAATCTAATAATATCTTTGGCTTTCAAAATATCTGCAAAATAACGCATACATTACTTTGGCAAGGGTTCTTAAGCAATAGCATTTGTTACTATTCATTCCAAAATATTATTTAAATCACATATGSTGTCAGAATAGGACTTTTTCTAATTGTTTCTTCTAATAAGTGAAATTTGGAATTCTGAATTTTGTTTTCATCTCACAGATGGGTTGGACTAAATGTTTTGGAAATGGATGCTATACTTACGCAATTAGTATGCAAGAACTTATCTTTCATGCTATAAAAGCTGCTTTTGTTTCGTCTTTGTTTGTCATTTGGAAAAAGGAGTAAAATGGGAATTTGAATATAATCTTCTCTCTTCCAGTGCTTTTTCTCCAAAAGGCTGTGAAATCCTTTATCAACTCTGGATAGATTCCTGACGTCAGTAGGAGCTGAATACACTGCACAGCAATTGACGGTGAAGATACACAAGAAGGACTGAACAGATGAAAAAGCATGTTGCTAAAAGTAAGAAGCCTATTTTTGCTGTCTCCTGCACATCCCACTGATCTTGAGCTGACTTTGGTGTTCATTGGCCCCTCTGTGAGGATGACATCCCAGTAAAAATGGATTTTTTTGTTATTTTTTAGTTTGTTTTTTTGCTGAAGTAGTGAGTTGAATTAGTTCAACAAACAGCCAAATTAGCAATACAGCCAATAAGAAGAATTGGGCAGGATGTGTAGATGATGGCAGCAGATGGTAGGGAGGAGCAAGGGAAAAAGAAATGCAAGCAAAATCATGACTGTCTCAGCTAGATCAGAAGTCACCTTACGTAACTCTGCCACAACAAGCATTCAGCCCAATACAGAATCAGATCTTAAATAAATATGCACATTTATCTACCTACTCACCTTTCTACTCACCATTCTATCTTCAAATTTGCCACTTCTAAGCAGATAATACAATAAAGAATAGGGATTTGCGGAATTGATACTAATTTTAAGGAACTCAGATGGAGAGTCTATTTCTAGGGATTCAACTGAAAAAACTCCCAGGAAATTGCATCAGAAAATCCTTAGCCATTGCCTAATTAGTCTCTAACGTGTCTTAGTAGGACAACAATTTCATTTTGAGGACTAACATGTTCCTTTCAGTATCATGTGCAGATTAGAAGAATTTTGAAAAAAATATTTTAAGAGGGTTGAAAGTTAACACTTAAAAAAAATCGAGCATGAAAAAGTCTCCTTCCCCCTTTGCTACTTCCCATTCAAGAAGAAATCAAGCAAAAAGTTTTCCCCTTGCTCTTCAAGGAAACAAATCCCTAATACCCACACATATCTAAAACAAACCATAAATCTTTTCAGATAATCTGCATATTCCATTATATGATACTAACTTTTTAAGATCTTGCTGATAAAGCTGTAACAAAATGTTTGGTAGGAGAAGAATCGATAAAATGGAACTCCAGTAAAACATACAACAGCTCCTTAYGCAATTCTGTATGTAGTACAATGTAATTATCCTATTTAAAAAAACTCAAAACAAAGAACCCCTAACAAAATAGGTCATGCATATGGAATGAGTTTTTATTATATTCTCAGACTTATAGCTTTTATTTAATCAAGTCAACCACAGGAAAGATTTTTTTTTTCCACATATTTATGAAGGAAGTTTATTTAGTGATCTACAACTCCAAAATACTACTATTCCAGTGCAAAGGAGTTATTTCAGTGAAAATATCCATATTGTTACGTAAAATAAAACAGAACACCAAGATGACTACCAAAACAAAAACTCGTATCATAGCATTTAATCATCAGAATATCTAAACACTGAGAGGATAACAATTTCCAGTGTTTTTTCTTTGGTTGCTATGCTAGCACCAATCTACGCATTCTCAAGCCTGACACCACTCTTTGACTCCAAATAAGACCTCCATGCGCTTTATGGGAACAATAAACCATTAATAACTTTCAGGGCATCAAACATATGGTTAAAAACGTAAACCCAACAGTTACACCTCATTTCAGGAGTCTGATCCTACATGGGTAGGACTTGTCAAACTGCAGTTTTCTATGCCTGATTAACTATACCAGCAGAAACTCAGACAGCTGTGGGAGAGCCTGCCGCTCAAGGGAGAAAGGCTGCTGCTCAGTGCTGTCGCGGTCGCGCCCCGCAGGAAGGCAAGGAGCTTCGCTCTTGCTGAGATCAGGGCTCAGCAGGACAGGGGCTGTGATCCCCCTCCCACAGCCCCTGGAGCCCAGGCCCCTGCCATGCAGAGTTCTGCCCCACGGCACCTAAGCCTTATGTTATTTGTATATTCTTACAAGAAAAAGATAACTTGCTTTTTCAGGTCACTTTGCTTGAGAACAGAAGGGAAAAAGAATGCATTATACTCTCTACCATCAAATTTTGTCATTCTTTAAAATGCACATAGAGCTAGTTCTCACTTAACCAACATGCTCAAAAGACAAGGGATGTGATCTTAAAGTCATTAATCTGGAGCTAAATTTAAAAAACAAATAAAATATGATTAAGCATTCTTTTCCTCAAAATAGACAAAGTATTTCCAAGAGCTTTGGTCTTCTAAAAAGTTTTGGAGACAGTAAAAATGTATATTCTTACAATTCAGCAATGGGATGTATAAAGCAATATATCCCATCACACTCAAGTAAATACTTGTGTTTATCAGTCTGTGGGACATCTGTATTTAATGTCAGCTATTTTAATTTGTTGCAAAAACTTCACAGGCATTGCTGTTCCTCCTCCAGCAAAGGCCTATTTGGATGTTATATCGGTATAAAATACTTTAGCAAACTATAAAGTCAAAAACTTAGTGGGAAATCTCTAAGTTTGCTCTTAAGGACTTCATTAACAGGGAGTCTCCTTTTTACTGCAGTTGATTTTTGTAAGAGGCAGACACTATTCTATACTGAGTATGGTGACTGGTGGAGTTTGGTGAGAAGGCACAGGTAATTTTGGAAGCTTTCACCCAAGTTCCCATTCTTCCTTGTCTTGATTACTGTTGCATCAATCACATTTCAGTTTCAAAGCTTTCCGTAGTCTGTCCCTACTACCATTTTTCGCTCTCCTTCACTACTGAGATGCCAATACTGCCAGCAATAACTATTTTTAGAGCCAACATACTACATTTTCAAAACACTTTGGGGGCTTCTCCCTTGTTTTTTTGCTCTTTTGGAGGTATTTCTTTTAAAAATACATGTAGCTACCTAGCATCTTGCTTCAAATTCAGTTAAATCTTCTTTTCTGTAATGCTTATGGAAAGCTTAGATTGGGCAATACTACTGCTTTCCTGAAAACCTATGTTGTTGACTAAGAAACATCCGAGCTAATCTTACCATAGGCTGTCATTTTCCTTGCACCACCAGCACAGGTGCTCAGCTGACCCCACAGTGAGCTGATACAGGGTGTTAAATGAAAAAAATCCAACTCCCACTCCTCCAAAGCATTTTGTCCAACAACCAAAGTCATTCAACTAGCTCACCCTGTGGTCAGCTGAACAGTCAGCACAAGGAACTTGGGTAGTAAAGTGGAAGGGGTGGCACCAACAGGTTCTCCTGTAATTGGCAATCGGCTGCACTGCAAAACACTGCTGTCTGTATGGGACTTGGCATTATAAGGAGTCAAAACGCTACTACATGTAGTTACACCAGCAGAACTTTATTGCCACCACACAGTGAACCAGGGAATTGACCCAGACTAATAAGAAATATATTTTCCTGGATTATTTTTCATCCTCACAGTGAACTGAAGTGAAGCTAAACAGATAGTTGCTCTGCTGCAACTGAAGATTAGTATATCAGCATAAGGACAGGAATAAGTAATGCAGAGCAAGGAAAACAGYACTAACTAAAGACGGCACTGCTGTAGCATAATCTGTAAGATTAAAACACAGTCTCATATGCTCCTATGATTTAAGTCTATGCTTTAACCTTCATGCGTCTCTTGTGTTACACCTATGGTATTTAGCGCAAGTACCAGGTTTTGTTCTGTGTTCATAGAAGTCTCAGGTACTGTGGTGCTACAAATAAAATATTTAAACATCTAGAACAATTCCTTAAGAAAAAGATTAGAGTTTAAATTTGCAATTCAATTTTTTCCTTGTATGTAAAACTTTATTATTTGAAAGAGCTATAYATGAAGAGAGTGCAATTTGCTTAGCAATGCTTTTTCCTCCATATTTGAAAACATATTTCCACGGTTCAAACTTAAGGGTTTTTTTTTATAGTGAAAAGAAGTTGGGAGCCAATCATATACTGAATTACCACAGGATTTATGTTGCCTATCTTAAAAGAAAAAACAAAACAAAAAAACTTAAAATTACAGAACTGCCAACTCTCTAAGATAGGACATTAGYTGGAAAAATATAAAATATTAAATATCATTAATTGGTTAGCCTTGTCCCTTTTTTAATGTTAACGGGAGCATTTTACTTTTAAGTACTTGCTTAAAACAGCAAGCAGTATAAATCTCTAATTTGTATTTACTAAGGGTTGTTACCATTGTGAAAACATACCAACATAAAACTTAAAGAGAACCAATGGTGATAAAACTGAAAAAGGATTATTTCACTTGCTGTTTACGATAGTCTGTGATTAGCACTTGAAGTCACAATTCCCATTAAGATCATAGCAAACTTCTTACATCAGGATCTAGAAATTAGTAATCGTGCATCAAATTAYACAGTTATGATTTCTGTTTCCTGAAAAACTTGCATTTTAAAATTAATTTAGGTACATAGGCCCCTGSCAAATTTCCATCTAGCTCTTGTCAACTCACAAAGAATAACCTCTATCATCTTCACAAATGACATGATAGAGTGACTAATGTCTTCATGTTGCTGATCCCTCCTATGGAAGAGGTGAGAAAAAGAAATTGGAAATGCTAGTACAGCAACCGATGTCTTTCAGTACACAAGAGAAAAGTGGCACTCAACTTGATTAAATTCCCCTTTTTATGTGACCATCTTTATTTTACTCTTTAATRTAAATGAACAGGTGGAGAGACTTAAAATCAATAGCTCTACCAGAGAGATGTAAGCTCTACTGCTATTTTATCATTTATATTTTTTTCTTTACAAAGAATATTACACACATTTAAGTAGTCCCTATAACTGACAATTAAGCAACTTTACTGAAAATTAATCAATAAATGACTAAATTATTTAAGTTAACCCAGAGTTATGTCAGATACAAAATCTTCAGCATGAACTGTGTTATCAATTCTGTTATTTCTGGCTTAGAAGAACAGTCACGTTCTTTGTTTCTAAATACRTAACTTAAATATAACCATCTCACCATTTCATCATGTCTTTTACTCCATGACTAGTCCATTAGTTAACATTGATTTCTACCTGTCATTTTGATGGTAGAAGAAATTGTCCTTGAAATTATCATCAATAATCATTCCAAAATATTAACAGTAGTTGTGTGTAAACTAGCCGCAAACTCACTGCGGAATAAGTTTCATGAATAATTAAGGCGTTTTTCTATACTCTTTATGCATCTTCACTAAAGCTCTTGAACATTTTGACAGAGCACTACGAACACTTCACTGTGAAGCACTAGAACTACAGCATAAGCGATAATAAATTAACACAGAGCGATGTAATTTTGTCTGCATGGATGTTGAACTCTAAGCATTYGTAAATAAAATCAATATAACTAGTTAAAAATCAGAATCAAAATGTGTAACAACATTCTGTCAGATAACTCTATATAAAATATGATACTCTACCAATATTACATGTATCAAAAATACCAATAAAATGTTATCTTTCAAATACTGAAATACATTAGAAAAGAGTTTTAAGAATCTGTTTGTGAAGCAAATTTGTAAAGCATTTTGGATAAATGATTGATTTGCCCAGCAGAGTATCATTTCCAGCTTTTTCCTAGCATTCTGAATTATTAATAAAATAGGGCACTCGTGCAAAGGTGAAAATATGCTCAAGGTCATGAGCCCCAAAAGCTTAGAACACCTATGATCTGCTTGTCACTTSCTGCTAGACAGTAAGACTGACTTAGGTACTTTTTTGATTCCATTCACATCCAGTGAGTAGTTTTAGTGGCAAAAAAACAGAGGCAAACTATGCAAAACTGTTAAGCACTGACATTAATTGTAGAACGCAATTCGTCCATTGGAATTTGTTAAGGGATTCCTGAGAAGCAGTTCAAAGGAGAAAAAAACATTTGGATTCTCTGTCTTCAAAAAAAAAAAGAAAAAGAAAAAGAAAAAGAAAAAAAAGGACAGAATGCTTAGCTTACTTTCTAGCTATTACAATCCTGCTGTCTTGATAGCCAGACTGCGACTAGATAATGTCATCGTGTTCGACTAAGATGACTTAGATATATTTCTGCCCGTCCTATCCAAATACCAAAAAAGAGGTGTCCTGTCTCACATAACAAGAAAATCAGGTACTAATTTTTAAGCCATACATGAGATTAATAAAACTAGATGCTTGTAGGTAAGATCTTTGCTAGAAATCAGGATTCAGAACAAGACACCTAACAGCAGCATCTTCTTGAGTTGTATACATATCAGAATAGTACTTACCCAAACAACTGTTGCCAAACATGCACTTAAATTTTAAGTCGATTTTTCTATTGTTACATTATTTGGTAAGGAATACGGACTTCAGCATCTTTGACAATCTGATCAACCTTACAACCAGTTGTCGTAAAGCCTAAGTAAGTGTCAATTCACTTTTGCAAAGAAAAAAAAAGTATGAACTACAGAACACTAATATATATTATTATAGATATAATAGCTGTTAGTAAATACAGTAAAACATGTTTTTATCTTCTATCATCAAATGCAAAGATAGTACAGCAAATGCCAGTCTTAGCCTTCTCTAACTCACAGCTTGAATATAGCTTTTTCAGTGTGCTGTAAAGCTGGTGCTGCTTAAACCTCGTGCTCTGTATGCACACAGGTCAAGTGAATTTCTGCTGCCATCTAAAATCTAAACAGACTGTGTCCTAGGTTATTCTGATCTCTATTTTCTGTCCATTAAGTCAAAATTAGGATACAGTTTTGCCACATTCAAGAATTTAAATGCTGATTATTCAGAAAGTTATACTAAAACAACTCAAGTTATCAATGTGCCAAGTACTGACACATTACAAAAATTTCCAAGATAGACAGCCCGGGCTACAGAAAAAGTTCTTAAACAATGTGTCAAAGGGCAAAGCTACTAGTAATGAAGAGTTGTCACGGATAAGATGCCTYTTGTACACGTCACTAATATTGTAGTTATTGGAAGTGCTCATAATGTCAACAGATGACTTTCTTTATAATCAAGATTAAAAATACTCTGTGTTTGGTTTAGAATAACTGTACTAAAGAAGTCAAGCCCAAGACAAGCACATAAACAAGTCTTTAATGCATGAAAATAAGAAAATTTGTGAGCAGACTGGTCAGATTTCTAATAGGAAATTCATGTATGTCCACATCAGATACAATATTATTACCAAATCAGCAGTGGGCCACAATTAAAAAATGGCACTAAAAAAGTGCCAAGATGATCAAGTCAGGAAAAGTTAACAATGTAAGACTTATTCAGCATGAGTTTTCTCTAACATTATGAAGTAGGAACTTTACGTTTCAGTAGAAACCTTAGAGAAAGGAATAGATTTACAGTTATGATACACGTTTCTATGTCATAAAATTATTTCTGAAGCATTTTTAAAGATTCAGTGACTGTTGCCTTGTCTCACAGTACGCTGGATCTGAAAACTAGTATTCTGAAGTAAACCTTGGTTGATTATCAAGCCACTGAGAATTGTCCGCTGAAAAAGTATACAGAGCCAGTTATGCTGATGTAGTAAGGGATCTTCCACCAAAGCACCAGCCTGTTAATCATTCAAACTCTTTCCTATTTCAGCATGAGTAAGCTGCTGAGTGCACACTTTTGAACATCTTAACTCATACCCAACAGATCTCTTCAAGTGACTGAAATATTTTTGAAGATCTGGCCCAGTAACCTTGGAGTCACTATTAAGACAGCATCTATTTACAAGAAGTGATCAAATAGCATTCTCTGTCAAAATCTCATATCATTCAAGATTTTTCCTTCTCAACCGTATAYACGTCAGTGAAAGAAAAGCTTTTCCTGTAAATTAGTTAAACATGGTAATTAGAGCTTGCATTTGTTTCAGAAGCTCATTTGTCCAGATTTAGCATCCCAGCTTTTTTAAATTTCATCAAATAATCTTGATTAAATTAATAGTGTAAATGTAGAGTGGTTTGGATTCCTGTCTTAGCAAACAAGTAAAGATCTATATGAGGAACAGAACACTAAGCTTAGCGCTATTAGTGTGTTTCATTGGTATCACTAAAATCTTTTAACATTTATGAGCTCCTAAACAGGATTGCTAAAAGAGAATATTTAAGATCTTAGAAATCTATCGTGCTTTTATTCATGATGCAGACAGGCTGAAAATTCACCTGCCATTAAGCATAAGTAAGAATCAGAACACAAGCCTAAATGAGTTTAAAACTTACATTAGCTTTGAAGACAGGACATGTCTGATATTCAATTAATGCTACAATTTGTTAGCCAAAGGCAAAGATGGATCTCTTTAGTATCAGTTTTGCTCTTAACTATTTCACCTAAGCTTGCCTTAAACTTTTGCACTGTAGCTATTTCACAATCTTTATCAGATCTGCACTGTACTAGATCCTGCAACAGTACAATTCTCATGCAGATCAGACAAGTGCATAAGTAAATAMGTACAATACATGTATCTGTACTCTGATAACCTACCTTTAGGAGAAATCCAGCTATCTTCAGTCATGTATGGGTGAACAGTTTTACAAGTTTCCAGCTTTTTCAGTCAATGTACTMTCTACAAAGTCAGCATGATCATGCCTGTTTTACAACTGAGGTGTTCATATTCAGAGTGGCAATCACGTATCTAACATTGTTTAGTGTCCAAGAACAGACTCCAGATCTTCCAAACCTCAATCCAGTAGTTCTACACATGGACTGCATCTGTTGCAAACTTCCTCTCTTYCAAGGGCTTCAAAAAGCAGTGCTATCCAAAACTATCCAAGAACGTACCTCTTTATACAGAAAATATTACAAAATTGGAAGATAAGTTACATGCACTTCTGCTATTCACTGTCAAGATATCTCTAAGCCTTTAAACTAAGTCTTGTTCTGCAAAGTTTCAGCCACTGGAAAGAATACCATGGTTTCCTGACTAAATAAGTAAGACAGGCTTTTCACGTTTCAGATTCTGACTTCTTTAAAATTCTAATTGCTTAAAAAAGTTCTATTTTGCAAAAATAAATCAAATGACCTGAAAAGTCAACACTGGAAACATACTAAACAAATGGTATGTAACACAACTTGCAGTATATTACATAAATTTCAAGTAAATTAGCATTTTCTCCAAAAAGGTATTGAAATCGCAACAGCTGATTCATATTTTTACAGAGGAGATTTTAGTTTATGCTGCACTCTAAGTCATCATGCCAGCATTATGCTTTAAGGGGTTATGTAGGAAACAGCTTTAAGATACGAATACCAGCCACATTTGAATATGCATACYGGTTTTACTTCTTTTTTGCAATTCTGATCAGCCATTTCCAAATGAAAAAAAAAAACAGTAAAAATTAGTCAACAAATTACAGAGTAAACACTACTTATCAGCACAGTTACTGTTGTCTAGGGCAGCCAACTGGTATAAGCTGCAGAAAAGGTTGATCAGTGCTGTTGACCAGGGAAAAAGCCACAGCAAGCAATCATGAGCAGATCCTACCCATGTCTCACCCTGAGAGCATACACTCAAGGTATTAGCCAGCATAGCATAAGGAAAGAGAGACAAAGAAAGTAAATGGTGGCAGGTCCAGCTTGTGCTCATCAGGCCTCCAGGGTGACGCCTTTCTTTCCATCGGACACAGTTYACTGTTAAACTCTAAAATTTCAATACCTACACTGCTGACAAGCCTTGCACTAGCTCCAACAGACAGTTATTTCCATACAGCCACATATATATACTTGAAGAGCATACAGTTCCCACAGAAGCACAACAACAGAGACACTAARAATAGGCGCATGTGGAAGAAATGGGGGCCGGGAGTGGGGGCAGCCAGAGGGAGTAAGAAGCAAAGTGACAAGGAAAGGATCTCAGTTTTGAAACAGGACATGAAATTTTCTAAGAGTATAGAAGTTGTCCACAGAAATGTTTTCATTTCATATAGGTATTTCATACAGGAAGTAACAGGAAATAAGCACAGACTGATTGAAAACAATGAAGTACAACACTTGCCTTTCAGGCAGATGATACTCAGTTCATTCAACTTGCATCCTTACTGCAAATATGGAAAGCAGTACAAGTTTGCCCCCTCAAAAGCCAGCAATTTATGCAAAGATACCTATCTTGTATCACTCAGATGACGCATGCAGTACTCCTAAAGACAAAATGGAAAATACTGACTGAAACAATCCTGCTTTTAAGTAATTTTTATCATAAGAAAACTAAACAGTTTTCACAYGGAATCAGTAAGGTTGGAAGGGACCTAGACCAAACTCCCAAAGATTTCCTGGTGCTGGTTCCACTGGGCCTTGAACCCAGGACCTTCTCCATGTAAAGCAGATGTCATAACCACTACACTACAGAATTCAACTTTCTATAAAGAAGCTTCCTGAAGTCCTTCACTGAACACCCAATCAGCACACAGTACCAATTGACTGTAATTTTTTAAAGTAATACATATGTAAGTGTAACAGCAGGTTAGAAATCCTTTTTGCAACTTCACTTAAACTGAAACATATTATAGAACAAACAATCTTTTAAAAGCACTTATAAAAGTAAGAGCCAGCTTTGGCATTTACCCTGCTAATAGCTTTTAAATATGTACCAAAGAATTAAATTCGTGAATTTAATGAGAATTAATTCGTGAATGAGAATTAAACTCATGAATTCAGAGCAATTCTGCCTGTTGCCACAGACTCTTCAGACACATTTGTCCATGGATTTTCTAAACAAATGCACAATTATAAAATTAACTGTTATCATATGTTAAAGCAAATATCACATTGATGAAAACAAATATCACAAAGATGAAAATAAATATGCTTTTGAAGGCCTCAGGGCGTTTGAAGGCCTCAGAGAATAACCTCTGAGTATCAGCATATACAAATTTAAATATTTATCTTTCCAAATAAAATTTCAGCTTTGCACTGTGGTTACTCAGAAATCCATTTACAGCCCAATCTTTCTCTAACTACTTTTAGAAGTTATTCCAGATATTTTAAGCATTTTAAAAATTTGTAATATATCACACTTGAAATTTTTGAATTATCTACTCAAGAAAAATTCACTGCAGACAGTTCTCTGCAAATCCCTGTTCAGTCAACAAAAACTAATAGGATAGTGGAATATAATACAAATGGGATGAGCAAACATCTGAAGGCTATTACAACCCTGTTACATAAATCAGCGGTATAGCCTCTTCTAGAATGTTATGTTATAGGAC